>NC_091108.1:21343851-21649001 GCF_024713975.1 Paralichthys olivaceus | reverse complement strand
TATGGACTCTAAGAGCGCAAATCCTTTGTGGTGTGGGGGCTACAGTCTGTCTGAATGATAAAACAATCAGAAGAGAATAGCACATATGGTTACAGTGGAAAATACATTAATAAACTTGTGATAAAAAGCAGCCGACAGATTCAATCTTATGACTAATGATAATAGTTTTTCAAAAGTGCAAATTATGTTGGGGAAATCTGCTCCTTGACATCGACTGTGGCAACTCTGCATGGTTGTTGTTTCAAACAAGAACAAAGCTTTAGATTCACTCGAACAGCTCTACATGCGCTGCCTCTGCTTCCTTGAAGAAATCCTGGATATTGTTCTCATCTCGCATCCTGCTGACAGAACATCATTACTCCTTTGTTAAAGCCTGCAGACTTTCTTAGGTTGTGTCAGCAACAGGAACAAAAGAATTTCTAAATATCAATTGTGAGTGAACATCAGTAAACACACTCTTTGTGAGAACACTGTGAATCATTTTCAAAACTCAGCAGCATAAAAGCTCCAGTCCGGTGCATTAGTGCCTGCTGCACAGGGTTGTGAAGGTAAAGATGAAGAAGTTTAATTTGGTTTCTTTCATCTGTCAAGCATGCCGGGGCTTTGCATATTTAACAGTACATGTAAAACAGACTACGTGGGCAGGATCCGTACGAGTCGAAAGTGTGGGATCTGCTGAATCACTGTTTTAGAATTAATTTGATTCAACCAATGCCGTGAGAAAAATATCTAGATAATTAAAAGCCTGCCTTATTTGAAGATGAGCATCAGAAAAGCAGCAGATATATCTATAATCAACAATAGATGCACACTCGTGAGTTTTCATCCAGCGCCTTTCCGTGTACAGCTACTGAGGTTTATTCAGGTTCATTTTACTTGCTTTTACAACGATCAAACGCAACAGGGGGTCCCAAACTTTTCAGCCCCCAACCAAAATACCAAAAGAGGAAAAGAGCCATGCAAACATTTTATTAATTTATTATTTATGCTGATTTAATATTGGACTGTGTGCAAGTGTGTGCACAAGTGTGTGTGTGTGGGTGTGTGTATGCTTCGAAGCTTCTTTTTGTTCAAATCTGTTTTTTAATGCTACGTTGATGTTTTAAAAAAATGATTATCAAAATATGCACGACTAGAAAAATCCAGTCCATGAAATAACAAACAATATTTCATAAACTGTTCATTATGCACAACATAAATTATCATTAGCT
This sequence comes from Paralichthys olivaceus, assembly GCF_024713975.1. Lineage (NCBI taxonomy): Eukaryota > Metazoa > Chordata > Actinopteri > Pleuronectiformes > Paralichthyidae > Paralichthys > Paralichthys olivaceus. The sequence continues at coordinate 21,647,790 of NC_091108.1, read as the reverse complement.
GTTCTCTGACTAAGACATTTTTAATCTTAGTGACAGCTTGATTGGTTTCAGCTCTCATCTAAAGTCATGACAGACTACATATGCCAAAAGAAACTGAGATATTTCAAATCAACAGAGTTAAGTAAATCACGTTACACTTGTAAATCCTGTATGTTGTAATTGTAAATGCAATACACTGAGCTGTATATTAATACATGTTTAACCTTTGTAGAAATGATGCTCTTATTCATTCACAATTCTCTTTTACTCGCCCCGCCCTGATTAATCAGTTGGCTGTTGAATGTTTATGGTAATCCAGTCGAACTGGTCTTTCAGTAGACTTTCATCTATATCACTTTCATGTGCACGACAATGCGTTTTGTTCATTCTTCAATTGGTCTCACCTGATTGAAATATCTTTTGTGCCTTACACTCAAAAGTAATTTAAAAACCTGGTTTTCAGATGAGTGCTACAAATGCGATTAGTGGTCTGGGACCACAGTTTGGTCGCGCTCCCTCTCACCTTGCTGACAGTGATCACTCCCTCCTGGGTGATTTTGTCAGTGGAGATCTCAAACATGTCCATGCCGTCTCCACTGACGATGGTGAAATACATCTCAGCGTTTTTCCCGGTGTCTCGGTCAGTGGCTTGAATTCTTCCAACCGGGATGCCAGACTTTGATGACTCTGGAACTCTGAACTGGTAAATACCTGGAAACACAGAAAACAGCCCGGTCAGCTGCATGGTGTCTGCATGTACATCCATGTGATGAGACTAAAATTCACTTCAGTCTTTATGTCAGTTGAATTATTTTTTGGTCTAATGTTGACCTGTTATTGTGTTTTGAGTTCTGACAACACTATATTTCACATAAAAGTCAAGTGTTATTTTAATGTTTGGGTTGAAATGAAAAAAGTTTTAACCTTGATTTATCACTCTCATATTAATGTCTAACAGTTTGATGTCTCTACCCTCAGGAGCATTTACTAAATTTGTGCCTAATGATAAAGCTTTCTAATTTTAAATTCCTCTCCTGACTATAAATTCTGCCAGTTATCAGCCAGTGCACAAGGACCTACACTGTCCAATTCATTTGTTAAATCTGCAGGCATTGGCACAGTTGGTGGTGAGAAGTTGTCGACAATAGAGAGCAGGCTGTCAGACCTTTCACGTTGAGCTGCAAATTACTGTAAACACCAATCACACATCTCCTCACCTGATTGGTTTCCTCTAAAGCATCAAAATCCACTAACCAGAAACTCAGTGGTTTGATCCCCAGCTAGAAAAGTACATAAATACAGACCATTTACCGACACATGTAAATGTGTAGAATCAAACAGAGCTCTTATTTCTTTCAAAGGTCTTTAGACTTGGTGAATCAATCAAAGGAGGTTAAATCAATATGGGAGGGTCACTTCTCAGATTATAATATATATGATCTGAGTTCACTATCTATCACTAAGAGGTAACATCAATTTATAGGACACTGGGTAAAATGTGGAAGCATTGTTTGTATCTGTAAATGTATGAACAATTAAAAGCTTGAAAGTGTAGATTGAAGAATTGAGTATGACAGAGTTGTCCATCATGACCCTGATGACTGACAGAGCTGTTCCACAAACATGCTGTTTCATATTCTTATTTTGTGGCTTCTGAGTTGAATGGCAAGCTGTCAGTATAATCTGCAAAATGGAATGATGTCGGTACACCCATGCACTGTATAGAGGTGGGGGAAGCAGAACTATCTACATTATCCATTGAGCCATATCAGATAGTTTGGGCAATATCTAATATATAAATTCAAAATGCTACTTTACAGCTGCTGCTCCTGAGCAGGATGTGCTCAGAATACACATTTCATCAGGGGAGATGGAAAAACACTGCCACATCTGCAGCTGCCAGCATCCTGTATCTCTGTCAAAGGATCGTTTCATAGCCCTCATCACACATGTGTATGTGAACTTCTAATTCAGGCCGGCCATCCAGCTGAATGTCCACAGTGGGAAACTAATGTACTGCAACTACGGACTCATGAAAACTGTGTCAGTCACTGCGTTTATGGGCACAACATTTCTGGTCTTTGCCCTTATTCTGAAAAAAAGACAATATTCTCCTATGTTTCTTATATGGCCAATGAAAGTAAATATTCAACTGTTTGATGAATTGCGTGGGGAGCCTTTTAGGAATATTATTTTTGTGAAAAGAGATTTTCACCGGTGCCTGACTTGCTCGGCCATGCAAACAAGGCCACTCTCTTTCATTGCTTCCACCACCTTACTGAAAAGGTTAGTTGTGGTATTTGTACACATCCAAAAACCTTTGTCCAGTTGGTTTGTGTACAACACACAGAGCTGAGTGTAAACAGCCAAGAGGCAGTGCCACAATCTGCCATAAAAACCCCAACTGAGACACATATTCTGACTGAACTGCATACAAGCCAGATTCAGAATTTCAGAGGGGAACCTGTGTCAATGTCTGAATAGTTATGTAAGTTTAGAAATAATCAGCATGCATGCAAATACACTGAAGGAAAGCAAATGTGTGGTAAGAAGAAACCAGAAAAAACAAGTTACCAATCACTGACTGCCAACAAGCCAAATCAAACTGAATACCAAATACAACTACACCAAACAAACCAACAACAAAAGAGATTGATGCTGCAGCGTTTCATTTTGTCCAATGCTGCAGTGAGGTGTACTCCATGACACCATTATATTACTGTTGGATGTGATTACAGGAGCAATAGACTCCAACAGTCTGCCATCCTTTTATAAAGTCTGTCTGGGTGATGGAAAAAAGAAAAACAGTACATGCAGTGACAACAGTCCGGATCTCCCATTTGACTGGGAGGTGTGGACAGCTGTTTTTATCATAAGCTGTGTTTCCACTGCAGGAACGTGCCCCAGGAACTGAAGGAACCTTTGCAGGAACTCTGTGTTGCCATCGCAGTGAAGTCTTTCGCACTTAACAAGGATTGCATTTTATGAAATTGAAATTACAGGAATCTTTTGGGTGGGGCTTGCAGTGCTGAACTGGTTGGATACTCATAAAACCTGTCTCTCATAGCCCTGTTCTCTCTCTCTCTCTATGTCTGGTCTGTATGGTCGCATCTCATTGATATGAGTGGTTTGGCTGGTGGTTTTGGCTGGTGGCAGCTCATTGCTGTAAAGTCTTCTGCATAACACCTAATTACCTTATTTCTCCCGGTCTTTCAATTAAAAGTTCCTTGGACTAAAGGTCCAGGTACTTTTGCTAAAAACGTGAGTACAGCATTCTTACCTGCTTTGAAACTTTTTATGACCGTGCTTCTTTTTAACATTAAATTCAACCTTTTAACACTGGAAAGGGGTTTGTCTCATGTAATCCCTTTCAAATGTACCCTGATTTTTCTCATTAGTTTTTTCTTCCTTTGAAAATGTTCACCATCCACTTAAGCTGGTGTTTGTGTTTCTTGTCTAATGTGGCCCAATGAGGCCCTTTCATACTGTAACTGGAATAAAGAGCAGCCCAAACAAACCTGACTGTCACAACATCACCACCTAAGCCATTAAGCAGATGACAGGTATTGATCAAGAACCCTGTTAATCCACCCTTTCATACGGGTCAGTCAGAGTGATTAATACCACAGAGAGACAATGCGAAAGTGTCTTGTTTTGAAAAAAAAAAAATCATATCACAGCATAAATGTTGAATAGAGAAACGTGTCTCTGCTGTCTTAACACTTTATAAAGAAGGTTAGATTGGGTAGACTGCAAGAACAAAAGAAACCAAAAAAAAGACAAAACAATAGTGTAAGTGATGATGGAAGCCAGTTACAGGAACAATGTCTCTCTGCCAAACTGCTGACAATCAAAAAAAAAAAAAGGATTTCTATGTATTTTTTTGTGAGCATGATGTTTCCTTTTGTTCTCTGGGGTAAGTGCTAACACTGTCTTTTGCCTTCAGTTTTTGTTGCTGAGGAGGGCTGGTCGTTACTCAGATTTACCCTCACTGTGAAACTACAGCAGATTCAGTTTGAATTAAATAAGGCAGAGTCACTGAACAGAGTCCAGGAGCACAAACACACCTAAATGAATGCAAATGAGTTGTCACTGTGCTGCATGAACCTGAGGCATTCATATATATGTGTGTGTGTGTGTGTGTGTGTTCTTACGTTCCATCTCAGAGATCTAGTGGTGTGTATAAACCATTTGAGTTAGTAATTATATGCTACTGAGACACAGCAGGTGTCATACACTCCAGCAGTTAGACAGAACTCAATCTGCCACTGTTTGGGTATATTTAGGTGTGTTTGTGTGAGTGTGTGAGTGTAGCCAAAGAGAGAGAATGAGATAGGATGATAAATAATACTCACACAATTTTAGGGGCTATTTTAGGACAAAATGGCTTCAGTGGCTTTCAGATTTAGGGATGTTCATTTGTAATTTTTTTTTAAATCATAAGCCAGACAAAATTAAGATATTCTATTTAGAATGGATGAGTGTCTGCAGCACATTTAAGATAATACCAATACAACATTTGTTTATAATAGAGATTAGTCAACAGATGTTCAATCCTCCTCCACCTCCGAGTGTGCTGTGTATGACTGGCAGCTCCAGTGTAGAAAAATATTAAATAATGTCTGTAAACAAAATGCAACTTGTAGTTGCATTATTCAGAGCTGGAAATAAAATAAACAGGCCAGGCTTAGGGACAGCTTGGGTACTGATTTTTATTCAGAGACGGCAACATGTCCACGTGCTGTGGGGTTATTCTGGTGACAGTCTATTGTAGTCTGAGGAGAATACAGACTCAGATGGTGCCAATGTCCTAGGAATGCAGAGATAAAGCCAGCTAAAGAGGCCAGCCTCAGGTTCCAATGGTTAATCACGATCGTCCCTGTTCAGAACATGTGTGTATATTTATTTCTGAAAAATATCAGCAGTGAGAAATTATGTTAGCAGTGGAATCTGTGGAACTGTGGTTCACTTCAGTGAGTGTAATTGGTCTACTAAACCAATTACCAATCACTGACAAACAAACCAGACAAGCCAAGGGAAGGCAAACACACTGAAAAATACCAAGAACAAACACACAACAGTGCCAGAGGGCAGTGAGCATAACACTGATTATTAATGTGAGGGTGAATGTGTGATCAGGTTAGAAGAAATAGGTAACGACAACTAAAGCCACAAAGATGTTTTTGTTTTATCCTAACTGCTTTAATAGTACGTCAAATAAAATGTATACTAAATATTGAACAAATATCGATATAATATAATCTTATTATATATGTCATTGAAATTAATGACAAAACAAATGACAAATCTAAATAAATCAATTAAACAATTAACAAGAAAACAAATATAATAAAAAGTGTTATTATATTTATAGTCAAACAGTACACTAGACTATTCCGTAAGATTTTTAGTCCCTTCTTCTGCAACAAGCAGCCAATCCGGATCTTATTCATAGCATAGATTTGATTGAATTAAGGTTACAAAGCCAGGTGGCAAGCAGATGTAACACAAGACAATAAAGAACCCATCCAACAGCTGTTGTTGTAACTGTCTCTGATGTGATGATCCATTTGGTGCTCTGTGCCTGGTGTACTCAAAACCTGCAAATACAAATACCCATACTGACACAATGTAACCACAAAAGTGATTTTACTTGTGCAATTCCAGTAACTGTGGTAGTCAATCGGTTTACTTCTGAGTTAAAAAAAACACTGAGACAAACAAGTGGGAGCCTGGTGAAACCCCAAAGAGCCAGAAGTAAAGAGAGCAGAGGCAGGATTCATCCCCACTCAGCCTTATTTCTGGCTGATTGGAGATTGTGTTGCCTCTTGGCTCCGGCACTGACTGGAGTCATGGTTTGAAGTGAAATGAATTGACATGTGTGTGTGTGTGATTGATTTAGAGTTCTACCTTTGTGAGAACCAGTTTCTGACCTGTGGGTTTGAAGACAGTAAATACACAGTGTCACATCTGAATGGCTGCTCCGCATCTCGTGTGTGTGTGTGTGTTGACTTAAACAAAATGATAATGCCACATGCAATATGTTCAGCATATCCTTGGTCGATCTCAGCGATGGGTTACTAGGCAGTCGTATTGACAGGAGGAAGGAGGCACTGACGCTCTGATACAGGGACTGTGATTTACCGAGGCTGAGATAGAGAGGCGGAGGGAAAAAAAACACTTGGACACTGAATCAAGACAGAAAGTCCAAGATCCAGAGAGCCAAGGGCAGGAAGTTCCACCTGCGTGACAATTCACCGGGACTGGAGCGCGAATAATGTGACTGAGGCACATGCAGCAACTATTTACTCATTTCTTTTACACAACTGCAGGCACTGGAACACTGCCGCTGGACACACACACACACACACACACACACACCCCCACACACACGAGCGCTGCCACGTGCCGGTACAGCTTCTTGATGAGATGCCACATTTGCACCAGCTGTTGCTGCGTACAAACTTCATCTGTAATAAAGCTGAAAGTGAAGTAAACTGCACTGCACCACACACACAATGCTTCTGACAGTCACTGAGCAATGGTCACAACCTATGGAATGATTTCGTCTTGAATCTCTATTTAACTTCTTTTCTGTCAATGTTGGATTAAAAGATGTGATCCGTTTTTTTTAATCTTAAAAAACAGCAGCTGAGAATAATTTCCTCAGAGTTTCCAGATAGGAGTTTTCAACCACATCAGATATTTATCAGCACATCATCATCCCTGTGTGATGATTAAGCATGAATCTTTTTGTCGCTGCTTCAGCAGAGTCATGCGGGTATATACTGCTTATAAACTGTGAGGTTATAAGTATAAGCATATGCAATTTAAATAATGCATTAGAAGTATGATTTCTTTAATGAAGCATATGAGCTGAATAACATCCACTCAAAACACAAAAGTATGAAAACTAAAGATACCCTCAACATTTTTTTTAAATGCAGAGCCAACCCCAAGGCCATTGTCGCTTCAGGATATACTGTGCTTTCGTGGAGAATAATGCCAAATATTCCACACAGGGATCCTTTGGGACCCCAGAGGGCTCGGTGCCCTTGGGGGCAGCTGCCTGCTTTGCCCTGATCCTGTCTTGACACGCAGCACCGAACAATGACATTTACAAAATTCAGCAGTAATATTTTTTTTTTTGGGGCCACAGACAATCCACTGAACACACTTTTCACTTTTCAGGGATTCATTTCTTCAGCCACTGACACCTGTTACTGTGAGATATGAGTATATATATACAAATACAGGTAAATTAAATTAATAGTTAAAGGCTAAAAACACGGTGTACATGATGCTGTTTTGAGTTGAATATTAATGTTGGGGCTTGCAGACACTTGGATGACACCACACGAGCAGTATGGAGGCATGTTATGTTTTATTCTGTTCTGGTCCTAGTTACTTCAACTGTATTGGATTTGGCTGCTACACTGTTTACCCCTGAAACTCCAAAAGTGTTTTGTGGACTCAAACACTTCACCCACCCCTCCACTGGCACAGTGGTGAGTAATGAGTGAATTTTAATTTCTTTTTGGTGAACTATCCCTTTAACATTATGGTAAAGGTGGACAGGTTAATCTGCTCTCACTATCAACACCAGCTGTATTCTACATCCATTAATGTATTTATCTCTGCACAAGTGTTGACCACAGTGAATCTGTTGCCATGGGAATCATTGCAACAATTAGTAGGCCTATTGAAAAAAAATTTTTTTCTCTGAAGGAGAGATAGCACTTTAAATGGACACGTGTCCAGTTCTACACAAATCAGTACATAATTGCCACTATTCATCGTTCTCTCCCGAAAGCATTCATTTCACCATGACAACTTAAATGTGATAATTTCCCAAATCCAATCAACACATGTCATCATTGTCCTTCTATACAGCTGTATAATGTGTGGCGTGGCTGTGGAGGGAGCCCCCTGATGACACTATCATGGTTGTCTCTGCTGATTGTAAAGAGACAGTCTGCATTAGACTGTGACATCTGGAATACAAGGTAGACTAATTACAGATATTAGGTGCTTCTATGGAAATGTGTTTTTAAGGGCTTGACTAGAAGTTCATGGCACTGCGCCCTTTCTTTACGCTGCCCGAGAACCCATTGAAGAGCACAGTATTCAGACGTGGAGGTTGCAGTGCTGCCACAATGGGAATTGTCGAAAATTGATTTGTATGATAAATGGTCTGCGTTTAGTGATTTTCTAGTCTTGCTGACCACTCAAAGAGCTTTACAGTACGGTCTTGCCATTCACACACATATTCATAGAGCATATCAATGTGCAGCACTTTTGTCTTTCATATTCCCACCACACACTAGCTGCATAACCGTAAAGGGGACATTTGGACATCAGTATCTTGTACACAGAATGACGGAGACTGGGATCGAACCTCTAGTTAGTAACAGTCAACCTGCATGTTAATTCTCTCTCTCTCTCTCTCTCTCTCTCTCTCTCTATATATATATATATATATATATATTTATGTATATATATGTATATATATGTAAAGTATATTAATAATATGCAGTGCCTGTCTAAAGCTAACATAGCACAGTTCTTTGGAGAGTTTGGTACAAAGCCCGCAAGTTTACAGTGAGACTGTTTCTGTGATTAAGGATGAATTAGGTTACATTAATCATGAAGGCTTTCAGGAAGAATTAGTGTTACTTGGATTAATTCCCCTGGAAAGACACACATATCCAGAGAAATCATTTTACAGTGAAAAGCTGCCTGATTTCTCCAGCAGAAATGGGTGAGTGGACCAGCATGTTGGGAGTGAATGGTGCTCCAGCTGTGATGGACAGAACTTAAAGTGTAGGTTACGAGCACAATTAGGTCGACTGGTATGTCTGTTGTGGAGCAATTTCAGGCCTCTGGCATGTGAGCAGAGCACAATGATTTAACGATCCATAACCACGCTGAGCAGAGAAAAGGTCGGCAGTGAGCAGAAACTTTCAGTTCATGCTGAATGCAGCATTGACAGTGTGTTTTTATTTTGAGTGATGTGTGTTGTGATCCATCATTCGAAGCAGCTTAACAGGGAACTAGTAAGAATTACTGATCCTTACTCCTTGACCTTCTCACTGCTGGGTCACCTCTGGATCCCCTTGACCAACCGGATGTCCTGACCCTGATCATCGTCATCTCAACAGACCTTCACCTACCTCCTCCACCTTAGTTTTTTTTTTTTTACTTGATCTTGGAACATACTTGTACCTTTGGAATCTTGGACTCTCCCTCTGACCTTTAATCCGTGGACCATCGGTACGTGGTCAAAATCGAAACCATCGCAGCTTGGATGCCAAACTCTGTGTCCCAATTCAGGAGCCACATGCTTCAGAGGCTGCATTTGAAGATCGATTTCATCACAGTGGCGTGACTGGGCTGTCCCATTTCAAAGGCTCCTTCAAATGCATCCATTCCCGGGCAACAAGGGATCCAACGGGTGGAACCCTCTCAGGACAACCTATCCCAGGAGTCATTACCTGCCAAAGATGAAGCTGGAGAGATGGCTAAGCAAGAGTCTGGGCTGCAGTCAGTGCAGCGGCTCGCAGCAGCTGATGATGCAACGGTAAGAGCCGGACAAGCTGGTGACGCAAATAGGAAAGAGACCACAGAAAAAGAACCTAAACCAAACTGTCTCATGTCAGATCTGTCTACGAAGGTGTTCACAGACCTCAGCCCTTGAATCGGGACACCTGTTTTCGTCTCATCTTATTTTTCTGACGACACCTTGTAGTTTGGGGGCTCCTCCTGGCTGGAGGACGTGGTGTGAAGAGTTTTGAGTGACAGTTATTGGCCTGTGTGTTGCCTTTGGTTCACTATTCCAAACAGCCTGGTCAATCTGACAATGCTTTCAGAGACAGAGGGGTTGTATTTTTAATTGGAGGCATCTGCTCCTGCCTACCCCTGATATTCTGAACCACACACCACATGTTGCTGCTATCTACAGCACCTAATACGGCCTCATTGTCTAGTTAAAAAATCATTATTTATTGGCAAACAGCAGCTACATTCTCTCTCCTGGCTACTGCTGCTGCTGACACACAACTGCTCACAGAATCTTAACCCTTACCCCTGCAGGTCTACAAAGCCAATACGCTTTGTCTGCTTACACTGCATAACTTAACTCAGTTCTCAGTAATGACTTCAGAGATGGTGGTCTTTTTGGGAGTGGCAGAGGCCAAAAATCCAACCTCAACTTCAGCCTCCCTGCTGAAATTGTTTGTTTTGCGGAGCTTGAAAGCGAAGCAGCTCGTTCCATTTCAACATGATTTTAAACACTCTGCAGCTGTCAGAAGTTCTGAATCAATAAAATCAGCAAAGAGAAACTCCCTCATGCACTATTATCGTAACACTGTTTGCTCCACTTAGTAGTGAGTACTGTATGTGATTAAAAGCAGCCGTCACTCCACACGCACTGGCCAAGATTTCCATTAGTGTCTACACTTTGTGCTGCTCTTGTAAAATCCATAACATCTTTTTTTCCCTCAGGAAATGGAAGAATATTGAATATTCTTAGAAATGGCCTGTTTATGTTTTTTTGGGGACTTTGCCGCTTGTGCTCATTTTTAATATATTGTAGCTTGTGCTGCCGTTTGAATGCAACACACCTTATTGAGTCCTGCGGGGAAACTTGATTTGTGGATATAAACTCTGCCATCCTGTGACTGGTGTTCCCACAGTTTGTTCTCTTCACAGCCAAGTGAAGTGTTGATCAATTGAAAGTTAACAGCAGATGAAGGTTAACTGAAATGTTGATAGATTCCTGTGGGAAATTGTTCCTATCTAACAAGGTATGAAAAAACAACAGTTATAATGCCCTCTCCGAACTCTATAATTAATGTGTATGCATGTGTGACTCAGTGTTTCATCATCTGGAGGCACTCTGTCCTCCTTCAGTGCTGGTACTTACTCTGAGTGAAGCGGGGCGGGTTGTCGTTGACATCAGTGAGTGTGATGTTAACCACTGTGGTCCCTGTGAGCCCTCCTCTCTGCCCGGCCATGTCTTTAGCTTCGATCACCACCTGGTAGTGTTCTCTCTGCTCGCGGTCCATATCACCAGGACCCAGGGCTGTCCGGATCACACCTGAGCAAAACACATCACACGAGCTTTGGCTTTGCTCTACACATTGCTTTGTCTTCATCTTCACCATCCTACCCCACACTAAACTATATATACTCATCAAACAATCACATTTCTTGCTGTTTCCAATTAAAAAGGTATTTGTTAAGGTGAGATCAACTTTGTTCTTGTTTCTTTGCTGTGCGGTTAAGAGAAGATGCTCTGCAGATAAAATCAGACAACTCTACATTGTTTTTTCAAATCCACTGCTGAGGATGCCAAATTAAAAAAAAAATGTGTGTACTTAAAAATCTGTAAACTTCTCATGAAATAAATGTACTGTTAGTGGTGCGCCATTCACTTTAACACACAGGAGATTGAAGGAAATACGCTAAGATAAGATAGAGGATGCATGCATGTAGTACATCGCTGCTTAATGTTGCAAATGTTTAAATCGCAAAATACAGGCTGGCTTTTATTGTGGAGAAGCCACAGGAAAAGGAATATATTTTTTTATAACAGTAAATGTTCATGTTCATCAAAAACGAGGCCTCTGCTTGGATACTTTTGTTCTGTCTCCACTTTCCTCTTTCTGCATCAAAGAACATGGTCCATCATTGCTTTGTAATCCACAGCCAGCAGTAATCTGACCATGGCCCTGACTCCTTTATTTGTTCGAAACAGATGAGCAGAGAGAGGGAGATTAGTGTGTTGATTGTCTAAATGGATGGCTGACTTTTTTATTTACAGAGAAAGCACAAAAGATCAGTGAAGGGCTGAGCGGAGCAGACATTACAGCAAATCCATTTTCTCTTTTCTTCCGTTTTTCAGTGTAGTGCTAACATAAATGTGCAGGGTGAAGGTGCACTGGGTATTTACTTATTTTTCCTTAGTTTTTCTAACAGCTTTTCATGCAGATGAAAAACACATGTACTGGCTTACACTGAGATATGGAGCTGCAACAAAGACGAGCCTCTTATTCCCGCTACTTCTTTCACACTCACACACTTAAATTCTGCTGTGAGTACAGACAGTGGAGGAAAGGATCTTATTAAATTAAATCTGATAAAATGAATATGGAGGAGTGAGACTCAAAAGTGCCACTTATGAGGGAGAGATTTAAAGTCAGAAATCCAAGTGAAGATGAAATGCAGTATCTGAGTGTGGGTAGTTCACCTATTATTTGTTTTTTTGTGCTCCAGCTTTAATTTAGTTCTACATAGCTGCTGTGTTTTCTGCTTTGTCAACTAGCAGAGTGGTGCTAAACACTGTTAAAGGAAGAGTCTGACAGTCCCCTTCTGGGATATGTTAATATCTTAACCAGAGTCAGATGGAATGGCTGAGTTTTATGTCTGTATATCTTGGTCGCCGATTCTTCACATTAAAATGTTTCAAAACATCTTCAAGTTTAACTAAGTTTGATTCTATCTTTCTCTTTTCAGTCACTTTAGTGCCAGTGCAGAAACTTGTATTGTATAGGAGCCAGTGATGTAAAACCTCAAACCATCTGCTAAATATGGACAATGTTTAATTATTGGTTGATTAATTCCAATGATTCAGGGCAGGAATGAAACAAAAGCAGATACATCAATGGGACAAAGAACTGAAGGAAACTTGCAACAACCTATTACCACAGTGTTAGAGGCGGGGTTTAATATGTATTTTATTTTTTATTTATTTGGTCTTAGGTTAATACGCTTTTTAAAATGACAAACACTGTTAGAACATTTTACTGGTTCATGATAAGGATTCCATCATTAATACCTGTGTTTGGGTCCACAGAGAAGTATGGGTGTCCCTGGCTGATGCTGTAGACCAGTTTGGCACTGTTCCCATACATACTGTCATCTGCATCTGTAGCTGTCACCTGGATGACAGATGTACCTGAGAGATACACATCCACATGGTTATTATAGACAAATACTACAAAATCCGGATTATCCCTATTGGTGTTTACTGATTTAGACCTGCATTCCACATAATTTCAAAATTAGAGGAAGACCAAGTAAAAGTGTGCTATTCCTCTTGAGAGCCCTCACCTATGTCAGACCGCTCAGGTACACTGCCGGTGTAAACCTCTTTGCTGAAGTGAGGCTCATTATCGTTGATGTCGTGGAGTTTGACGGTGAACTCTGTCTCTGGCTCCAGCTTTTGACCCGTGCGCTTGTTGACCACTGTGGCTTTGAGGATATAAAAAGCCTTTTCCTCACGATCCAGGCGGCGGGTGGCGTGCAAGTCGCCATTATTCTCGTCGATGACAAAGATGGCGCCGGCCCCCTCACCAGACAGAACATATTTGACTACGCCGTTGCCGTGGTCCTGGTCTGACTGGAGCTGCACAGAGACACACACTTATTTGAGTTACATAACTGAACATAGTTCAAAGTAATTGTAAGATACAAAGACTTCATTTCTGCAGCCTGAGCACCTCTAAATGTATCTTTCGGGACATCTATCTTCAGCCACTAATGACTGGAAAAAAAGATTGCTGTAAAATGCTCTCATTAATATAGGTTTGACTTTTTTTCTTAAAATATGGTATGTATGGGCCTCCAACAAGCAGGGACACAAAGATCTCCTGTGGCCATGTAGACTGAAGCCGATCCAAGTAGCATAACATTGTTAGTTACTGGCTGAACAAAAAGTGTGGTTTGGTTTAATGTTTCTGTCTGTAAGTTAAGGCTGGTTAGCCAGCCAACAACAGACCCTTAGTCTGGTGATATTCAACATGTCCAGCTGACAAGTAAACTGTCCTGCTCACAAAGGCGAATGTGGATTAATCCACTACTGAAAATAGTCCCCAGCAAATGCACTACGTCCTGCTGTTATGTAATGTCTGCTAAACAAATCTCAGTTGCCAGCTTTTTAAAGGACATTACTGAGCCATCAAAAAAAAGAAGAACTATATATTTATGAGGCTTTTTAAAGATGAACGTCCTTAGGAGGAAGAAGAGGGAGAGGCTGAGTGCTACAGACAGGTTAGAGACATCAGACAGTATAAAAAGACAGACTAACACATTGTTGCCTTCTGTGTTTTCATGGGGTATGGTTCAAGTAACATATTGGAATAGCAGCAGCTCTATCATCTGCTAGAAGCCAGAAGCATTATCATTTTGGAAAGCAGTCATATAAGTTGCTGTGGAGGGTAATGAATTAATTTAGTTTGAACGGAGACATATCGTTTTTTTCAGACTTTTTTCCCTCTGTGTTATATTCCCCTTTTGTGTATGTTAAAGTTCTGCAGAGTTAAAAAGCCAGCGGATGATGTTGACGGGTTTATATAAGATAAAGCAAAGAAGAGCAAAGACAAACACATGAATAAAGACCAAGAGTCAGCTTCAGAATCAACACAAGAGTCTTCTGAAGGCGAAAACCGCGGCCGAAAACGAAGAGCAGGCAGCAGAGAGCCAGTTTTCATGTTTTGCCTGAAGGAGCAAACATCTATCGGATCTGCTGTGAGATCTGTTGCTTTTACTCTTATACCTGCAGCAGTAACCCAGCTCGCTCCCTCTTACTCTTGTCTTTGTCTGTATCTGCCGACCTCAAGGACTGTTCGCCTTTCATCCCTTCAACCCTGCTTCACTCCTTTAGGTCAGGTGCGAGGCTGAAGCCTATGATCGCATGTGTGTGTGTGAGACAGAGCTGTTATATATCACATTATAATATTATTATAGGAAACAATAAATGATGTCAAATACACTATTAATCACTCTTATCATTAACACTAATTTGCTTTGCTTTAACCTGATTGTGGGTGTGCCTGAGAAATTGATAGTGATAGTGGTGTGATAGTGATCCACATGTAAAAATGCGCCTTTAACACAATGAGAAGAGGTTTGATTGTGACAGTTCACTTCTGTAGGAATTCACACCTCTCATGTGAGATTTTCCAGTTCGACAAAACCTTAGGTGCAGACATAGTTGTGTAGCATTCCGCTGCTGAAACACTGTATAGCTCTATAGTACCTCTGTTTGTGTGTTGTTGGTTTTATGTGGAATGAATTTACTCATAGACAAAAGGTTAGCAGTTATTGTGCATAAAAGGATCATCATTATCCAATAATGGAGCAAGAACACCAGACCCACTTTACATCATTTCATTGTCTTTATATGTTAAAGAATCTGCAGCTCATTATGTGGGACTTAAAAATAGAAATAAGCGAGCTCTTCTCTCTGCCCCCACAGTAACCATGAACTCAGTGACTGGGTCACTCTCTGAGCTCCCGGCCTTCACTTCACAAACTCACTTCACTGCCCATACCAATGAACCTTGATGGGAAACAAGAGTGCTGACTCACAGCCTCTTCTTCTTCCTCCTAAGAAAAATCAAAATCTGCACACTTGGCCTGTTGGAGTTTTGCTGGGTTGTCAATGAGAGGATTTTCCTTTCAACTCAGTATCTCTGTCCCTACAGAAGTCCTGTGCCTCTGAAGCAAAAGAAAAAAAATCCAAGGTCTGCATAGGCTATTGATGTTATAACAATACAGAAACCCTATGAAATGTGCCTGAATTCAGGTTTTCTCTGAAGTACTGTCTGTTCCATACGCTTATAATTAGTATTATTATTAATAATGTAATACAAAATATTATTATATTGTGTTCAAACATACTGAAGGTCTTGCCCTTCTCACCTTTCTGGGCATTGGATTTGTTTGTGCTGCCCTGCCTGTTCGTTGGCTTACTCTGACACTTCAATTGATTTATGCTCAAGTGCCTAACAGATGGGTAACAAACAACAAGAGAAGCCAACAGAATGTCTGAGATGTTGGGAAAGACGTTTCAATACACCAGCATACAATCAAAATTTAAAATACCTTATTCAAGACTTAATTGCAATACAGTTGCCTCGGTGTGCTCACAGCAGGACAACAAACAATACCAGCATTACACCTTGACAAAATAAATAAAAACACCTACTCCATAAAACATTTCCACCAGCTGTGGTTGTAGTATATAATACAAATTAAGAGTAGAATGCCAGGTGTTTTAGTAGGAATTAGTGCTTTGTCCTCCGTAAAAGTACTGATGCAGAATTAAGAGTCATTTGGTAATGTGTTGGTCCTGCAGTAAGTACTGGTGAGGAGAAGATATGTCTCCGTTTTGATGCCCCCGCGTCTTCTCCCTGAGGGGAGACTTATTAAGAGCGGGTTGTCAGGGTGCATGCAGTCCTGTAGTATTTTTAGAACTCTGCGCCAGATGCGGATCTTCATGATGTCAGGGATGGGGGTGAGTTTGCAGCTGATGATTTTTGAGGTAGAGCAAACTGTTCCATGCAGCTGCAGCCTATGCTGTCGGGTTTCCATACCACACAGAAAAGGTGCTTTCTGGACACCCCAACTTTTTGAGACAGTACATAAAAAGTGTCTTCTGTGGGCCTTTTTGAATAACACAGATCGAGATGTCATCCAAGATCAATGTTCCAAGAAACCCAAAGCTGCAGACCACCTCCAGACTACTAGTGGTGTTCATCTGTGGAAAATTCACGTCACTCTCCTCTATGACAAAGACAGGAGTTCGGGAAGTGGCTACTATTGCTGTCTGATTAGGCTTTGATTGTTATGAAAGCGACAAGAGAATTCATTAAGACTGTCAGGCTGCGTTGGGTCATCACCAACTACTGCCACATTTTATAGTTTTATAGTTAGTGATTTGTTCAAGGCGCTGCCAAACACCCCTGCTGTCATAACTTTGTTTTCTAACCCTAAGAATTGACAGCTCTCTCAAAATCTGATTTGGCTGCCTTGTATAGTTCCCTTTTCTTATCCTTAAAGGCATTGTGCTTATTTTTTCCATTACTATTTTATCTCTCTACTGAACCATGACTTGCTGTATATAATCACATTTTCAGAGAAGTCAATGTAGGAAGAATATACCACAGCAGTATATTCATCAGGATCATGACATGACTCTGAAAAATGACAAATCACTATTGTCCACACAGTAGGACCATTTTTTTTACTACATTAACCAGTGGTGAAACACAAACTGCTGGTTGTAAACAGGGATGAGAAGGATCAGATGTGGGCCTATGAAAGGGTCACTGCATTCAAGAAGGATGATATATATATATATATATATATATATATATATATATATATATATATATATATATATATATATATATATATGTGATATACTTAAAGAACTTGACATGCAGATAGCTTCTCAGAATCAAGGACATGGCCATGTGCTCACCAGGTACTGGGTCAATGATTAGACTGTGACTCAGGGGGTAGAGCCTGCTGTCATCTTACCAGAAGGTCAGCGGTTCGATCCTGGTCTTCTCCCATTCCACATGACGTTCTCATAGAAAAGATGCTGCAAAATTCACTGTTAAGTGCTTTGAGTCATCAACACTAGAACAGTGCTATATAAATACAAACCATTCACCAATAGCAGTTATAATGTAGCATTGGCCGAGTACTTAATCATACCTAGTGAGCACATGGCCATGTCCTTGATTCCTAGTTGCCATGTCAAGTTCTCTAAGTTTTTTAAATATATATATATATATATATATATATATATATATATATATATACTTCTTGAGCATTCAAACCTTATCTGAATGCAGTGACTCAGTGTGAAGAAATGAGACAGATACTGGATTTCTGCACTAAACTGAATTAAAATGGTTTGTTAGTGGAGAATAATAGTTTTGATAAAACTTAAGTCTGTGGTCAGGGTGGACATTCTGTTTCGGTGGATGATGTGTGACTCTGCAGAACAGCTAGAATGCTCTAAAAAGAAATTTGCACAACTCTGATGCGACTGAGGGGATAATTAGACTCCTCTACACTTGCACTACTTTTCAAAGACAGCAAAAAAGCTATTTTTCCCTCAGGTTCTTCCTGCCTCACTGCTGATAACCCCCCCTCCACACACACACACACACACACACACACACACACGGACGCATAAGACAACGCTGCAAATCAACAGTGTGGAGGAATGGGTCACACTTCATCTGCCTGGTTCTGGTGCATGAACAGGAAAAAATGTGTCACTGAGTCAAACACATAGATAATGTGTCTTCACAAGCCAGTGATTTGCAATGAAAACATTTAGAGCAGCTACACTTCACATGGGGCCAAAGCCAGAGAGACAGCAACAGAAAAATTATCATGAAAATAGAGACAAGCAGCAACCACTAATAGAGTTTTACATGAAGACTGAATAGGACGTTGGCTGAAAAAATGCAACAAAAAAAAAAGCTGGCTCGACTGTGATGTCGGACGGATGAATTAAATGGCAGCTCGGTCTGATTTTTCAACCTGAGCCACGGGACCTTTACTTTGAGATGAGCACCAACAGTTATTTGGTGTAGAACTTCCCTATAGAAAAGTCAAACATTTCAAATTTGATTGGATTTTCTAGCTGCTCCTGTCCTTTTTTCTTTTCACCTCTGACGGGGATTGTTTTGGAAATTTAATTTGCGATTTCTTTTTCCGAATTTGTGCGCCGAGGGAATTGTTGAGCAGATGATTGCTGAGCAGATGCAACGAGTGTCGTATGAAAACTGTATGCTATTTTAACACCACCAACGTGTTACAGCAATAAGGACAACGGTGATCATGTGACTTATCTCACTTCTTTTCTTGTGCCTATTTGTTCTTGCTGTGTTTCTACTGGGAGATGCCAAACTTTCAAACTTCAGGTGGAATCCCAGAGCAGCAGAGTTGAGAGGTATATGAATGTAGTGATGATTAAAGAGAGACCTGCTTCTTTAGAATCCTGAATACATGATTCTAATGATACTGTCTACAGAGGTGCAGGTGTGCCTGTCTCCTGCAAACCCAGCAAATCTCATGTCATCTCAGATCAGTATCATTTGTTTACCAACTGCTCGCTGCTGAGTGGCCTCAGCAGCTGGGGATAAACTCAGTGCGGTCTCTGGCTGTGTGGACTCTGCTGGGTTGAGCCTCTCCATCTTATCACCAGTAATGGAAGAGCAGTGTGACAGTAATAGTGTTGTTGGGATTTTTCTACCTTTACTTGACAGTAGTCGAGGGACAGTCGATAGAAAATAGGACCGCCACGACCCATATCCCAGTTTCTATACTGAAGTCCTCCAAGCTGATTTCTCTGGTCTCTCAAAACCGGGACATGTTTATTCAGGTGTTTGAAACCAGGATTTTATTTTAATAATAATCATATTGTCACAATACCGCAAGGATTTTTGAATAATAATAATAATAGTAATGGTGTCAATTTCAACCCGTACTTGGCTGATTGTGTTTTATG
Source organism: Paralichthys olivaceus (assembly GCF_024713975.1). Lineage (NCBI taxonomy): Eukaryota > Metazoa > Chordata > Actinopteri > Pleuronectiformes > Paralichthyidae > Paralichthys > Paralichthys olivaceus. The sequence goes on along the minus strand of NC_091108.1, from coordinate 21,628,493 downwards.
ACATTTTTGGCATATTATTTATGCTCCAAAAATATTACAAAATACTAATAACTACTAGTTCCATGTCTTTCCATTTCCTATAACCAACACTTGCATACACACACACACACACACACACACCACTCCGACTGCACTGTTTGTCTGTAGGTGCCCCACGGATACAGAAACAGAGTGGAGGAGATCATAGATAAACAGATCAGTTTCTTTTTTTGCTTGATTTCTTTTTCTGGTTATATATAGCCCCATAGTCATGGTAAGAAAGAGATAGAGAGAAAAATATATACATATAGAGAGAAATATATATATAAAGAGAGAGGGAGATAAATGGGGGGTTAGAGAGAGATGATGGGAAGTAAAGTTACGGCATCACAAAGGAAAGAAACTATTTTACAGGTGGTGGATTATTTACACGATACAATCACATGTTTATTGTGAATACATGATGTTAATACTTAATTTTTTCACAGAATTAAATCAGATGGAATCAGATGGATATATAACACCATCAGGGTACTGATTTTCAGTTTTTATAGAGAAGACTTCATGTATTCTTCCTCTGTGAATTACCCCGAGGAGCAGGGAGAACTTTTGGAAAAAGATGTTGCCGGTGAGTTTGTTAAATGTCATTTTATTGAACTGTGAGCACAGTTTCCAAATTTCCTGAGGAGCCACCAAGACAAGGTCTTAACATGGAATCAACACTGTCAGCATCCCAAGACACTGTAGCAATATACTATATACTGTACCATTCACCCATATTACCACTTTATGTAATAAGGGTAAATGGTCCATTTAGCAATAAACATCTACACATTTAGAGCTACGGTTCAGGAAAAACAGTCAATAGAGGATTCAGTATTTTCTGTATATTGTCCACTTCACAGCTTGTCCTTGATTTAAGGTTACACTGCTCTCGTATTATATGGACATCTCACATAACCACTCAACTTTATATTAAAGTGCACAGTTCACACAGCACTTCAGTCCTAGACTATCGCATTTACCATGTAATGACAACACCATTATTTCCTGTATAACAGTGATGTGAGGAACATGGTTCCAGCAATGAGCCCTGGTCATGTGTTCACTTCTCTTCCTTTAATCGTCCTGCAGTGTTTCACCTTTCTCTCTGCACTTCTGTAGCCTTTCTCTCCCTGCTGCCCCTCCCCTCCTCCTCTCCATGTAGCTGACTTTTTATTGTCTTGTTTCTTTGCTGTTCTTTTGTTCAGCCTGTCCTCATCTTCACTTTTCCTTCATCTACACTGATTCATTGAATATTTCACACATTACAAAACACACATTTCTTCCTTTCTCTCCTTTTTCCCTTTGCTTCCCTTTTCTTTCCTCTCTCCCCCCTCACTCTCTGCCTGTCTTCCCCTTCCTGCCTCCCTCTCTCCTTTTGATCCTTGCTGCCTTTTCTCTCCAGCAGTGTTCAGTCTGATTTGATCTGTCAGTCTGCAGGGCTGCAACACCTCCATGCTTTTACCTAACACGAGCTGACGAAGCCTGCGGACATTTCACCACAGCACATTTTCGGAGCAGAGCATGCTTTCCGGAGTCCTTATGTGTCCCAGATCGCTGTCTCTGCTACCAAACCTCCACCATCTGCTGTCTCTTGTGATTTTTGACAATCATATTCATGCTGACAATGGCACCTCATTTATTTGGTAGACTGCTCATTGCAGTTTCTGACTTCACTGTGCAGCAGTGGGTGGTATAAGATACACTTACTGTGTATCGCTGTAACTGTTGCGTAATCTTTGTGTTGTGTCTTGTGTATGCAATGATCACAAACAACATTCATAATAACAACAATATCCATTAACAGATATTTATCAATCATCATCAAATGAATCCAAACACCTAAAAGAAAATGTTTTTCTGAGGGTTGTAGTACTTACACATAAAATCATATTGTGGAGGTGAAGGGGCGGAGAGAGCACCTTCACCTGCACCACAGAGGATCAATCAGCACAGGTGAGAGTTGTTAGCTGATTGATCCTCAGACTTTAAAAGGAGGTAGCAGAGCTGCCTCGAGAGAAACGCTCTGAGAACTCCGAGAAAAAAGAACGCACAAGACACTCGAGAGGAAACGCTCTGAGACACTTGGGAAACACACACTGGAGAAGAACACTGGGAAGAGAGACTTTGGTTAAGCCAAAGGTCCAGCAGAAAGTGCTGGACCATTTAAGTTACATGTTTGGTATGTTCTGTTGGGATTAAATAAAGAGATGTTGCGGAACCCAAAATGGTTGAACTGGTCTGTCTCTGGCTGTCGTGAGGGGAACCCCGTGGCGTGGTCGAACGCCACACATATAAATATGAATAAGACTGTTATACTATACAGTTAGAATTACACTGTGTGAACAATCTATGGAAAATGTAATAGTCTGTGTGTTTTCTTTAAGAAAGTCAGTGCTGTTGACTCTATTAGAGAAAGTTTCACTGGAGCTAATGAGGTAAACTTCCAAATACACCAGTGGTGTTTGAACTTCTGTGGGGGATCACAAAGATTATATTTGTGTCAACTACTGATAAATCTCCAAACTTCTAAATCCTCCACAATGTTTCTGTCAGTCTGTCAATCTTTCAACATTGCTATGTTTCAACTGTGACTATAGCGCTGCAAATTAAAACTTAAGCCACGATCGCTTATTGTTGTCTGTATGTTTATTTTACAGGTGTAATTTTCATATAACATCAGTCGTGATCATTAGAGGAAAATTCCCCTGTGAGATCCATGAAGTAAAGTCCAACAGGAGAAAGATAAGCAGTCAGATGATCTGTTTACCCTGGTTATCTAAAGAACTTTAATGGAGGTGAAACTGAAAGTGAGCAGAACCTAAAGGTCAGAAACAGTCCCACTGGAGAATTGTCCATCCACAATTAAGGTAAGTACAATGGGTCAAAGTTGAAGCAGGAAGTGGGTCTGTAAACTGTGACGGATCTTAGTGAGGTTAACCTGCAAGCTTCTTTTCTAACCCCAAGTAATTAAATGGATGAGTGCAACATAATCAATAACACAACTGCACCACATCACAAAAGCTTTTTTGGGCTTCCTGTTCTGAATACTGGGGTTTGGCTACAGGACATGCAGCTGGATTGGGATGTGATTAAGGTGGTTTAGTCTGTCAGGCAGAGAGTATCTAAAGGTAATGCTTGCTGTTGGGCTGTGTCACTGAATATTAACAATTTGGATCAGGATTGCATAAATATGTTTGTGCTGTATGATTCTTGAATTGTATCAGGGGTAAAAACCTGTTAATATTAGCCTTGCCGTATTGTTGCCTCTGCAGAACAGTCTCCCGTCCCTTCTAATCTGTCTCTGTCGTCACTAAAGCATATCTGAAGCACCAGGCAGAACCCTTGCAGTGAAGGCAACACCCCAGCAGGCAGGGAGGGTATGCTGACTCTGTCTCGCTTCTTTCTGTGTTCACCTCAATCGCAGCAAACTCTTGTTTGTTTCAAAGCTGACTTTGTTTTTGTGCTGTCAGACAGCAGGCTTCATACAGAGCAGCACAACACCTCCCGGCATCTGGCTACTGATCAAACAGAACAGCACCAACAATCATCACTATGTTCTAACTTCACTAATGGGCCCAGAATCTCCTCTAGATATTAAACTCAGCAGCCAGTTAGATGGAAAATCCATAGGTAACCCTTCTATCTCTGCTCAAGGTAAGTGAACAATTATACACCTCATTACAAGTGCAATAAAACATCATCAAACAGCATGTTTCATGCACAGTCTCACTCAGGGCCTTACTTATGAATGAATGGATGAAACTCTTCTTTGCCCTGAGGATCTTAAGAAAGACTGGTTTTATAAATGTGTTTTTCTCTCCATATGGTTTCAGTATGAGGTGCTGCATGTGTATTGTATTCACTTAATTACTGCAGCGTTTCCCACAATTCAATTCCATGGAGATAACAGTCACACACGAAGGTCACTCTAACAACAGTTTCTGATTGACAGGTACACAGACTGAACAATGACTGCTTTTGTGGATGGTAAAAATATTATGGCTGATAATCGCAGCATGCCTTAGTGCGACAGCACAAGCAAGCATGTGACAAATAGAGCTGCACATACAAGGTTTTCTTAGACATGTAAAAAGACATTTTTATTTTCATTTCGAAACTGTGGTGGGACAAATTAGAATATGGTGGGCGGCCGGAGTCTAGATAAGTAGTGGGAAACACTACACAGTATGTAAATAGATACCAAGCTTTCATCATAATAATCATTAGTTAACACCATGACACTGCCACAGACACTTCACATTAAACAAAGCCGGACACCCACATCTAGAATCTGAAAAACTAGTCTAGCAGCTTTGATCAGTTATGGGTTATACAAAGTGTTTGCAAAAAGTACTTTTCTTAATTTTATTTTAATTGAATCTTTATTCTTATTTTCCTTAAAACCTAGTTATGTAATTAAAAAAATAAAATGAAAACTATAACAAAGTCTCTCAGTGAAATGTTGAGGCAGTGAGACCTTGTGCCCTGTATGAATTTTTCATCTTTCTCCTCTCATTCATTGTGGCCCTTTTGGTCATTGTGAAGAACACGTGCCCAGCCCACAGATGCTGGAGCTGCATGAACTGATTCACTTTCAGCCCTTTTCCACTTCACTAACTTAATAAACCATGAACATAAGGTGCGTCACAATTTCAGCCTGTGTTCACATAAACTCAGGAGAAAAAGTGTAACAATATCAGTGCCTCTTTTCCCTATTTTGCATTTTACATTATTTTAATGTCGAATGTGGTGGTTTGTAAAATGAAGCGACAACACTAGGAACAAAAAACCTTAACAGAAAAATGTATAGCATCAATGTCTGTTATGTATGTTATGATTTTGGCACTAGACAAGTCAAATTTAAATTGAATTGATTTATCTCAAGGAACTTAGGTGTTTTGTCTATTTGTTGGTGAACTCCTGCTGTTAAAAAGTTGTAGTTGTGTTCACAGTAAATATGACTGGGCCATTTCTTAGACTCTCAGACTTTTGGACAGGATGGCACTGTCATTACACACAGATATTTCTCTACATCTGATGAGACACCACCTTCCTGATATATTCACTCCACTCTGCACATCCTGTCTTTTTGCCTATCCTGCCATTTTCTTCCTGTCAGCCTTCCCCACCTCTCTGTACTCAATCTGTACTGCAAAGTGCAGTAGCTGAGCAAACATCAACACAAGTCTTTACAGTTTGGATGAGCAGAAATATCACAGTGTAAGAATTTTAGAGCGCTGTGAAAGCCTCTCGCAGTGACAGTCAAGAGGAAAAAGAGCTTCAGCAGCTGTGTTCTCACTGCTCTCCACAGCAACTACATAAGTCTGTGCTGAGAAAGTTTGAATATCAGCAGGTCCTGTTTACCACACAGGGTTCAGGTCCAGGTGGTTTGGAATTAAGTTTAATTTCAGCATTTGCAGAGTGTGAGTAACCATAGTTGGAGATTAATGTAAACAGTGGGATGAATTGGTGCACCCATGTAACTAGACGCATTAACGTACTATTGCGCGAATGTGTCTTTCTGTTACGTAAATCTGAAGTCATGTTCTTGTAAATATCAGTATTTTTTTGTATTTAATGAATCAACGCCTGCAAGCTATAGATCAGGCAGTCAACTCGAGCTACGCTGCTCCAAACATGTGACATACACCACATAACATACCTCACGCTCCATGATCCACAATCATCCGTACTACAAACCAACCTTATTAGGTGGTCTATTTGAGCAGAGAACATTTCCCATCACTCCCTTTGCTTGCCCCGCTGCTGCTTCAGTATTGCTGCTAGTTGCTTCAGCCCCTCCACCACCCCATCATCCACCTGTGGGCTCCTACGGGGGTGGGGGTGGGGGGGTTACAAGTAATTGCTCATCACTCCCATCATGTCTATGTCATGTCGGGGGGAAGTCGGAGCCTAGACGCCAAACACTAACCTGGTCTACTGCTGCAATAAACGTTTGAACGTGAGTTGTCTGACTGAATGAGTTTTTCAATGATGTTCACCAAGTACTTGCTATAAATGTATCGTCTCTCTATCCGGTGTGTTGCAGCCAGCAAACAGTGGGTACATCAGGCTGACAGCAGCACCGAGACTCCACTCAAAAGTAAAGCTGCAGGCCATGAAACCAAAACAACAGAATACCTTCTGAAGAAGCTGACCTCTGGACTCGTCACTTCAAGCAGAGCTTTATATCAAGTGTTTGTGTAAAAATGTGAATTACAGCTGTGTCAAACCAAGGAAATGTTATTTTTGATGTAAAAAAAAAGCCACTGTTGCCACAAGTGCTAGACCTGATGCTAAAACATTGTGTACCAGTACAAGAATTGAAGAATTACAAAGCAAACAGAATCTGTATTAACAATCAGAAATATCTATCTAAAGTTTGCAAATGAAAGCTCATTTGCACTGTCATTACAGACCAGGAGATGCTGGTGAGCAAAAGCTATGAGAGTAATGAACAAAGTAAGGATATATTAGAAGTTTTATTGCTTATGAATTCAACTTTTCATGTGGTAAGAGACAGACTTTGTTTTTTCTTCTTTCAAAAGCAACTAAAAAAGTATTAAGGCTGTAATGATGATGATAAACGAAGGCTGACACCATAAAACAAACGTCCACCGTCTTGTATTGCGCTATAGGACGTTGAAAAAGTGATACCCCTGTCTGCAGCCACATCACTATTTTGGTCCTATCATAACTGAGTGATGACGCTGCAGTAAAAGTTGAACTAGCTTAAAGAGCTCCAGATGGAAAATAACAATTAAGTTAACAATATGAAAACACTGGAAATGGGGAGTCATTGAACCCAATCGAAATATCTAAACTTCTAATGATGAAATATGACACATGAATACATATCGTTGTATAGTGTATGTTTGTCAGTGCATGTCTGTATCTTATTTATTCTTCTCTAAACCGAATTGCCTTCAGGATTTGTAAAGTTGCATTATATTTCATGCCTCTACAAGTATATAGTTCAAATGTTCCCTGTTGACTTGTGTTACAAAACATTACAGAATTACAATGGTTTTTTGCACTACTTGAAGATCTTAATACTTATATATGATGAAATTTAGTATCAAATCCAGCCATATGCAATTTGTCCCGATTTTTATGTATTTGCATGTAGAGAACCAAAACCAAGCAGTTTATTTTCTAAATGTCATTTTTCACATGAAAACTATATCAAGGTGCACACCCGAGCTAATGTGCAGAGAAATGACTTTTAACAAGAATACAAATGAACAAATCCAGCAATGTATTGAAACAGAATCACCATGAGAAATGAATCTCTTTCCAACACATCAAGGGAATTTCATATTACAACATACAGGACCATGTCAACATTCATGTATAATCACAATCACAGCTCTTACCTTGCCAATGTACTGATAATCACTGCCAGTGTACTCTTCCTGCAGGAAAAACTGGTTCCACATCCAGCCTCGTCTCACTCTTTTAAGCTGCCTTTCTCCTCTGATTGCTGCCTGAGTTCCCTCTCCATCTACAGCGTCTGTCTTCTGTCCAGTCAAATACAAAGCATCCAGCGACAGACAAAGACAGAGCCATGTAAGGCCCGGTACGATAGTCCTCATTTTCCAGGAGGAAGTGTAGGATCTACAGGTCACAAATGCTCTATCTGCCAAGCTGGATCACCTCGAGTAGGCAGCTGCAGGTACCAGTCATAGTCCTTCAGGTTTTGACTGACTGGAGAAAGAAGCTGTGAGAGAGAGAGAGAGAGAGAGAGACAGACACATTTAATAAAAGTGCAGTGTGAGGAAAGTATATAATGGAATCATTCAGACGTGAGCTGCTTTATGTAGGAGTGCAGATTTTCCATCTTATTGATTTGTAAATGTATGCAAATCAACTTGCTGATAGAAACACTCGAGAAAAAAGACCCAACAAGTCCGCCAACCTAAACCCTCTGATGTGACCCACATGAGCATGAAACAGCACCCATTCAGCAGCAGGAGACATGCCACAGAAAACATGTTGACAATTCACTGTGGATGGACAGATAAAGTGCGATGTGATATTGCCTTGGTGAATGTTTGTTTAGGTTGAGGCAAAGGTAAAGTTTGGAACAGATGCTTTCTTAAAGGTTGTGGAATGCAATGAAGTTCCATCAAAATCGTAGGTATTCTTTATATAACGTGCACCTGTGCATGTACATCATCATCAGAGAAACTAGTGGTCGTTTAGAAATTGTGTTATGACATAGTTTGCCCTGGAAGAATTTCTATCAATATATCAATATCACATTGTTATATCCTAAAATATTTATTGTCCAAAAACATCCAGTCTTGGGCAGGCCCGATGTGGTACTGTTGTGAAGAGGTTGTATCTGTGAGGATAACAGAAACCACTAGTTAAGATTAAAGGTACAGTGTGTAGAATTTTGTGATATCTAGTGTTGAAGTTGCATGTTGCAGCTGAACACCCCTCACCTCACCCTCCACTTCCAAACATGAAAGAAAACCAGTGGTAGCTTCAGTTGTCATAAAAACTCAAAAGGTGTTTAGTTTGTTCAGTCTGGACTAATGTAAAAAACATGGCAGCCTCCGTAGAGAGGGTCCCCTCTATGTAAATATAAAGTATTTAAATATAAAGGGCCCATTCTATGGTAAGTAAAACAACAATTCATACAATTTAGATGAAACAAACTAGTGAAAACATCATGAGGATTACTTTATATTCAATTTCTGCCAAAAATCCCTTTCACTTAAATCTTACACACTGAACGGTTAAATATTCAACAACACAGCTCCTTGAGTATTTATGCATATATTCCTTTCTCTCTCTGCTGCATCATTTCAGGGACAAAGGTTCTTGGTTTATAATGTTTTTTTCTTCAAAATTCAAATTGAACACTGACTCAATTGCTGTACCATCCAAAAAAGCTCCATCTAAAAGAGGCTGTGTGCACTTAAATACTGCCCTGGATCAATAAGAAGGATATGGAGGAAACTCTTACACAGCAATTACAACACTGAAAGGAAATGTGCTTTTATCTTCCCACACAGAGCTCCGTCAATGTCTTGCTGCAACAAGCAAAAATAATATTATTTTTTTTATCTGTGCCTCTTTTGGTACAAATATGACCCGTTTCATTCTGTTGACACGGCACGGCAACACTTTGTTCACACCAGATCAATTCATATTTTCAGGATTCTGAGAGACTTTGGGACACTGCGGATGCATATAGTGAGGATGCATTTCTTTAAGGCTGCTGATCAAGGAAAAACAAACATGATCTCGAGTGCACTGATTAAAATGACGTAGAAATTCAGGAGAAGTCGCTGTGTTAACACAGCTGGGGATCCCCGGCGGATTCACCGCGGGGAAGTAGGGGGGTTGCTTCTAACACAGATGCAAATATGAAAAAAACAAAAAGAAAACAAATATCTTGCGGTAAAAAAGCGGTGACACACACTTATTGTTTACTGGCTTCACCACATCAGTTCATCTTTCCAGCACTAGGGTGCAGCCCTGACATGCAACAATGGTTTTCAACCAGCAGTCACCTCAACGTGACTGTGGTGATGCATGCACCAGCATGGCCAAAGGAGTGCAAGTCCTATGTTCCAACACAACCACCTTCTTCCCGTCAACTACTGCACCAAAATGACTCTTATGTCCACTTCAGACATTTTGTTCAACATGATCAGACAGTAGTTCACCAAGTCAGTCATTGCCGCTCTTTAACCTTTAACCGATGAATAGCAAAGCATTGTTGCTCATTCTTTCCCTAGCTTCTTTGTTCTTGGCTCCATCTTGTTCTCTGTCTGTACTGCATTAGTCCCATTAAGTCAGTGCTTTATAGAAAGGCTTTAATTGAATCAGATGAAGAGCACACAGGAGACTAATTGATTCTGCCTTCACTCTGTTTTTAACGAGCCTCGCCCCTTCCATTATCAATCAGTGAAAGAGGCTGGAGCCTTCCACTTTTCCAGTTCAAAGGGACCCCCTTATCCATCCCCTGGTTATTGGTGTGTGTGCTGAGTTTGTGTAGAGTCACCAAAATGCTCTTAAAAAAACCGTGAATGAACTGGCCTAAATCCAGAATCACAGCAGATTAACTCTCACGTCTGCATATGATTCATTTTCAATTGAATGATTTTTATTTATACGATTTATTGTCTTCCAAATGACATAAACAACCACGGACAACATTCTCCTCATTTCACTAGATTGGTTTGGTACGTTTGGTAATTACATGTCTTAAATGAAAGCCTTGACGTACAGGGTCTGTGAAATGTTTGATATTTTTCTCCACAGAACCGTTTGAAGTCTTCAAGCAGAAATAAAACCTCTGACAGTCAACTATTGCAAAGAACTACAGTTACTAAAGTTTTAAAAAATCACACACGGCATATCACAGAGTGAACCCCTCTCTCTGAGTCTCCAAGCATATGCATCCACTGATTTTACAGGGTTTTATCTCTCTAGATCTATTAGAAGGTAAATAACGACTAAGGTAATCTAAGGTAATGAGTATGCTGATATGGCTCATGCTTCTATATAGTCGGAAGCAGTAATTGACAGAAGTGCAGTCTGTGGGCTGAAGCGCAGCTACATCAAAGATCTGATTATGTCCTGCAGCCCTGCTCATTCCCCAGCATACTAATTGTGTGTGATCATCACACTGGTTACTAGATTGGATAGTTTCCAAATAATCTGCCACGCTTCCTCTTCAGTCTAGAGGAGCTTTCAAACTTGTTGACAGGGTGTCGCTGTATAAATATCTGTCCAACTCTTGGCAGTCTTTTCAGTCTATCAGAAGACGATCTTGAGTGCCATCTGCTCAAATGGCTTAACTGTACAAATGCCGCAATTGCAGGAACTGAATGTAAACAAATCATGAGGATACAATGATTAGTGGTGCTAAGATCACAGAAGAAAAAGCGGAGTGGAGGGATGTTTAGGCTTCTCTCTGACTGTGGATATGAGATTACTATATATACAAATGGGGGGATGAAAAAGGTTATAAGTGTTTTTTTCCCCTTGGCCTGTAGTGATGCTGGTTACAGCTTTCTTTCTGAAACTGTGACTTATGGTAATTGAGCCTCAGCAAATAAAAACCTGGTGCTGGACTCAGTCCATAAAACCATGTTGCCTGGCCCACTGCTGCTGCACAAAGATCTGTTCACCTGTTTATTCAAAGTTCAGCGAAGCTCGAACTCTGAATCAGTTGCAGTTGCCATTGTCGTGCACATGTTCATTATCATGAATGCACGTTTGTTGTGATCCACAAGTTCACTTATGATGATGAGTCTCAGCCGCTGCCACAGAGCACTGCTTGCCTGTTTATACAACAGTTAATATTGAATGTATCCAAGTGTTTAAATTACACCACTTCCTCAGGCCCTTAATAATACACTTGCCAAATGTGTAGCACAACAGTTACACACACAGACAAACAGAGATTTCGGAAATTCTTTGATGGGTGAATCAAAGATGATGGTTGATATATATCATATTATTAACATTCGTAATTTTGTGTTTTGTTCCAACATAATAGACCATAATTACTAAGTGCTATTAATGGAGAATGACTACCCGACCATATGAGCAAAGCATATTGCTCATTGACTAATGTGTGTACAACTTCCTACCTTACCAATGAGTAGTAAATAGGAGGTTATTGAGGGAAAACTCATAGGCCTACTTCCTGGTCTAGCGGTCGTAAAATATGTTCATGCAGAATATAACATTAATAAGTTATAATGACTAACAAAGAGCCAATACATGCTTATAAAGAACTTTTTAATGGTATGTCAGTATACATAAATATAAAGTGGTACTGGAATCTTAGAATTCGGGAACAAGTGCCATATTTTTCCAGCATTGTGGGAAGCATTCCCAGAAATGTCTGAGCAGAAGTGAGAACAATGTTGATTGTAATTCCACAACCTACTTTAAATGGCATCTGTCCAAAGCACTTGCCTAATGAACCTTTGCACAACAACAACAAGGCATGCCAAAATGTGCTTCCACAAAATACAGAGTCCATATAATGAAGTGGTGACTTCCACCGTGTACAGAGAAATAACATCCTCAGTCTATTTAATTACACAGACACTCAAGCTTTTGAATTGGCCCCACAGTCACCGTGTTACAGCCACAAGAGAGCTCCACAGGTCACATGCATCCATAGGCTGCAGCCAACACAAAACTGTCAGAACCCCATGGTCTTATCAAATAAACAGGCATATAACTCAGCAGCATATGAGTTGATATGCCCTTAACCATGGTGAGACTGTTATTAAAGCAGCTGGGATTCATACGAGGGTCTCACTGAGTTTAGAACAGCACCAGAGGCCAGCATGATGCTTCCTCTCTAATCTCCCCACCCTTCAACTTTACAAACAGTGATAAATGTTCATGACCTTCAGGTGACTATCACAGCGCCTCTGCTCCTCTGTTACCTCCATCTACTTCTCCTGATGCCGGGCTGTGTTTTGTGTGTGTGTGTGTGTGTGTGTGTGTGTGTGTGTGTGTGTTTGGTGTGTGTTTGGTGTGTGTGTGTGTGTGCATGTGTTGTCACCTTGCAGACAGCCACTGAGACCTCTGACAACTCCCAGAGGACCAATTAGAGGTGAAAAAAGGAGAATGTCAGCCACCGAGCAGCTTGTGTGTGTATGTGTGTGTTCGTGTGACAAGTACAAACCCAACCACCCCTTTCCATCAGAATGGACCAGCCATCTGAAGGCAGCCAACAGCATCCACACTGCCTGTCCAGATTTAATTCACATACTCTCTAACTGTCCGTCCATCACAGAGACAGACAGACAGACAGACAATGGCAAACACTCCCTCACAGAGTCGTCAGATAGCCCGGTCACTGGTAGTTGGGGGTGTGAAGTCTCATTATGAATAAACCATAAAAGAGGTGAAGGAGCTGTGGCTTGACTTTAGACACCTGAATACAAGTTTTTGAAGAGAGAAACTTTTTCTGCAACTTTTTTGTGATCCACATGACATCGCCATGAATCATTCTCTTTAATACGGACCAGACGTTAGGAGCACAGAGACACGGTGTCAATTAGCTGCTCCGTCAGTCAGGTGTTCACTTAGCCAGTAACACTCGGTACATATGTCTACCCAATCCACTTTGCAATCATACAGTCAGTCATCTTTTGGTTATTCAGAGTGAGGGAAAATACAGAGACAGGCAGTAACCCAGTTTGGCTCGGTCTATGTAAACATCATAACTAGGTTATGATTATGAGAAACCCAGATAACTCTTTCAATTACACATTGGCATGGAAGCATCTTCCTGCTCTTGCTTCCTGCATCCTGATTTACCACTATTGTTTCTACTGGCAGAAATGCGTAGCTGTCCTGTAAATATCAGGAATTTAACATTATAGTGTACAGTGAGTAATTTTATTTAAATTAAATGTATATACTGTGTACCATGATGCTGACAAATGAAGATTAAATGTCAAGAATCAAAGATGCAAAAATCGATGTATTATCTATCATCTAACTAATCCACCAGTATGTCACCAACCCATTGTGGAGATAACACTCTAATCAGTTTTTTGTAGTATGATTGGAGAACCTTTCTAAAAAAACTCAGATCAAAATGTCACCGCAAGTCTTTTGTAGACATCACTTAAGGCACCATGAAAAGCGTGCTGTCTGAAAGGGTCAAGATGGGATATTGGGACACAGGAATATCAACATCTTTCCTTGAAAACATCTATGGTGTTGGGCTTTTTGCAGAGCTGTGGAGAAAAAGTCAGTGCTCCTTCCTCTCTCTTCTATTTCAATCATAGCAAAACTGCTATTTTCACAGTGAGTGAGCACTTTGCCAATCATCAACCATTCAGTTACTGGGAGAAAGATTTCCTTTGTTATATTTGCAAAAGGTTTTTACAGGGATGGTGTTTTTTGTTCCCTTGTACGGAGTTCATCTTGATATTGTGGAAACTTAAGGTCATCCTTGTGTTGGAGGAAAATTGCTTGTTTGTGGAAAATCTCTCCACTGCGTGTCCTGCACTGCCCCCTGACAAACAGTGAATTTAGCTGCAGTGTGGCCAAAGATTTTCAGCTCTTCATCATTAGAACAATCTGACATTGTTATGAACCGTAGAATATTTTTCAAAGACAGTCCTTCAGAGGTCAGCCTTTCTGGAGGGCATTTTAAAATTCTCGCCAAATAAGTATAAAGCACTTAGAAAAAGACAAGAACCCACAGTATGTTAGTTTATCTCCTTCACATTCTGCCTGCCCTACTCAGTCAGTGGCACTCAGCCCTAAGGCCACTGGTTCCTACTGAAAACAGAAAATCCTTAACACAGATTGTGTTTTACTCACACAGGAGGAATTTTGGATCAATACACTTTTAGTGCAATATTAGTATTTATGGCACTAGGACATAAATACTAATATTTCTTGGAAATACTGACTGGTATTGATGGTTTGTTTTTCAGACTGCTGATGACCGGTTTGGCATAGACACTTGTTTGCACAGGACCTAAGAAATAGGACAATATCACTCATATATAACTTAAGCTGCATGTCACTGTATGTCAGTGAGGTCTAAAACATGGCACCCACTTAAGTAGTACATTTCATATAACCACCGCCAAGCTGTGATTGATTCTTGAATGCCAGTTGTCGAGATACCAGCCATTTCTATCTCTTTGGACCGTCGAATGAAAGCAACTTCAGGTGAAAACTTTACAATGAAAGGCTTCTATAAATGCTGACTCTGATGAATAAACATTAAGGAGGCATACGCTGCCCAGCCACTGCACCAGCCCCATCAGCTATTCAGCATTCAGTATGTCCAGGTAGACAGCTCATCACCCACCAAGACAGGCTTTACAGTCCTTTCCATACAAAGTAAGATCAATAATACCAATGCATCAATACGTACACATATGAAACACATAACACACACACACACACACACACACACACACACACACACACACACACACACACACACACACACACACACACACACACAATGATCTATGTGTATGAAGGGCAGCTGGTGTGTAGACAGTGTGTGGTCCGCAGGCCATCTCATAGCACCCCTTCTCTGTTCTCAACACTCCTGCTGTGATCAAGACTGTTATTATCATCGCCCAGCTTTCTGATGCTTCAAAACACAACAAAGAATACCAAATCAACACATCGGTTCTTTCGAAAAAAAAATTTTTTTTTTATAAACCATGGAGGGCAGTGTAGAAGTCCTATTCGCTGCCCTGCAACTCTCATAAGTACACATTACTTTGAGTAGCTTGGTCCCATGGCGTTAAGAGAGAGTACTAAAAGGTAACAAATGAAAATAACATAGTGGGTCATTGAAAAGCCAAGGATGTGTCTCCTGGTTTTCCAAAAAGGTAGAGCAGGACATGGTGTAGCAAGGCAATGAAAGCGTGTCTCTCTCGGAGATGACAGTACGCATCTTTAGTCTGGAGACATGGGCTCGTTCAACGGCTAAATTGAACTAAACCTGGATCTCAACCTTAACCAAGGGTCGAACCATGCAGATTGTCATCCAGGGTTGTATTTAGTACTAAATGTCCTGTTTGTGTTGCCACAGAAAATGTTTTCTTGCTGAGCCAGACATTGGCAGTAAACCTGTAAAGATACTTGATCTGACTCTTTCCGATTGTTGAAGCCTCACATCAAATTTGGCTGAACTTGAGACATTTCTGCACAGTACTGTGAGTTTTGTGTTTCATCTTAGATTGCCTTGGTTGTGTAACCCAGAACTGAGGCAAAATGTTGTCTCCCCAAAACATAACTATCCTTTCCTTTTCTTCCCAGTTCCAAACATTAGCTTTTATATTACAAAGGTCAAGTCTATTCTGGTGTGAAGAAATTTGATCTCCAACATCAATACCTTTAAGTATTACAATTCACAGAGTTTCAACAATTTTGATTCAAAGAAACTGAAGATGTTGTTACTCCATTTGTGACTGCAGATCATGTTTTCAGGATTGAACTCCATATATCGACAAAATAAGGTCCAGACTTTGACCAAGGTTTTCCTTTCAAAAATGGACAATGCAACAGGAGATTCTTAGGAAAGACATGTTCACAACAACACAGGAAGCTTCGGTATCTTCAGGCAAGGGGTAGTGTGCTGTTTTGTTTCCAGCATTCACAGCAATATTCTTGTATCTTGCCATCTTTCTCAATTTGACATCATCTTCATTTTGTGTCAATGCTAGAAACTTCATCAGCACACCCACATGATCATAGTACATTTCCTGGATAATCTTCTGCTTTGTTCTCACGTGGGCTCATTTAGACATTATCAAATCCAGGCCATGTCATGCATCTTCTGATCTTAGAATAACGATCAAAACCCCTTAAAAGAAATGAATGGATTCAGTCAACAGAAACCCTGCAGTTCTTTCACTTTGGAACAGGAAGTGTTGAAAATATTTATGTTTGTGACATATTCAACAGAAACAGGTATTGAAACTGTAGTGAAAGATGACTTTCACAGTTTTTTTTGCTGTGAACCACACGAGGGAAGCTGAGAAAAGAGGCGAGACCTCGTCTCTCTAGAAGAGCAGCGCCGCTCATGTGCCTGAGACATGCTGCTCACGCAAGCAGTGTGGGTGCTCTAATCTGATAACATGGACGCCTAACTGAAAAGCGGGACATTTCATGATGCACACGCGCCGCTCTCACAGTGACAGCTGAGTGTTAGGAGTAATGGCTGGCAGGAAAAACTCTGGAGATTGTCCAGACTCTGTAGACATTTGTGTTCTCACATACATCCCCACCAGATAATTTCAGGAGATTATCTGGAGTCCATGTCTGAAAGCACCTTATGTTGGGTCTGTATCAGTTTTCTGATCTTTCTGTAAAAATAAAGGCTCAAATCTATATGAACTTTGGGTTTGTGTCTTCTTTGTCTCATTTTTTGAAAGCAAGATGGGATGGGCTAATTAATGACCTCATGTTGTGGATATGTTAAAAACAACAACTGAGACTACTGTTGGCTCTGGTGATTGATGAGGAGCATTGGTGGAGTATGTTTTTCTACCATTAACTACAGGGGGCGATAATGAAACTGGTCCATCTGTGTTGCATGTCACATAAACAAAACACAAAAAGAAGAGATCAATGGTTTCATACTGAATATTTCATTTTTATAGGATTAAAGTCTTCAAGAATTATGAATTAGGTTGGTTCGTCAAATGTGCATTAACTTTAATAAAGATCAGTGCACAGCTGCTCCACTCAACTTTTCAACAGGATGCATCCAGATGGGACTATCAGAGCTGTGCATACAATTTGATCACCTGTTTGTGTTTTTCAAGGCTTTAATCCATTAACCACTCTGTTCAGAGCAGATGCACTTTTACAATGTGAATGTGTGATGTGCTTTCTTTAGACGCGACAGAAATACATCTTTAACCTTTACAAGCCTACAAAGACATGATTGAACATGGTTTTATCTGTTTGCTAGATCTGCGTGTTACACATCATATGATTCAGTGGAACCTACCGTTTCTTTGCGGTGCACTGTCACCAACATGCATTAGTGTTGTGTTAGACTATAACATTTGATTGCTGCTTTCAGACATGCACTGAACTCAGAATAATATCCTGAAATTAACTTGCAGGGCGGTATGTGGGAACGCAAATGTCTCAGTCAGCTGTTGTGGATATTCTTGGAGGTTTCTCCTGCCAGACCGCAAGTAAAAATTCCAAGTGAGACAATGTGAAAATACAGCAGGATATTTTTACCGCGAACAAGTGGGCGTGTTGATGATATTTCAAATATACGACAGACGCAAAACTAATAAAAATTCAAAAAGAAAGCAATTCTCTCAGGATTAAAAAGAGGTGTCATGCACATAGAAGATGCAGACAAGGAACCTGAAGGCTCCAGAGACTCTCCTGCTGTCCAGAGAATGTAAACACAATGGGGTCTGGAGACGGAGACAAGTCTTCTGAATATCCTTATTGAAACACAATTATAAATGTATGTTTCTTAAACATTAAAAAAATTATTTAATGTCTGTGCATTGGATCGATGTACACACTTGAGTAGTATGATCACCGTGTATAACTGCAGAACATATGTGGTTATGTAACTAAACAATCTATGTATGCACAACACTGTCAACCCACAGAAAGCATGACCATACCTTACATTTAATAGTTTTGAGTTGGAATAAGCAGCTCATATATTTTTTCCACTACTTATATAAGCTGTCTTTGGGACTATGGATTTGAGCACACATGTGCAGCATTAATTAATTCTGGCACACCAGACCATACAAAGAAACACATCTTTACACTGAATGACACAAAGTAATATCAAGGTGTAGAAGTCTTATTTGTGTTTCACTGTTGCTTTTTACCTTGAGGTATTTCATCTACAGTACTAACACAGGTGTGATGTATCACTGGACGCACCTCAGAAATAGAAACTGTGGCTTTAATTATCCAGAAGAATTGGTGTTTTGTATGTGAGGAAAATCCCATAACGTTTTTTAAATGACAATAAAACATCACTTTAAGAATGTTACAAAGCATAGTGTTAAAAACTGGCTTCATCTATTTGATGCTGTTGCAAACAGAGAAAGACTAAACTGCTTCATTATTTTAGCACTGAATGTTCAATCAAACCATAATGACATTAAAGTACCGGAGTACCAGCAGTCCCAGTCATTTATATTCACTGACTTTTTATGATAGGGTTCTGCTCTGACACTTCACTACAATATTTATTCAAATAAATGAGTTCATTTTGTATAAGTAGACATTCTGCAACCAATCTGAATCCCCTCCACCTCTGTGTTAAAATCGATGGGGATTCTGGCATTTACAGGCTCATGAATGTGCATTGTTTTACACAGAATATCAGAATAACACACTGTTCTATAATCACTGTCATTTTACTCAATGCATGCCCACAACTTATTTCAGATGCACACTGTGAAAAATACTGATGAAGGTTTTATGCATTTAAAGGTCCAGTGTGTAAGATTTAGGTGAAATTGAACTATTGTCAGAAATTTAATGTAGAATAATCCTCCTGATGTTTTCACTAGTTCATTTCATCTAAATTGTATGAATTGTAGTTTTCTTTACCCCAGAAAAGGCCCTTTATATTTAAATACTTTATATTTACATCAAGGGGACCCTCTCTACGGAGGCTGCCATGTTTTTACATTAGTCCAGACTGAACAAACTAAACACCTTTTGAGTTTTTATGACAACTGAAGCTACCACAGGTTCTTTTTCATGTTTGGAAGGAGAGGGTGAGGTGAGGGGTGTTCAGCTGCAACAAGCAACTTCAACACTAGGTATCACACAGTTTGACACACTGTACATTTAACACATTCAGCTCTCAGTACACACACACGTTTACGTCTGGATGCTGACATTGCTGAAACACTACGTTCAACAAATGTACAGAAGTCAAGCTTCAATATTATGTAAGTATTATTGTATATGTTTGTGGTCTTTGAATGCTGTTTATGTGCAGAAAATCTTTGTGCTCGTAAGTTACATTATATATTTGAAATTTGCGGAAATCAGTCCTGAAGGATGTGAATGTTGGAGCATTTTCTTCCATTTAAAACCTGCTGTTGTGTCCTGGGAATATTGCCCCTACAACGTTTGAGTGCACAGCTCATTCTGAACTTCTGAGGCAACTGGAAAGAGAGTTAAATACTTCAGCCTTTTCTCGAACAGACCACAGGGCTCCACTGAGCTGAAAGAGCTCTGCGGTCACCACAGGGATTATCAGGAGGAGCAAAAAGATGGTGAACGCCTCACTGATGGGAGAAGTGAACGTCCCAGCTGAAGGATCCACCATCACTGTTTTAGCATATAAGCTTTAGCAAGACCCAGCATGCACCTGTTGGTCATGCAGCATAGCACATCAAATCAGCAGTTTCTCTGCTGCAGCTGCTGATTTAATGTGGAAAATTGCATCATGTGACAAATAAAATCCGCCAAGCCTTTTGAAATGTCACCATAGTGTGCCTCCTCTTGGTATATCGGGCTGCATGTCAAAAAGCTGCTCACGACCTCAAAAACAATTAACTAGTGAATGCAGCATTTATTAAGAAAGCTTTACATCAACAATATAAAACTTTTACAAAATGCTCAGCCTCACACACATTCATTCAGCACATGTTGAATAGCAGCACACCACCATTGTGGGTAAAGCCCACGTTTTTGGGTCAATCAATGTTTTAGGAAATCAATGAACTTGTTGATGGAGCCACACACAATGTGACAGCGGGTTAGTGACTGGAATCAGTCAACTGGCACTCACACCTCATTTCAAGGCCGCTACTGGGATGAGCATGAAGACGCGCTTGAATGTGTTTTTATCTGGCACTGGTTTGTAATTAGTGTCTCTACCCAAAGCACACATCATGGCACAGACCTCACACCTCCTCCCTGGGCCCTCTGGTGAAAAATGCAACTGGTGTATGGGGGGTGGGGCTGTGTGCGGCTGAATTCTCAATCGTATTTGTGTGTCCATAAAATGACCTACATTTTTGTACTTTAGTGTGGTTCTCTGGACAATATGGTGAATGGATGTTAAGAGCTGTATTGCATGCAATCTAAATGACATCTAAGGTTTGAAGGGAACAGCACATAAAGTCAGCTTTTAGTGGAGTGTCACAGGAACTGACAAAGCACACTGCTGGATGCACATTGTGGGTCATGTAATCCCTGCTGCCAATGCTTGACCCCAACACACACACAAATACACACAAATGCACTCACTGAGTGACCCTTTCCCAGCAATTACAAAGTCCCAACCAGCCTAATCCCCCATGCAACCTGAGCTGCTTTAATCTTAACAAAGGGGAGATAATAGATGTTGAAATGTGTGTGTGTGTGTGTGAGAGAGAGCGATTTGAATGGTTTTGCTATCTATCAAAGACCTTGTCCCCATTATACACCTTTGCAGAGTGAAAGTGTGTTCATTATGTCTCAGTCTATGCTTTTGGGTTACGCAGCAAAGCCCTCGCTGTGTTTGAGTGTGTGTGCATGTGTGTGTGTGTGTGTGTATTAGCGTGGGTTTCCTGAGAGCTCTGATGACTGCTGCCATGTGCATCAACAACAATTAGTGATGGATAGTGTTGTTGGTACCAGATGGTACTTTAGGATTTACAGTATTACGTAACCCCAGAGCGGGCTCGGGGAGAAGGGATGGAGGGTCAGCAGGATTGACCAAGATGGGAGACCTGACACATAGTGAGCATCTTTTATCACACACCAGCAGACCCCAAAACACTTCAGTGGGGAAATCACTGATTGGAAATCCTGTGAGATGACATCACAGTGTGTCCCCCTATTGGTGTGGATCAAAGCAGGGGCTTACTATGGGGTTATTTTCATTAGTAATTAATCCGTTCCTTATTTCTTCCATCTTCCAGTCAAGAATGGAAAAAACACCTTCTTTGGCAAAAACGTCAAATTTACAACATTTTATTTGTTGAGGACATGATTTTTGTGTCATAGCACGATTCACCGGTTATCAATGTCTGTTCCGAAACGTTTTCGGTTCACTGCCCAGCCCTAAAAGTGTAAATATTTTCAAACCGGCTTGAAGAAGGTTTGAAGAAACATTTTACCACTAGGTGTCACACTTACCTAGTCTCTCTGACATATTTTGTTTCTTGAGTCTCACTTTTAAAATGTTCACTTGCACAGTCAATTATCTAGAGCTGCATCAAAAGTCTATGAATATTAACACATCTGAAAATGTGGTCATATCACATGCCCATCAAGCATATGTCCATTTAAACTGCATGTGCCAGTTTACACTTTGCTTTCACATAAGAACCAATCAGGAAGCAAACGCGGTTGACTACGGCATGCTTTCCAAATGTTTTATCCACACAGACGTAAAAGCAAACCTGGAGTTTTTAAAATAAAACGGATCAGCAGCAATTCCAAATTCTCTGAAATCTTAGGATTAGCGTGGACGGCGGGCCTTACTTTTTAAGCCTTATTTATACTCACACATTGGCACAGGCCTCTGAACATGACGCACAATCTACAAGCATGCACAGAGGCATTTATGGCCAAGACCTTGAACGTTGCAATATGCTACAAACTGCTAGCTAACGAAAGTAGTCTGTGGATAAGGACACAAGACATTAAGGATAGAAGGCAGCCTAGAAACAATGGTAAACAGCACCAAACATTGCATTTGTGTAAGGGAAATGTTACTGTCCAAAGTCAGTCGCAATAGTTTTCAGTCCCTCTGTGCTTGATGAACTGGAACAGCCATCCCAAATCAACCACTTTTGCCAGGACCGCCTTGCCCCCCCAGGGTCACCTATCTTTCCACATACTTTTGTTTGGGCTTTAACAAAGCAATCTCTAATGTTCTTCCAAACTCTGGAGCGAAATGCCTCCTCTTTACCAAGCGAAGTAGCAATCTCTTTCCAAGAATTGTGCAAGATTGACTCTGTGGTCTCTGCAGGACGGTTTGTAGAAAAGTTTGTAAAGGCCAACCTGCTCTGCCAGTCTTCCCTCCAAGTGGTCTATGTTGAGATGAGCGTGCGTGACCAAGCGCCATGATACGTTTTGGAGCCTCGACGCTCATTACGTCACCTTTATAGACCGCTCTCTCTGGAGCAACACAGCAGCGAAGATAAACCAGTCTTCAGAAAGCTCCACTCCTATCTAATGGCAAATTTCAATTCACTCTGGGCATCATGTGAAACAACACAGAGCTGCCCAAGAAACATTAAGTAGCCAAGAGTCCAATTACCTCTGACCACTGTGTAAAAAGGCTGTATTTCCCACACAGCTCTTCATATATTTTTTAGCTGAGACATGGTAGTTACTCTCGTATCCATTATTTTATTTCAATTTGAATGTGTTAATGCTAAAATAGTGAATTATGTTTATGTGTAACTGTCAAAATAATGAGTACTAATGGCCTTAGCAAGCAGCCTTTACCAGTTGCACTTGACCTGCTTTGCTGCTGCGATATATTGCTGTGTTCACATTATGTTTAAACAACCTATATTATTAACTGTATTTTACTTTTCTGTTGGAGCCGCACTCGAAGCTGTTTCAGCAGAATCTCACATAGGTTATTGCAGACACACTTCATTTTGTTTCAGTGACAGTACATATATAAAATGTCCTCCTAGCACACAGTTAGGTTTGGAAACATAACCCTGTACTGGAGGTAGAGGGAGAACACCAAAACCTTTCAAGTACACAACGGACAAAGATCTTTTAAAGAGAGCTGATAAAACCAACATTTACTTATTAAGGTGCTAAAAGGAAAACTCAAGTCTGTGCTAAAAAGGCTTCTGACTTTGTGTACCAGTGTAAAATCCTGCGTTTTGTTCTCGTGTGTGACTGTGTTTACGAGGGTCTGTAGAGACGCTCTGTTTGCAGTTCTTTCATTCACGAGGACATTTTATCATGAGAAACACGCTTTTATGGCAGCCACGGAGTCGAGAAACAGCAGGAACACACATACACAGAGACCATGCTTTTGTCACTCTCCCGTGGAATGTGGCAGGCCATTACTATGCAAATGAGCAAATGTCTACCCTTGTAAACTACTGTGTGTGTTAACATGAGTGTGTAAAAAGAAAAGATATTAGAGAGTTAAGAGTAAAAAAACTTAAAGAGAGGACAAGGCTCGGTTTGAACAAAGCCCCCAGCTGAGACAAACATCTAGAATGTGACACAATAGTCCTCTTCTGCAGAAACGTACAGCTGCCCCCTCCCAGTCTTCTTCTATACATTACATCCTTCCTCTCACTGAGGAGCTTCCTCTTATCTTAATCTATTCAAAAAAGGGATGAATCCAATTTGGAAGCAGTTGAGGAGTCAGGGGAGAAAGATCTACTTATTCCAGAAGTCACAATCAAATATTCATGTTGAGCTAGCTCCTGCTCCCAGGCCACTCGTTTCTATGTCACGTCCAAAATTGATTAATAAGCACTCTGGTGAGCAGTCAGTCTCGAGACAAAGCTGATAAACATGGTGGAAGTGTCGGTCTCTGCTCGTTAACTACCCTGTAAATACTGAGCACTGACATATGCAACCAGCTACAGCTAATATAATCTCATACAGCAGAGCTGCAGTAAATTCTGCCGTCATGAACATTATGATGTACATTTTATTACTGCCACCGAGGAGGTTTTACAATCACTGTCATTTGTTTGTTTTTCTGTCTTTTAGCAGGATTACTCAAACACCAGGACATATTTCCATACAATTTGGTGGAGGGGTGGGGCATGAGCCTGGATCATCAGTGAAAAGGCCATTTTAGTATGATTGTTGCCTTAAAGTTCAATATCAAGTACTTTAGTGGAGACAGGTCTATTGATAATCATGGCCAAAATATCAATTACATCAACATTTTTCTAAAAAAGGGGCATTTACTTTACAATATGATCTAAAGACTATAGATGTCTCATGGTACAAGAAGTGGGTAGTGAAAAAGACAGCACTGATGTCTGCCTGGAGAGTTGATATTACGCCAATGCTTCGGTGCATCCTGCACGTTATCAGTGTGTGTTGCTGCTTATGACTTTTCACACCTCCAGCAGAAGATGAAACAACGTCACCCAGTATATATTAGTGGAGCCACATCTGCTAAACCTAACATATTTCACACTGGATCAGAATAAGGTGATGCAGGGATGTAAGCTTTAAGAAATCAAGTGTTGCCTGGCTACCTGTCTGATGCTGTGATGGCCTTTTGCAACCCTTCACATGAGTAATGGGTCGGCAAAATGAATGGATGCACTGAAGGTCAGCGTGTGAGCAGTTCGCTGCCTTAGAAGTGGGCGGTAGCTACAGAGGAGAACACTGTAAAGTGTATTACCTAACGCAGAGGTGCAGTATAGGTTCTGTACAAGGCCATGGTGTGTAAAGAGCATATTGTGTGCTCGGTGTAGTCGTCTATTGTCCTCAGGTACTAAACCCTGGTTGTTAACTCAGCCTTACTCCTATTTCTCACAGTCAAAGTATGATTCAAAGTGTTATGAACATTATCCCTCTTAGGAGTAATTAACATATTACTGACATATAAATAGGTTCCCTCTCTAACATTGCCAGAAAAATATGTGATCTTTTCTATTAAAAGAATGACACAGAGGATTACACTGAAGATAAAAATGGGGCCAGAAAATGTGTTAAAAAACTGACAGCCCATCTAAAGTACAGTAATAAAAGCCCCCTTCGAAATACAGCCTCTTTTATTATACTGTTTTATTACAGAACCATGTCCTGTCCAATCCAATTCAATGAAAGTGGACCATAATCAAAAGGAATAAAATTGAACAACTTGCACTAACCTCTGTTCATGCACTCTTATATCATCCAGCTGTTCCCCACAGCCCCCGAAGACAGATACTGCGAAACACAATAAACAGCAGCTGTGGCTGGTTTGTGAGGGAGTTTATTAACTATTCTGTTTCAAACTACTTTTGGCCAACATATATGCTTTTTCCCACTCATTCTCCCTCCTGCTTTCATCTCCAATTAACGCAGACAAAGCCTGATGATGAGGAGCACTTCAAACCAAACCAATAAGACCCTCACATGCAGAGTGAGTCTCCAAGTGTGTTTGTCTATGTGCTTTTTTACATTGTGTGAAACCAACCCAGCAAACATGGGTCAAGAGACTATAAATTGTTCCTATTCAGTGGTCTGACAGGTTATATACGGGTCCGGGGAATATCAAGCCTGTCTTTTGTAGCACCATGCAGTCAAGAAGGTGTCCCAGGTGTACTGTCAGTTTCTTACACCTCCAGCTTCACTAGCTGCTCTGCGCTCTATATATATACTGCACAAAAAATTAACTGTGATAGAGGTAGAGACAGGTGATGGGAAGGAGGTAGCTGTGACAGTGCAAGACCTGGCAATACAACACAAAATGTTACACAATATATGAATTTTAAAAAACTGAATTTTTTAATACAACGTTTCGATCTGAATAAGGTCTGGTGCAGCATTTCTCCATTGGGAAAGAGATGTTTGGTATTTCTGCTGCCTGAGCGTGAATTTCAAATGTGGAGGTGTTGACAGTGATGTAACACATAAACATAAAACAACTTTAAAGAAATGCACACTAGAAAATCTTTGGACTTTCCAATCCTCATTTAATTGTAGGCATTATCTTTGTTATTCAGTGTTTTATGAGCTTGTTCCATAGAAACAAACCATATCTAAATATACCATCTCAGTGTTGCACTGTTGCCTCATCAAAGCTGTGAAGCTCAGCGGGAAGTTGTGTCTTTCCTGCTTTATTGTCTAAGTGGCTATTGTTTTCAACCTAATGAGTACACTGATCAGAGTCGAACTGATGGAGATGTTTCACCTTCCATGCCTACGAGTGGGAAGTTTTCTCAAAAGATCCAGTTTTGGTGGTGTGTTTTTTAAAGTTGTCTTTATATTTTTAATCATATTATTATTCACTAGTGCAGTGCTGGTTCTAAACATGTTGTCAAACAGTTCTACACATTTACTTGTTTGTGTGCTGCACGTTGAGCTTTTTATAAATGGTACAGAGGGAAGTAGGGAACAATTTTATCTTAACTGGTTTAAGATTTGATAGTCAGTGTTTTTCATAAAATGAACCTGAATTTGCTTTACATTAGTTCACATGTGTGATTTATATATAAGTTGATGAATGATTTACTTAACTGACATCTTTTAGAGTTTTGTTAAGCAATTGACACAATCTTCAGACCCAAGTGCACAACTTTTCAAAATAAAAGCTCAGTAATTCAGCTTGATATAAAGCATTAGGGCAACAAAATGTACCTTATGAATTTGCTTTGAAGACAACATGCCAAACTGGAAGTGATTCTATGAAGGTTGTTGCTGACGGAGATTAGCACCTGTGCTGTGTGTCAGTTCGATATGGTGAAATAAAAATCAAATCAAATCAAATGATCAAAATGATCTGACGGTGATTTTCACCTGCAGTTTGACCCAGTTGCTGTAGTTTATCGAAGGATGTAGAAGAAAACCTGATCGCCTCCATCCACAGACTAAAAGCACACTGCCCGGCCCCCACAGGCTGCTACCTAGCGCTGTTCGCCTGCTTATTCAATTAGTTTTAATATTGAAGGTGAAAAGCATCAAAATGATGTGCCAAGTGTGGAGCCGATTAGATAAAACAGTTGGCAAAATATGTGTTCCACATACAGGCAGACAGACAGACCTTTGTGGAAATGGTAGGTAGATCTAACCTTTTCTAGGATCTTTTATTATTTAGCATCATTTCCTACAGCTGTTTTCAGTGAAAGAGCTCTGGTGAACACTACACATCGTACTCTGCAGACAAACATAGTTACCTAGCTGGTGAAGATGGGGAATTGCTTAAAAGTCAGACTTAACAATGTGGTAGGATGTCAGAGGTTGTTCTCACAGCTTGTTTAGCTTTTCCCAGAAGGTCAAACATATAAATATAAAAAAGTAATAATATTTATAGCTATGCAGCTCCACCATTGAAACACATCTGGTTCGTGGTGCACGCTGCAGTTACAGACCTTAAAGTCACAGTTTAGAAGCCAGTAGTGACAGTTTTCCAGTTGTTTTCAGAGGTTCCGTGGCAGCCTGTGATAAAGGCTGCTGCCCTCCAAGACTAAAATGCCTCCACTTCAGCAGTGCGCTCTATTGTGTCACTGTGAAAACAGACGTTGAAGCACACAACTAACTTGGCAGAACTCCTAGGTGAGTTTATTTATTGTGTTCTCATCACCAGGCATCCACCCTCTCACTGCTTCATTTCTTTAGTCCATTCTAATGTTCTTGTGAACTTTAAAGTTCAACAAAGTTCTCCTCTGTGTAACTGTCCCATAACATATCAGACTCTAATTAGGCACTGTAGCCTGCAAGCCATTTTAATCTTGCTTTAAAACAAGCCTCTCATCCGATTTCAGACAAAAACACTCACGCAGTCTTAAGAAATCCGACAAGCCGCCACGTCTTTTCATTCTTTCTGACCCGGCTCTGATGAACAGAGATCTACTGCATTTGCAAACACGACACACTGGGCCCAGAGAGCTGTAATTGGAGGATCTGTCAAGCCAGTCGAGAGGAAGCCTGACGCTTGTCTTCAAACAACAATTTAGCGTCTCTCTTCCAGACAGATGCAGTTGAACACCTGTCAGAAGAAAACTGTTCATTTGATGTGAATGCTTTCTGCAGCGTGTTAAAAGCTACTGCTATTCACATGCACTCCAATTTAGTATCTGCTGTTGCAGAGTTATGGACGGGAAGGAGATAGCTAACAACCATGCTCATGGTGTATTAAAGCGTTCCTTCGCTCTATGCTTTCAATGCAATTATACACAATTGTGGGGAGCGAGGTCTGCAGGTTAGGAAAACAGAGCTAGGCACTGTTTGAATCAGCAAATCGTCTGTGAATATGACGATCAAAGGGACACACACACACACACACACACACACACACACACACAAACATACACGCATCTTTACTACAGCCACACTTTCCCTTCTTAATCCACTTAATGTACCTGGACCATATCAGTGTTATCACCTTCTGCACAAGCCCACACACACACACACACACACACGCATACAGAGCACAAAGAGCATTGTCAGGGCAGTTGTCGGCCGTCAGCATAGATTAGCACACAGAGCAGCTTCCTGGCTTCATTAGCATCCAGAGCTTCTATAATTAAATGTGTGAGAGGCTCCTCTGTCAGACAACATCATGTACTCAGTGTTTTTAATGCCCCATGCAATCCATTACAACTGATATCTGATCACATCGTTGGCACCGGCAGTTTTTCTGTGTTGCGGTGTCAGGTGAACATGCTCATGACCTTACATATAGAAACAGATCATCAGTTTTCCAAGCATCTTACATGTGAGGCCTTTTGAGAAGAAGCTCTCACAGTCAGAGGTTGAAGGTTATGTCTGTGCTGTCACTACTCAAAATAAGCCAGACTGGTTCACTTGTCAAAAGCTTTTACTTTACTCACTTTTCCATACATGTGAACCATGCGATAATTAGTGTCTCAAACAACAATGCTATAGAACTTCTTTTATCATCTAGTTTGACAGTCATAACTGACAATAAAATAAATAAAATAAATAAATGCACAACATTTTGGACAGTATCCGATCCATTTTCACAACTTGTGTTGGTATTGGAACATCTCTACATGGAATATGTTGATTTATTTCATTTCATACATTGTGGTCATTATAAATAAAATAAAGTAAACCCAGGTCATGACATCTTAATCTAAGGCTGAATGTACAACTGAAACACGAAAGACATATTATCCCTCTTACGTTACATAACAATGTAAAAAACCTTAAAATCTTAACTTTAAATCTTAATGTCTGATAATCTATTAATTTAGTTATCATTTAAATGGAACACCACCAAAAAGGCTTGTGTGTGTGAGAGGGAGAGAGAGTTTGTGTGTTTGCGTGCATATCATCTCAATTATCTCCTCAATCACAGAAACTGTTGCTTCACTTAAAACTTGATGCCATCAACACGTCCTCTTTAAGAATGAAAGAATTCCATCTTGAAAGAGCGATGTGTTTAAGAGCTGACAGAAGGCCAACGATTCAAAGCTTCTGGTAATAACCAGCTGATGAAAAACGTACTGTGGTAGGATCTCATATTTAAATTGAAGATGTAAGTCCTAAATATGTCTCCTAACTCTTCTGAACAAGCCACAGATAATCCTAGTGTTTAGTGCTTATCCGTCACGCTGGGAAACCCTCTTCCCCTGGTGCCTCCGTCTTCTGGAGAGCTGGCTGCTGATAAAATGGAGGTCATCCCCTCCCTGCACCTTCTTATCCTATCTTCATATTCATCAGTTCACAGTTTACAGGCTGATGTTACGTCACATATGGCTGTCATCCAGCTCTTTTCACATCATCCCAACATACCCTTTCCTCCTGCCACTAATACAGTTTACACCAAATCGCATGCAGAGTGGGAGCGATTTGAGCGACAGACTGTTGTACACTAGCAGGACATATCATCCGTCTCCTCTGACTTGTTTTTATAATTATTTTCAGTATTTGCTCTCTTAAAAACTGTTGGAATGTGGATAGACATATACAAGACAAATGCAATTTCCCAGAAATCTAGTTTCTCTATTTTCTATTCCAAAAGAAAACTTTAAAGAATTTAGGCGAGGGCAGAGACCCAGCTGGACCTGTCAAGTCAACTCAATAAATCGTCCTCTCTGCACAACTAAAGAAAAAAAAATTCCATGTTTCCAGTCAAACTGAAGCTGCCCTCACTCTGCTTAATAAACACATTAGAGCTGCTTCCAAGCACTAATTTGGAATGACACACTAAAATACTTGTTCATTCAGGCTAGCTTTTCTGGTCATCTCAGGAGCATTGCTATACTTAGATCCATCCTGAGTTTCAGCAATATAGAGGATTATGTGCTTTCATCTCTTCTTGCCTTAACTGCTGCAGTGCCCTGTTTGTTTGCCGTAACCAAAAAGAGAGCGCCTCCAGTGTGGAGAGAGTGCTGAAGTGAGGCTTTTACCTACAACAAAGAGAGGGGGACAAATATCTCCCTCTCCTCTCTGATGGCTTCACTGGTTTTTGTAGTGATTCTGTGTGTTTTCTGGCCTGGCTCCGGGTTATCTCACTGAACTTTTGACTGCTTAACAGGCTACATACTGCATGACTGACCCGAATGTGACTGTGTCCGGGCGAAAGACTAAAGGTGACTGAGCTTTTGCCATCATGGCTCGGTGGCTTTGGAGCAGCCCGCCACCACAACAGAGATGGGCAGAGTCAGTATCCTCATCCAGTAAGCTCTTTTTAAATCTTGCAAATATCTTTGTTTTCTCTTGACTTAATTGTCATTCTTTTTTTAAATCAGTGTTCTTGCTCTTTTATTTCTCTGTGCATCTCCTTCTGAGTGAAATTTTTAGGGTAATGAAACAAGAAGGTGAGCATTGAGTTAGGATTTTTCTGTCAAAATATTGAAGTGAAACAGATAAATTTGTACACAAAAATGAATCAAAAGCAGAATCACTATTATCAAAGTTAAGCACTTCAGAATCTACCAGTTTCAAACATTTAATTTAAGGATTCATGGCTTTTAAAGATATTCTAAGCTTTTTATTTTTTTATTTTAATGGGCTTCTTGTAAAAATGTAAGACGTGCAGATGCTGATTAACTGCTAATCACAGGCCACAACGAACATAAAGTCCTCCAAACTGTGGGAGTTTGGTGAAGGGACCCTGGAGTGATCACACAAGAGAGTTCACAACAGCACTTTTGTCCCAGCACACTCACAACATGGTCCACCAATGCACGTTATGATTAACCTTATAGACAGCTGGAGTCAGGACCACCATGGGATTTGTTCCCGGAGTGAAAAGCGACTTGCTCTAGAGGATAAGCTTTGAGAAACAAAGTGTTCTATTGTAGTTGTGAGAGCTGCCCATTATGGTCACAAAGAAATGCGTCCTCGTGCACAGAGGCACAGTGGGGGAGGCGTTCTGAGCTACTTTCCCAGTAGGTGTCAGTGTCATTCACTGACCAACACTCACAGATGACTCGCACTGACCGAACGTCCGCACAATTAATTGGGAAACAACCTATTCATGTTTCTGTGTTTCACCAGGAACTTCTTATACAATCAGACTATAGGCTTTTTCCTAATTGAGTTTCTTCTGGTAAATGCTGAGCAATACAATATTTACTAAACTGAACAATGTTTTAAATTCATTCAACTTAGATACTGAAGTTCCCATGCTGCCTAAAAAACTTTTTTCATTTTATGTTTAAAAATACAGCTCAACTGTTGAAACCTGTATTTTAGCAGAAGCAGTACAAGACAAGATCCTAGACTGGAGTCAGAATTCAATACTTCATCGTTTCAAGGTCCAGTGTGTAAGATTTAGGTGAAAGGGATCTATTGACAGAAATCTAATGTAGAATAATCCTCTTGATGTTTTCACTAGTTCATTTCATCTAAATTATATGAATTGTAGTTTTCTTTACCCCAGAAAAGGTCCTTTATATTTAAATACTTTATAATTACAACAAGGGGACCCTCTCTACGGAGGCCACCATGTTTTTTACATTAGTCCAGACTGAACAAACTAAACACCTTTTGAGTTTTTATGACAACTGAAGCTACCACAGGTTCTTTTTCATGTTTGGAAGTGGAGGGTGAGGTGAGGGGTGTTCAGCTGCAACATGCAACAATTCTACACACTGTGCCTTTAAAGTCACATTAAGTTAATGAGAAAATTGCAATGTTTTAGAGTGTAACACTGAAAGAAACGTTTCAGTTCAATTATAATCAGAGCAAAATCTCACTGCTCACTCAGTGGATGGATACAGTCCATATTTCTGACTCCTGAGTCTCTATTCAGACTAATAGCAGCAGTCAAGTGATTATGTGCTGATCATACATCAGTCTACTTCTGGCTCTCGCTCTTTGAAAAATGCAAATGATGGGCCGTTAGGTTGCGTGGAGCTTATCTGAGTCAGTGAGGAATGTCTAATGTGAGGACTCAGGCCACATACAGTAATGTGGATGAAGGATGCCAGTGCTATGTATTTCCAAGGCCCTTCCACAGTTGCATGCATGCTGGGAAACCCCAAATTCCTCTGAAGTATAAATCAATGGAGAAATAAAGGAATCACCAAACAGGGCTATGGATCCCTGTGGTCTGTTCAGGGTTCCCATGTTTCACTAAATTACAATTCACAAGTTAAGAAAATGAATGACTAATAACAGTAAAAATGTTACCACATCTGATTGTAAATATATTCACCAAATGTTTGTGTTGTGGCAGTGTGGTGCTAAAATAAATGTTTTTTTTACATTCACAGGTATCACTTGTTTTACCAAGTAAAATATGAAGGTTTATATAAAATGAATACATATTATTCCATAGAAACTCATCAAACTATCAAACACCCATCACTGTTGTTTAAATTGATATCTATTCATGTGCACATTGTTCTGCACGACTGCTTTTTCCGACTCTGATTATAGATTCTTAACTGCATTTCCTTGTCTCAGTATTTCTGCAACAACAATGAAGTTAAATGTAAAAATGCTTCTGGTCAAACACAAACGTGGAAAATCAGATTTCAGTTAAAATCCCAAAATTACTGATGTCAGCTTCCCACAGACCTGCAGCAGATTTACTGCAGCAAACAGGCAAATAACTGCCACATTCTTACAACATAGAAGACAGGAAAAATATTTATCACACTAATTTTATATCCAATACTGCTGCCACAGCTGCCCAGATGTTGCCCCCCCCCCTCTCTCTCTCTCACACACACACCCATCTGGCTCTCCAAGCAGGTTAAATCCAACACTGAGCAGCCTGCATTCACTGCCACTGTTTGCCCCAAAACCTGCTACCATGACTGTTCAAGCTGTCCACTGCGAGGGAACACGCACATTTACCAGCTGGGTCTGTGCTGCACATTTTACAGAGACGCTCATTAGCGCACACTAAATACAGCAAGTCCGCAAAGACAACAGATGCACGCCAACAATAAGTCAGACGCAAAGGCACAGCAGGGACAAGTAATGGATGGATTTCTGTTTTCCACTGAGTGAAATAAAAAGTGGGTCTGACGGATGATGCAGGAAAAACAATTTAAAAGAAGACATCTTTAAAACAAACACAAAAACAACTTTGCATTAGATACTGACGTCAAGACGGAGGGGTCGAGATGGAGCCAGGGAGAGAGAGAGAGAGAGAGAGAGGGAGTTGGAAAAGAGAAGAAACTGAGTCGGAGCGGATCAGCATCACTTCCCTCTCCTCCGGTCTCTGACTCTCACTCCATCCAGACGCACTGAAACACCAAACTAACAGTCTCATGTTTCCACTGATCTCAAATCAAACCACCACTCAGCCCCAGTGTTTCTCCACCTTCACACGTGTGACTCAACCGCTGCATTTCTGACGAGAGCTTCAGAGAAAGAAATAACCAAACCCGGGAGAGGAAAAAAAGAAACTGCGCCGACAATAAACGTTTAACAGCGTTAATACAAGAGGACGTGCAGCAGATCTTTATTCACCCTGCGCAGACGAGAAGAAGCAAATATATATATATATAGTGTATAATTGTTCTGAATGTACTCTACAACAAGTACTTCTACATAAAAACCTCACTATTTTTATGATTCAATATAAACACACAATAACCTCCATGCAAGTCCATGTCTAGCACACAGAAGTCAACGAGGTGTGCACCGGATTCAAACTTATTCCGCTACTAATACGGAACACTGCGAGGGGGTGCATCAGAACTTTGGTGATCGTAGATGGTTTCAGGTCGCGGTTTCTGGACGGGAGAGAGCAGCGGGTGAAGTGCGACAGGCCGAGCAGCAAAGTTGCCGACCGTCTGGTTTTCCTCACTTTCCCCGTGAGCACCAGGCCAACTCCGTGCGCGTGCCTCCGCCGCTCACCGCGTCCAGCAACCGGCTCCTGCTGCAACTTCTCACCTGAGAGCACTACATTACCCAGAGCCCCTGGCCCCAACATCAGAGGATATCCAAAGTATGTTAACTGTGTGTGTGTGTGTGTGTGTGTGTGTGTGTGAGAGAGAGAGAGTTGTGGAGACTCACCGTCTCTGTGAGTCGAGGATGGAGCGGTGCGAGCGACCGACGCTGAATCCAGAGGAGACTGAGGCTGCTGCTGCTGCCTCCCTCTCTCTCCCCCTCTCTCTCTCTCCCCTCCTCGCTCGGCTTCTACCCCGCCCTCCCTCTCTCTCTCTCTCTCTCTCTCTCTCTCTCTCCCCGTCTCTGTCGCCCCCACCCCCCATCAACACATTGAGCAGTTGAGCTGGCCGCTGATTGGTCGTCATCACTCTGCCCGTCGGCGGTTGAAGGGACACGCACGCACTCACGCGCACCAGATCTTCATGCGGGCCCCACCCCAAACCCACACGTTTCCAGAGGCCCGTGTGTGCTTGAAAGGCTGACAGAGCAGCAGAGTGGCCCTCAGCTCCAGCAGCATGGCAGGGGCCACCTTCTGACCAGGCACCGATGGCACCTCACAGCCTGCAGGTGTCACAGCTCCATGAGGAGGTGGCATTCACACCAAACGCAACACGAATTTGGACGTGGCCTGAAGCCCAGTTCATGCTTCCGCAGAGAAGCTACACCGTAGGTACGCGTGAAGCTGACGCACAGGGACGAGTATTCATGGTTGTGCGTAGGTGTGTGTGTGTGAGTCGCGCTGCAATTACACCACTGAAACACTAGCGGCGGCGCAGTTCCCATGCTGGCGTTGAGAGTCTTCCGGTTTCTGGTCCGCATATTTCCAAATTCTCTGGGATCTCTGTTTACCTCAGAACAATGGTGAGTGTTACTAAGCTCATGTTGGAGCTGATGTTGAGGAGCAATTGCGTTTTCTCAAAGATGAGCAATGAAGAAAAGAAAGATTCGTGTTCGGTCCTTCAACTCAATTCAAAAATGCGATGCTACCAAGAGGACCAATCACAGCTCTTGCGGTCTGCGTAGCCTCGACCCATAGTTCCATTCTTGGGGAGGTGCAGGGGTTAACCCAGGTCAGGGTACTGCGTTGGGCTCTGTATAGCGTATACGTGTAGGCTACGGTGTAGCTTCGGTGCAGAAGCCTGATTTGGGCTTTACTCGTGCGATTTGGCTGCAGGAACGTTTCTGTGTAATTAACAATACACACAAATTATCACCTGTTCACCTGCAGAGATAAGAGGGACTACTGGCTGAAGTAACTACAACTGCTGTGTTGTACCTGTTGTGGAATCATGGGGGATTTTAGTGTCTTCTCTGGAGCTGCTATCAGACATGCACTGAAGTCCGCAGATACTCCATATTTTCTCTAGAGGTGCATGTGTAAATGCTAATGTCAGAGTAAGAGGCTCATCAGTTTCTGCTGACTTTCCACGCCTGCCTCCCTAGACACAGAATTGAAAAAAACAAAAATCTCCAGGTGAAAAAAAGCTGTATCACGATCATGTGATCTATGCAGCAGAGTTAATACGTCACTTCCTGCCCCTGGCTGCTCCACCTCTTGTCTGAATAATGCAGAGAATTTGATGCTGTTGAAACCTCCCGCTGTGTGAAAGGCAAACTCAAGTAAACTCTGTTGCCAATTCTCTGGGTTTTACCCGCAGGTGATGTCTGAAAATGGCTTAGGAGTTTCCAGTGCTACCTGAGGCTAACTAGAGGCCAGTTTGATCATCCAGCTCGGGTCGGTGCCAGGAACTGAGTCCAGTGAGTTTTATCAACACTGCTGATTGGTTTTTGTATCTCCCAATTTTGTTTTCCTTTAGCGTTGCTGTATTGACTTTGTTATCTTGTCAATCGTATTTGGGGTAATCACACAATAAACTTGCGTTCGGACTTGAACTTGAGCTTTCCACTTAAAACCGAGTAATCGGCAGACATTCCCTGGAGGGGCTTTATGTGAGAATGTAAATGTCAGAGTGAGAAGCTCCAGGCATTCTCCAGCCAGCCTGCTAGTAAAACCTCCTGTGAATGTTTGAATGAGCTCATGTGAGAACAGAGCAGGAGATCCTCCGCAGGATTCAGCACAAGCCACTGGGCTTATTGATGAGGTTTTTTAAGGGTCCATTCACGTGTGTGTGTGTGTGTGTGTGTGTGAAAGGTTCTGCAACAGAAAGCTTTAAAACATTTCTCTCATGGCACATAAGAGACACTTGGACACTGCAACATTAAATCATCAGAAGCCATCTTCAGACCTGCTGGTAAAATCTGGAGAGATTTGGCTATGGAATTTTACCACAGTCTGCCATTTACACATTCACAACGCAGCGGGAAGTTCTCTGCACAGACGCGTTCACAACAGAAACTTCAGACCCTCTCACTCGGACATTTGCGTTCACACTGGCACGTCCTCCGGAGAAAATCTGCCGAGCTCAGGGCTGAAAGCAGCTAGAGTCAGTTAGTAACATCACTCCCCTGCAGCCTGAAGCTCGACACTAACAACAAAGAGACCAAGTGGACGTAAACGTTAATGTAGTGTAGGCTCTTTTAATTGATTCATTGATTGAACGAATAATTAGTTGTTTTAATTTATTTGAAGATAATAAAAAAATGAAGAATGACTGCTGTCACTATACAAATTAAAAATCACAGAGGATGAAAATAAAATAAAGCCTTAAAGAGGTAGTAAATGAACATTCACTCATGATTTACTCACCACTATGCTGATGGAGGGGTGGGTGAAGGGAGTCCACAAAACACTTTTGGAGTCTCAGGGGTAAATGAGGCGGAGGCCAAGTTGACCTCTTCTTCCGACGACAGAAAAGCCCCGAAATTAATATTTGAATCAAAACGGTGTAATTTACAGTGAGTGAATTTTTATTTGTTGGTGAACTATCCCTTTAAGGTGTATTGTGATCCTCTGAAATTACACTTAACACACCACAAGATAAAAAACAAAACTACCAGACAGCAAGCAAAGACAACACACGAGCATATAAACAGCAAATAAATAACAGGGTGTGTGGTAGCCGAGTTAATATTCTCAATATCTGGTTTATAAGAGTTAGTAATGATGTATGAAATAGTCACTGCTTGTGAAATGACTTTAGTTTTACATAAATTGTTTTCTGTATAACTTGTTGTACATGTAGTGTAAACTTCACAAGGCAGAGAGTTACAGTATGATTTCTGCACAGGGGCATGGAATCAAGTAAACATGTTATTCAATTTTGAATTACTTATGTCAAAGATTTTTTGCGTCATCTCAGTAGTGGCAGTATTGTCCTTTACTTTTTACTTCCTAGGGAATGCATGTTTGTGCAGACTAAATAAGATATTATGTCATTAAGACTGTGGTGAACTGTTTAGACTGAACACTTCATTGATCTGTAATAAGGTTTTGTTCAGTTTTATATGAGGAGCTACAGTAATTGCTCTAAATTGCCCCCTTGGGTGCATCTGTGCCAGCGCAGACCCAGCCTCCGCTAGTGTCACCAACCTTTTGGGCGTAAAATAAACGTCACAGTTAACTGCCCTGAAGCAGTGCACTCTATACTGCCAACTTGGAATCAGACTCACAGGCTACAGTATTTGTTTGGTTTAAAGTGGTCTCCTGGTGAAACAGAGCTCCCATGTTTCATGCAACAGATAAACATGCTTTAGAGAAAGTGACAGAAATCATTTTGAGTTTAATCACTGCTTTAGCCCTGCAACTGACCCTCGGTTAATGGGGACTTGAGGTTAGTTAACCTGTGCACTGCCACCTGAGACTGCACAAGAAAGAACAAACTCTCCAGTTATTGATCAACTGATCTCTTCCATCCATATATAAAGAGGGACAGCTCCCCGAAAGTGAAGCCAAAACATATGCACCACCCCCTGGTGGCCGTCTCCTCCAAGTTAGTGGATGGAGCTAATTCAAAAGTCAAAGTACACACCATATACAATTTTCCAAAGATAGTGTCTGTCATTTTAGATTAAAACTAGATAAGTTCTCATTATGCCGATGTATGTTTTGAAGTATTCATGTTTCTAATAAGTTTTAATTAGTTATATAATGCTACAAAAACAGGGTGAAACATCATGATCGATGGCTTAGGCTAACTCTGGCTTTTGTCTGCAATAGGAATGGATACAATCGGTATTCACTCCCAGGTCAAATGACTCTGCAGTGGACGCAGGTTATATCAGCTCCAACAAGCAGTTTTTGAAACGTGTCAGCGAGGTGAGGGAGCACATCAGGTTTTATACCGGGGAAAAAAGCAGAAAGGAGTTTTGTTAACAGGTTCACCCTCGGTGAAAACCTAATAAAACCACTAATATTGATGTACAAGAGGTATTAGCTGTCTTTGCGCTTCAAATGTACGTGGTCCTGGCTCCTAGCTTTAGCTCTCTGTCAACATGTCTGGGGCCTTGACTGCTCAGTAACTTCAGACCACTGTTAACTAGAACACTCCCATGTTCAAGAACTCAGACAGACCCATAAATGCTACATAATCATAAATAGATGTTTGCCACAGTCAGACAAAACCTTTGATAATGCTTTAATGATGTGGTCTCTTCAATTTTCGTCCTAATAGACCCACCAGTCCTCAGATGATCCTACTTTCCCTCCATCGTTGACAGGATTTCTGTTGTTGTGTCTGTTTTTCTTTGGATCCTTGAATTCAGCTTTTCACAGGTAACATTCAGGCTCACTGCGGTGATATTGATGCTCATATACATAATTATTCAGGCATCTGTTTATGCAAATGACAATCAAAGTGGAATCCACTTCATGACAGTTATGATAGACACAACATTTAACAAAACTATTGTCGAATCAAGATTTTCATCGCAACAGTGAACAAAAAAAATCTGTGTGAACAAGTAACAGACAAAGCAATTGTGTTGTCCACGTTAAATCGTTAAAACATTCACAGTGCAGGTTTAAAACGCTACAGTCAACGACAGCAGGCTGGAGATGTGTGCTACAGCTACAATACTTTGACTTAAAAAACACAATCAAACATTTGTTTACGAGAATCATCCAGGCCTCAAAAAAGATCTCAGTGGACTCAGAGGTTGAAGCCTTGACAAAGACATACATTGGTCCATAGTCAGACAAACGGTCGCAGATAATTCATTGATTCATTGTGGCTACTCTGCCTAGTTCACCAGGCTGAGATGAGTCCTGAAGCACAACCGTTGACTGTGAACACACAACACAAAGTGCTCTGTGAGGTGATAAAGAACCCCATAGTGGCAGCTGAAGGGAACCATTTAGCTTTGCCAAAGAAACCACCACACCACTGAGGAAAATGCTTTGTGGGCTGATTAATCTAACACTGAACTGTTTGGGAAGAACATGGTGTAAGGGGGACACGGAGGCTCATAATGAAAGCATCTTATCAAAGGTGAAGCATGGTGGAGGGACATCAGGATTTGGGGGTTTTCTGACAGAGGAGAAAATGAATTCCCAGGATTGTCAGTATATCTTTTAGGATAATGTTGAGGGTAGTCCTCTTAATAAGAGTTAACCAAAACATCTTCACAGTCAAATTAAGTTGTGTTGGTAATGCATCTGACGGCAGAATCTCCTGCTGCTTTCTTCATATATAGCCAATGTGACCCGATTGTCCGTCCAGAGTTCATGTCTGAAAATGTGTGATGGATTGATGGAAGATACATTTTTCACCTTTATTGACAAGACAGTGGAAGTGTGAAATGAGAGGAGAGAATGGGAAAGACACACAGAAAAGGGCTGGGTTGGAACAGTACCTGTGGCTGCCTCAGGCCTCAATCCTTGGTATGTTGGTGCCTGCACTACCAAGTAAGCAAGCAGGTGCCCCTTGATGTATTTTTTTAAATAAGCACATGTAAGATTGCAATTGTTTGTATGTTAAGGATGTGTTTGTCACCTTTCCATTACAAACCTATACAGAAAAGCAGATCATTCCAAAAGGGTTCACATCATTTTTCATCCCATGTACAGAGCTTTTATTTAGGTATGAAAAATTCTCCTGAACCAAGCTTTTCTTATTTCCCTTTGCTTTTTGGCGATAGTTCTGATGGACATTTGTGACTCAGGCTAATTATTCAGCTTAACAATAATTGTATCTTAAAGGGTAGCAATTGCAAAAAAAACTGAGAGTAATGATTTAACTTTATTTGACAAAAACTTTTACTTGGATTGAAGAGATTCTATAAAGTATTACTTTAGCTGTTTTCAGACATGCCCTCCAGGTAAAATCCAGAGAATTGGCTATGGACTTAACCCACAGTTTGCCTTTCACACATGCACAACAGGGTGGGAGGTTATCTGCACAGATGCGTTCACAACAGCATCAAATCCTCCACATAATTCAGGCGAGAGGTGGTGCAGCAGAGTGCAGCAGGCAGAGGCAGGAAGTGAATAACTCTGCTGCATCGATCACATGATTTTGTTTACAGCACCCCAACGCCATTGTCAGCTCACACAACAACACAGAGTTTTAATACCGTAATTTCATTCCACTGGGAATAAGAGATACTGTCTGTCTGAATTCGATATCAACAGTTCACTTACTGGCGCTTACAGCTTTCAAACCTATCTCATAGTCCTACCTCTTTCAACCGTTCAAGGAACATTTATACAGCCCACGTGATCAATAGGTGCTTCTAAAAACATATCAGCAGCCATTTCACTAAAGCCTCTTTCAGACGTGCACTGGACTAAAAGCACTTTGAGTGGTCATCAAGACTAGAAAAGGGCTTTATGAATACAAACCATTTAACCATTTACTCCACAGATCCTCTGCGTGCCGGAAACCTCCCGCTGTGCATGTGTAAAAGGCAGAATCTGGGTAAACTCCATCGCCAATTCTCTGGATTTTACCTGGAGGTCATGTGTGAAACTGCTGAAGACAGTATGAACATGTCACTGTATGACAAGGCGTTTGCTTTCATTAGGATCATTATGTTTGTGTTACAGTACATTGGTAGAAAATGGATATGGAGTCCTAATGTTGTCGTCAACCAGTATTGGTGAGAATGTGCTGATATAAAGGTGGCCAAAGTCTGAATGGATGTTCAGTTCCCTAGAAAACATTCTGACACGTCAAATCAACATTTTCCTGCACCGATTCGCTAAGTAACAAATCCCAGAAAAACTTAAATCTTGACTTATACCATTCCTGTGTTTTCTAGCTGTGGATTTCAATTAGAGTTCTGTTATTGTCACCCAACCATGCATTGACTCACCCTCTAACATCACTTTGGCCTCCTGAGCAGCTTTGACTCAACCAAACACAGAATCAGAGGAACTCCTTCAGCATTTTTATAAATTTAATTTTTTTTGTTATTATTTCAGCCAAGAATGTCTGATATATTGTAGTGGATTTGGCAAAATGTTTCAGTTCTATGTGTTTCTATCCAGATGTTCAGTTAAAATCATTGGTAAAATTGGCTAAAAAGGCTTTAGTGCCTGCAAATCGATGAAATGCAGAATCACAAGCACTTTCATTCCACAATTAAAAATTCACCAAAGCGTAAAGTACTGTATTCCCATTAAATTGTATTTGTATAGCAGCAAATCATAATATTCATCATCTCAAGGCTCTTTCCATAGAAGGTCGAGACTTTCAAATTTATAGAGAACAATGAGGAGCACTTTGGGGACTGTGGAGAGAAACAAATCTGTGACTGCACATGGTGCTTTCTGATTGACTGCTCCACTGAACAGGATAAAATTATAACAATAATACCTTGTAATAATACCTTGTGAACAATGATACGTTAACATGTAACACAGAGGCAGTAGCTCAGTCCATAGTGACTCCGCTTG
Organism: Paralichthys olivaceus; assembly: GCF_024713975.1. Lineage (NCBI taxonomy): Eukaryota > Metazoa > Chordata > Actinopteri > Pleuronectiformes > Paralichthyidae > Paralichthys > Paralichthys olivaceus. Next base: position 21,586,216 of record NC_091108.1, on the reverse strand, counting down.
GAAAGCGGAGGGTGATCGGTTCAAGTCCAGCATGGACGGAAGTTGGAGAGGTGCCAGTTCACCTCCTGGGCACCGCCAAGGTGCCCCTGAGCAAGGCACCGAACCCCCCAATTGCTCCCCGGGCGCTTTCATGGCTGCCCACTGTTCCGTGTGTGGTCACTGTGTGGATTGTATTCCGTGTGGGGAAGAGGTCAGAGTTTGCATGTTGCACGCTGTGTGTGGGACCATAAAGAGGATTCTTAATACAGAAATACATGTTTGATACTTTGTTGGGTTTCTGTGTGGGAAGATACTGCCTCTTTATATTAATATAACTGTAGTCCAGTGAATCATGCCATACCATATACCACCATAGTGGACCACCCTGATGAGGTCAAGTCTTGAAGTGTTTGGTGAGGTGAGTAAAAGCATGGTGTGCTGGGGGTAGCAGAGAGATCATTAGTGCAACCACTCAGTGAGTACAAGAGAAGGATAAGCTACTGCTGTGCATTACAGCAATGCGAGTGTGCATTTCTCTCAGTGCTCCGACTGACATGAGCAGCTGATGTAGTCCATGCAGTCCTTTTTGTGTTAATTGTTGAAAGGACAATAGGAACTAATAGAAATATCATCAGTATTTCAACATATTTGAAGAATATTGTTTGATGGAATTCAGGTATGGATCGAAGGTCAATGCCAATTTATGTGCGCCACAGTCAAACCGGCTTTACGGACATAAGTACAAATGTGAGCTTGCACTGCTCGCAAATAAAACTAACGACATCATGTTGTATCATTCAAGTTAGATGGACTGGGAGAGGTGGAGAGTAATGCCACTGTAAAATGAGAAATCACTATATTGCAAATAAAGCAACCTCTGTCTGACTTAGTGTTTCAGTTCAGTGCAATTTTCCGCTGTCCGTTCTGACACACATCTGACTGAACAGATAAGCTCTCATTTTAATCAGTTCAGCTGTCGACACAGACGCTGCACATACATAAACACAACCTGAAGTGTATTTTTAGTCTCTGTGTTGCAGCGTTTTAAATGCAAAACAGTGCTACAGTGATTGTGAGTTGGGCTGTGAGCATTTCCAAATGAGTGTGACCCTCAACTCAGTATTCTGCCTGAACGCAGCCTGTGCACATTGAACACCGGAGCTGCTGCTGCTGCTGCTCAGCTGACGTGCTGCTCATGCTATGCCTTCTGTTTGGACACAGTGTCAGCAGCACTATTCCCCCACGGGCCTGGTAGAGGACAACGTGTCTGTGTTTCCTGAGCAGTGATAAATTAGCAAGACAAATAAGCAACCACAGCTCCAACAACCAGCCCAGTAAAATATTTCAATAGAAATATTAAAATTCTACAAACTATAAAGTTTATTTTGTTTGTAATGGAGCGAAAGTCCTGTAATCATTGCTGCAAATGATGTAACAGCGTTAGAAGAAAGTAAAAGTGTCAAACTATTGTTTGTTCTGCGAGTGCGAGAGTGGCCAACTTTGACGGCCAGGGCATGATTGACATGTCATTGATTTTTCTCCAAAGAGGAAAATAAATGGGTGGGATAGGCCCCCGTGGGGATTTATAGCTGGGTGAATCACCGGACGGCACTGATATTATTTGGGATTCTTTAACCGTGCAATGCATGGGGGGAAATAGTGATAAAATAAAATTTGTTTTGAAGTGAAAATGTATTTTGAGCAGTAGAGGGCTGCGTAATTAGGGGGCATGAGACTAAGCAGGCATTGCAACTCAGTTGCCCCTGCATTTACACCACAGGGACCTCCTCTGCTTGAAGACATGGGAAGCATGAGGTTGTCTCAACTCCTCTGCAGAAAGCCAATCAGGTGAGGAAAAGTGTCTTTTGTTAGCGATACACAATACACACTGTCTCCTGTCTTCCTTTGGGATGTCCTGTCCAGGTAGGGGACAGCACTGGGATGTGTGGAATTAACCATGGTTGTCACTGTGATTAATCAGATATGAAGATACAGCAAATTCCATCATGTGTGTATATAGCCACCAGTCACTTTAGCTCATGTTCACAAATTCACTGTTTTCATAGCTGACAGACTTGAGACTATCTGGTTTGAAGATCTAACTGATCTAGTACAGATCTGTGAGATTTCATCCGTACTTATCCCACCCTATACTGCATGTAGCAAGTGTCATGTCTGTAAATAAAAAAGAGAGAAACACAGATTAGGATACTGTTGTCCCGATAGTTATGAACTAGGAGCAATTTCACTTCCTCTGAGCAATAAGCTCTTCCAGGAATTAATTCAAGTCACTGACAGGGGAAACCAGGAACAAACCTTTAAAAATACAACTTCAGGCTGAAGGAAAACAGTGGGGATTTTCTTTTTTATTTCATTTTCTTTGGAAAGAAGGTGATGTGTATTTTGAATTTCAGCCCCTGTTAAAACTCAGGCTTTGGGTGGCTTTAAAATATAATCATGTCACATGTTCTTGAGCCAGCCACCTACAATGGCTGCGAGTATCACAGGATGCAAACATCTCACATAAGATGCATTGAAAATGGCTATTGTTTCTTTCACTAATTCAGTCCGTCTGTGAATATTTGAGAGGATTCTCTCAGGCTTAGCATAGGAATCTCTAATCCGCCTTAAATCAGTTACACCATATTGGCTGACTGGCTCTGGCAGAGCTGTTTACTTTGCCTTGCCAAGACAAAGTGAAAAACTGGAGCTCCGGCTGAATAAAGATGCTCGGGTGGAAGCAGAGAAATTTGCTTTTCATTCAGGCTCTTTTTGTGGCTACATAAACATGGGGGTGGATGATTTCCACAGCATGATGACAATTTCAATAAATCTTGTCACTGTTTGTATCCATTGATACCAACTCTTTCAAATGTTCATCTAATTTAATGAAGAAAATGTGAGTTTGCTAAAGACATGAAATACCTTTCACAGACTTTAATTTCCAGCGGTGTTCACTTTAACCTTATATTTACGTGTTGTCGATGTAAGCTCATCTGATCATGAGGCTATGTGATTAAAAAGCATTGCCATTTTTTTTTTAAACCTGCGGCCTTGTTTTTTCGAGGGCTAGGGTTATTATCTCAGCTGTATGTTGTCTGAACTATGAGCTCATATTTCCTGCTTTATTTTGTACTCATCTTTGGCTTGTTTTACTTCTTGTCTTTGTATATAGTCAGCTTTTATGATTGCCTGCCCCAATTCGGTTCATCTGTGTGCTACCTTCCTATACCGCCCTGGCTTGTTCTCCTGTGTTTCCCGAAAGGTGTTTCCTGGCTTTTGCTAGTGTTGCTGCCTGAGTTCTGAGTTAGAGATGCTTGAGTTTTTTCTTGTCTTTTAACTGCAAATAGAGTCAGCAATCCTGCCAATTTGATATAATATTCTTTCCTGCACTACTCATCTTGTCTTACATCTGAACTTTGGGTCCAATGAGCAACACAACTAAACACTGAGATGACAAACATCGACAACACCATGTCTCAGGACAATGCTAGAAATGCTTTGGTGTGCAAGGCAAACATATTGTTATGTGTCTTATTTTCAGTCCTAATCTGTAATATTATTTAAAGGCTCTACATGCAAAAACCGACTTGGGTAAGTTTAGTATGAAGACAAAGTTGGGGTTCAACTCTTGCTGCTCCTTATTTACACTTCTTTTTGATTTTTATTGTCATTAATGTTTGGTCATGTAAAGGCAACACAAAACACAAAGGATCTGTCCTTTCCACAGTGGGTACAACAAATCACGTTACAATACAAATTAGCGTGACAATGTTTCCATCCTGGAACACAAGCACAACCATGGTGTGCACGTGTAGGCAACGTTTTTGCAGCCTCGCTATCTTGCTAGTTGATGGAGTGTTCAGATATATAGCATTGCCGACCCAACAAACAAATCATTTGCAACAGTTTTTAGTTAGAGGAGAGGGAGAATCCAAACCAACCCTTACCCTGATTGTCTTCATCTTCGCCCTTCATGGCTGACTGGATCGTGGTTGACAGCTTATACGTTCAAGCCTTCCTACAATTAAAAATGTTTTGGACAATGTGGATCAAATTCTGACGACACTGAAACACCGTTAGTTGGGCTAGTGTTGCTCAGAATGCTTATTGACCATTTTAAAGTCACACTGGAAAAAAAATTCTTTCTAGGTCAGAAATCCTGAAAAACTGAGCGTTGCCACTGTGCCAAAATCACTGAACAACCCAGTGCTGCTCTTGGGAGGCTGTTTTCTGCCATAACACTGCTTTCTGAGAGAGAGGTCTCCTTCTCCTGTGTTAACAATTAACTATTCACACATCTAGCAGGGACAGAGTAACATTAGACTTCATGTGAAGTCTAGTTGGAGTGTGGTTATTCATACAGTACATGTGTTGTAGATGAATTTTCTTTTCCATGTAGAAGCTGCTCACATCCTGCGACCAGCTTCAAATTGAGTCATAGTCACTGCACTGCCTTTCCAACACCAACACTTAAATCCTTCTTTTTATTGTGACCTGCGCTGTGGGACTTGTCATTGTGCTGTTCAAGGCCAAATAAAAAAACATTTGGCAGCCAGCCTTTCTCCAAGAAAATGACCGACAGTGATTTTTTCCTTTTTCAGCTATTTTTGTCTGGCTCACAAAATGTCAAATGCAAATTGTATGCTGATTTTTCCTCTATTCAAACTATATATTGCATATCTAATTGCAGACTAATTCATCAATAAGTAACCTGAAAAAGTTTTCCTCCAGTCCTCTAAGCTCTAAAATTCTTTTCTGCACACGTACTGTTGCACATCTTTCTTCATTCACACAGCCTGTGCTGGTTATGGTCAGGAGTCACTTCGCTGTCATCCATCTTTGTTTTCACAGTGGACACAGCGTCCCCTTGTCCTCAAAAGTTTGGTGTTCAGGAACTGCTTTAGAATGTCAATACAAGCCCATGACATCATTGTTCACACAGCATTTCTTCTTCACTCCTTCATGTGAAATTATGGCTGACTTATCTCATGCCCACGTTTGGCTTGTGTGTCTGCCAGTAGACCTAGTACGGAATTTTTTTCCTATCTTTATTCAAGAGCGTGGTCTTTCAGTTCCAGCACATGACTTGTTGAATTTATGTTCAGATTGTCTATTACTTTTCATCAAAACCCTGCCCTTGCACTAAAATAGCTCCTGTTTGCACTTAAATGTTCTGCTTCTGCTCAAACTGTGTGCTTGCTCTCAGATATATTCGCACGGATTCCCAGCTCTCCAGCTTCAGCCCTTCTCCTCACTCAGTCTGCTTTCCATGCGCTCGTGAGTTGTCTGCTCTCAGATTTCTCCTCTGCGCTTGGATTTTATTGTGTTACTACCCTGTCGAAATTCCCCAACCAATAGAATGCCAGGTGTCGTGTTGACCACTGGTCAACCAATGAAATGAATGATATGATCCTCCCTCGTTGCAGGCGTGTTTGCTTTACTTCAGAGCATAGCCATGCGGGCGGTTACTCTGTAACTGGGTTCATCCACTCCAGCCCTCCATGGCTTTATTAGATGGACTTCCCCTGTCCTTATATTCCAAAAAGTCATAGAGAAAGCAAGGGGAAGTACATCGTAGGGATCATTTCATTCATTTCATTGGTTGACCAGTGGTCAACACGACACCTGGCAAGCAACAATTTATCTGAGTGCAAGCACACAGTTTGAGCAGAAGCAGAAAATTTAAGTGCAGACAGGAGCTATTTTAGTGCAAGGACAGGGTTTCGATGAAAATACACAATCTGAACATAAATTCAACAAGTTATGTGCTCAAACTGAAAGACCACACTCTTGATTAAAGATAGGAAAAAAACTCCATAATCTAGGAGTTGATCTCCAACACTGGGAGGGTGTCATTCCATGGAGTCATTCAGGTGCACTATCTGTCAAAAATATTTATTAAAGAACAGAAAAACAGTATGCCATAAATACATGCATGACCCAGCGGCCTGCCACACATCTGACAAGCTTTCAAACGGACAAGGTCAAACAACAAGTAAAGATAAATAAATAACTGGTCATGTAAAGGTTTTTGATCAGAGAAAAGTTTTCTCCGCTGTGCAAGAACTGTTGGGCTTCTATTGAATATGATTTTTCTGTGGTAGCTTCTTCAGGTAGTTTAAATAATCTCTGAGATCTCGGTTTAGGGTCAAGTGCCCATGGGACATTTTACATCAGTATGCAAGTGTTGATGTTCAGTTTTTATAGTGTAATATTTGTAATAATGATGCTATCTATCTGCAGTTTGTTAACAGCACTGTGGTGTAGTGTGTTATCATGCTAACATTTGCTCATAAGCACGAAAGACAAAATACCACATTAGCAGAGTGCAATGGGAATATCATTAATGTTACAGTGAAATTCTTACCTGATGGAGGTTCCACATGAAAAATGTTACTAATGATTTTGCACTTCACATTTAAGAGCCTTTTCAATGTTTAGGATTTATTGTCTGGGGACCATAAATGTTTTCATGACAATCCAAACAAAAGCTGATATTTTACTTTAAGTTCATCAGTTCAACGTGTCAACGTGTCTCTGGTGACCACTTGTGATCGTATCTCAATTCCCCACTCAAATACTCATTCATCAGTGTGCATTGTGAAATACCTGAGCAACTTTCAAATCTAAATGCACATTTCATTTGATACCCATTTGTGTTCAAATGCAGTTGTTATCAAACCACTCAGGACAGATGACAAGGCCAGGTCTAGATGAGGCCAGTGGATCATCAGAGCTATGCTTCTTCAAAGAGGCCAAGAAAGTCAGAAGGACATAAGTTATATTCTGACCTCTCTCATGTGTTTCCACTCACAGATCTGATGCTCATTGGATGTTGTTTTTCTCTTGAGAACTTTGTGTGTAAAAATCCCAGGAGACCAGAAAAACCATCCTGTCTGACACCCACCGTCATATCACAGATCCTATGAATTGCACTGCTGCTATATTGTCATTAAAATCAAATAGGGGGTTTAATGAAAAGGGTAATGAGTGATGTGATATGAGAAGCGCAGCATTCCATAAAAGTAAGCAACGGTTTAAGTCAGCTTGTGTCACTGTGAATAATGAACACAGGTTGAGAGTGTACAGGTCTGTCAGCTTGGTGGTAATATTCTAAAGTGATACCTCTGGGTGAGGTCATGTGTGAGCTGTGTACAGTTGATGATTTGGCTTAATTCAGACTGACGAAACGCTGAATCTCTGGAAATCTTTAAAAAACTCCTCAAGCACCACCTCTCAGGCCTTTGGTCTCAGTTAATGCTCCACCCTGCTGCTAGATTCTATCCTGTTTGGTATTATTACTTTCTTCTCTTCTCTTCTGTCTTGTCCTCACAAACATATGTAAAGCGTCCTTGGGTCCTGTGAAAAGCGCTATATAAATTCAAGCCATTATTGTTATTACGTTTGGTAACACTTTATATTAGGGAACACACATGTAATTCATGTACAACAACTTCCTTACTTACCATCAATAAGCAGTAATTAGCAGGTTATTAAGGGAAAACTGTTAATCAATGGAGTAGTTACAGAATAAGGTCATTAAGAATAAGGCATTAATAAGTGCTTTATAATGACTAACAAAGAGCCAATATGCCTCTAATATCCATGCTGATAAGCAACTAGTTAATGGTTGATATGTGTTCCCTAATATAAAGTGTTACCTTACGTTTTTTATGATTGTGGTGGGGGAGGGGGGGCACTCACACAACATCTTGCTTAGGCCTCCAGAAAGGCTTGTGCTGCTCCTGTGACGGAACCGTTCTGTTGAAAAGGCTGGACGGTGACTCTGAGACTTTCATCATGTCCTCTGTCTGTCTGTCAGCATCAGTCACCAACTGAGATCCATCTCAGGCTTAGTCAGCTCCTGCCTCTAAACACGCACCAGACCCCACTGTACACACACACACACACACACACACACAGTAGTAAGCATATGCCATTATCCATGCTGTCAGAAGCACACACTGAAGTGACATATAGAAACATACATATGTAGAGGAAAGTTAAGAAAAAGGCATCCATACTCCTCCATACACACCACAGGCACACACAGACGTCAGTTCATCAGCTTAGCCAGTGACACACGGGCCTGCCAATCTGCCTGTCTCTGTCAGCCTGACTAACTGTGTGTGTGTGTGTGTGTGTGTGTGTGTGTGTGTGTGAGTGAAATGGTCCCTGTGGCGCTTGCTGAGCACAGCTAATCACTGAGTGGAGCATCTTGGAGCCCTATGATGTCCTGTGAGATTCCCAGCAAAACACAGAGGCACGTGCACACACACACTCACACACACACACACACACACACACACACACACACACACACACACACACACACACACAGGGAAGCCAGGCTGCCTGAGGCCACAGGAGAGGAAGAAGAAAGGAACTCATTTGTGTTGTGCTTCAAGCCCCCATCTCTGCTTCTCCTGAGAGAGAGCAGTTTAAATACATGAGTGTTTACACTCAGATGGTTGAATGATACAACAGGTTTAATTTAATGTCTTATCCTTTCGATTTGCTGAGGATATGCACAGTATTTTTGGGGTTTCTGGGTTTGTGCGGCTTTCACTTCCCATTAGAATCCAAATGACATGCTCATTTTGCCCAAATGTTGATTAGCAGTATATCCTTAATCCCTCCCTGTGTACACAAGGCCTCAAAATGAACTGACACCTCTCGAACACAAAGGTCTCTACTGTAGCTTGAGGTGGGTAAATGTCAGACATTGTTCCATCTGGTTAATACCCCTTTAAATCTACAGTGCAGTGACATGTGACAAAAGCATATGAGCTGCTGGTCCGAACATGACCTGACTTCGTGACCCTGCACCTGACCGGGGTGTAATGAGGCTGTGACACTGCTCTGACTCCAAAGACTGAACACGTGCTTCTGCTGTGGTAACTATTAGTGCCTCAGAGGGTTAAAGACTTACTGTTAAACTTCAGGGGACATTGGTGGTGACTCTTAGCCTCTAATCCCACTTAATACAAGACTTTGTACTATTGAAAGAGATATTACCCACATATATTTTATTGCAAAAACATTCTTCAATTCAAAAGCAATAAAACACACCCTTGCTGAATTCACTACACAACAGGCTTTGCTGCTGCAGCCTTGGTCTGGAGTGAATACTATCTTATTTTGTTGAATATTATGTAACGTTGCTAATCTATAGATAGCTTTTGCTGTGTAAGTGACATTCAGTTTGCTGACTTTAAGACTATTCTCTACTTATGCTGCTGTTGGGGTGCGTTTACATCAAAGACTGTAATTGTCTCCTGGCAGTGGAGGCACACTGCTCACACAGCTGATAGCTATAGCTTGAGCTAACGTCCGTACAGATGGTATATTTGCACACAACATTCGATTTTAGCCAGAAAATGCCTTGCAAATGCCACTTTACATAAAAAAAATAGTGGAGAGATAAATATTGTAATAGTTTTACGACAAAATTCAAATAATATGTACTGCGCAGCCTGCTTCACTCACTAAGACATGGTTGTGGTCCCATAAGATACTTTGACCTGTAAGTCGGAAATAAAAAAAATCACTTAAGGAGATGCTGTAAAGCTTAATTCTGTAAACTAATTAATGAGACTGCTCTTGGATTAAACAAATTATGCTGGTTTAATCATCACATTTATTACCATATTTATATTTAGAAAATCTACATTTATGGGATGTACATTGCTCATAACACCCTCCGATGTTTCAAACCATCTTGGACCTTGAAGGGCCAATGCTCACATTGAGTCAACCACTTGGACCTCTCCCTCTCCCTATATATATATATATATATATATATATCCTCTAGTCACAGGTGGACAGCCTCCCGCCACCAGCAACCTCTCATGGGTGGAAATTTTCAAATTCATGCTAAAACTACATCCTTAAATATCCCCTGTCTGCTCTCGCCCTTCCAATTTTCAAACACGGATGTTTTAGCCTTGCTGTCTTGTGTTTACACTTTTGCGACACAGTTTCCTGCTGACCAAAACTCCTTAGACGCTGTTGCTTCAGCCCCGGCTGTCTCAGCACCACCTGCCTGTGCCGGTAGTTCAAATGGCTCGGGATGACCATGGTCTTGGCTGTCAGGAAACTCAAGAAGTGAGAGGCCCAATACTTCATACAACATTTCTGTCAAGAACGTGTGTAGGCTCATAGCTAGACAACCTGGATGTGTGTGTGTGTGTGTGTTTACAATGTTTACAAAGGGCCCTGCCTCCCCCCACTGCATTCAGAAGACATGTTTCCAGGAAGAGGCACTTCAGCCAACACTTAGAGGGGAAGTAGCACTTTAAAGCATGTCAGTTGATTCTATTGGCTTTCTCCATGACTCTTCTCTGCTTACATTACCTTTGGTCAGACTGGACAAGATGCAAATTTTGGAGCTGGCATAAAGATGTGACTTCTTCACTCAATGCATTCAACGTTAAAAGGCTCAATACCACAAGTTAGAAAACATTTCACCAGAAGAAAATTTAGAAATGACCTACAACACTGCTGCATGACTTCAACATAACCACATTTCATTTGGTGATTCAGCAGTGATGAATAAGTGTAAATATGAACACAAGTTAGTAGATTAGTTGTTTCTCCTGATGTTGTCACCAATAGGCTTTTGATGTGTGTAGATTAAATGTGAAAATGTTTTCAGCTTAAGTTTATTTCATTTCAGACATCTTATCAAACCCATTCAAAAAGCTTAGAGACGCATTTTATAGGCTAACTGCTCATGCTGAGAACATATCTGATGTGAGTAAAAGCATGTTTCAAGAACATTGCACAAGAGGTATGAGAATGAGGTTACAAAAAAAAGTCTGAAATAGAAGCAGATACAGCAACATCAGTACCATTCAGTTCTCTGCACAGCAGTCAAAGATACAGAAACACAGCCACCCTGATCCTTAAACCCTCTCAGAAACCCTGAGCCATAAAAACAGGCTCTCTGCTGGAGTATAATAGCCCCCTCTCTTCTGCCCATTTTACAGTATTTTCTCTGTCCATCTCTGCTTTGACGAGGGGGGTTCAGAGACGGAGATTAGAGACCCCCCTCTGACACCACAGATGGACACTGCCACCCCACCCCCCACTATTAAATTCCTCTCAGATCACACACTACACTTTTTGTCCATAAAGTAGAGCTATAAGTGCAGAGCAGTTGGCAGTACTGCAATATTACAGCTGGTGTCCAGTGAAACAAATTAAGAGAATGCCATATTAAAGGTGTGTCACCTTTTTGCTAAATTGAGCTATTAGTCCTCTTAGGTTTTAGTCAACAGCATCATTTGGATTATTCAGTCCAATTAGAATCTTTACCGAGACAGAAGTTCTACCAAACCTCAGCTATGTACATCATGTGCTTTCTAACATGCCAGTGTGGAGAGGTGCAGTCCGAGGCTTTTTGTGAGCCACACTCTGAACATCCTGGCAGCAGCACAGAGATAGTTCAGGTTAGAAAGTTCCTGATTCTGGAATTTGCTGAGATAGCAATAACAGTCAGGATGTAGTTGAAGGGGTGTACTGGAGCAGAGAGAGGGAGGCGGGGGTGCGAGGAGCGGAGTGTTTGGATTTAGCATCTCATACTTTAAAAAGGCTTTGGTGGGAAAATTACATCACAAACGTTTTTAATTTTTTTACAAATACACCTTCACAAAATATATAAATAATGATGATTAAAAAAATTGCAAAGGACCAAAAAGGGGACCCCGTTTACCACATCCTGACCATTGATCCCTGCAGAGAATCACTGCAAACACTTGGGAGCCAATCACAGCTGATAATTGGCAAGAGGCGGGGTACACCCTGTACAGGTCGCCAGTGTATCTCAGAGCAAACACCTATCGACCATTTACAGTCTCCAATTAAACCAATCCCCAATCACTATGTGTTTGGACTGTGGGAGGAAAAGCCCACACAGACACCGGGGGAAATGCAAACTCCACAAAGAAAGACCCCAACCAAACCAGGATTTGAACAGTGCTGACCACCCCACCACTGTGCCACCCCTTACATAAAGGGTTAATTCAAAGGTAATACCAAGCCTATTCAACAGATTCCTTTGCTCCAGTCAAGAACTCTAAATATATTCAGTACAGTTGTACCAAATAATTTGTGGTGACAGTTGTGGAAACGCTTTAAGTGCTATGTTATGCAATGGTAATTAGCATGCCAAAAGACTCCTCTTACTTCTCATGTAATCAAGCAATTGTCCAAGCTAGGAAATACAGGAAAAACAAGAGCATGATGACAGATGAAGAAGATGAGGCCATAGGGAATATCACCATTTTCTTGTATTTCTACACCACATCTGCTCAGGTCACAACAACCAGCAGTCTACTAGGATAGACTGAGGCTGCTTTGAAAATCAAAAATGTGGGAGGGTGGATCTGGACCAGGACAGATTATTATTATTATTTAATATTTGACATTATGTTACCAAAGACGTTATGTTGTGTATAATGGTGGAAGGTTGCAGGCTACAATAGGTCAAATGAGTACAAACCGTTAATAATTGCCTGCACTCTGTTTACATATTCATTGCAGTTCTAGCAAATAGAGAGAAATATAATTTCTTCAAAAGCGCAATCATGTCCTTGATGGTTCTTCTGTTGCATCATTAGGAACATCATCATTACATGTTATTGTTATTACATTTGCTTACATTGACCCATAATTTCATTATCTTGTATTTACTATTTTTATCCTTGGAAAGACTGTCCAATATCTGGGCTTTAGCCATTAATCTTTGGCCACTCAGCCCTGCCAAGGACAGATTGGCACTCCAGGCTACCCAAAGGATGTGTCTCAAAATATGAGGGAAGAAAAACAAAGGGGAAAAAAATTAAAATCCGGCCATGCTTGTCACCACACATGGGGCTGCGTGCCACCATTTGCATAACTGCCAAGTGATGTTATTCACAAGTTGATGAGGAATTTTCACCCTGTAACTGGGAAAAAAACCTCACTTGTCTAAAATCCTACCACTTGAACAAGCATAACACAAAAGATTAGATTTATGACTGTAATTTATGATATGTAATGTGTAAAGTGAATGGCTCTCTGAAATGTTTGAGATCTACCGAGGACACAAGAGGATACTGCTCGCATGACGGACTGAGGCCAGTGTGTGACAATAAGAGTTTGTCTAATGTGGGGCCTGTCAGGTGTACTTCCTTAATCCAGTGTGTGGGTTTGTGTGTCTGCAGGGGGGTTAATCCCTTACTCAGACCTCATTATTAACCCCCTACCTTCTCCTTTCCTCCATTCTTCTTTTCCTTCCCTCCTCCATCACCAGAGCTTTCCCCACTTTTCTCCCCCCTCTGTGACGCCCTCCAGTCGTTCCTCTCCACGGTTGCCTTGCCCTCCTACTGACTCCTTTCCTGCTTTTAACCCATTCTTCCTATTCTCTGCTCACTGTGTCACTAAGCAGAAAGCAATTTAGAGACAGGAATGCTTACCACGTCCTCTTTTTAAACACATAACAGCAGACATGTTAACACGCTCAGCCATGCTGATGAGGTTGGAAAAGGTTAAAGCCCCGCTCATGCTGAACTCATACTAATCTTGGAAAGTCCAGTGATTCATCATCACTTGATTCTAGCCAGTTTGAGCCAGCCAGAGACTCCCCCCCCCCCCCCGTTCCTGACCACTCTCTAAATGTGAGCCAGTTTTTGAGTGGTGCTCATATTAGAAACTCACCATGCATAACACAAATGCACCTAAACCATCTTCAGCCATGCCATCGGCTCTGCGAAGCTACTGTGGCTTGTGGAGATTCAAACAGTAAACAGTAGAAATACTTTGTTCATATTACAAAGTAATCCACTAGGAACACACACTAGTATGGATGTGATGTGCTGGATAATGTTGCATTGTGCTGCAGCAAAAGCTGAGCTTGTGTGAACTTTTTTTGCGGACACCCTGCTGTGTTTTGCCGGAGCCTGCAGTATTGGGACCCCTATGATGCTGCTGGGCTGACTATTCACATGGATGAGACGGATGCATTCCTTCATGCAGGGCCAAAGTTGGTCTGAATTCTGCCTCGGGCTATCGCTTTTGCTCTGCATCAGAAATAATCTCTGTCCATACACAGCTGAAAATGCATATTAAATGACCAGTCATGTACTGATAATGCACATGTATGCACTGATGTAACCAGGAAGTAGATTGTCTTATCAGCAGTTGGTTGATACAAGTTGCAGAAAAAACTGCGAACAAGGGACATCGATGGTGAAAAGTAAGAGCAGGGATTTCATTAGAAAGATGAAACACTGACAGTAAGTGTTGGCAACAGTGCTGGTAGTCGAGTCGTGACTGATAAGACCAATCAGGGAGCAAACATGGGTCTACGTCATCAATTAAAAAATGTTCCGTTTAAAACAACGAGAACGAGGAAAGATTGTGGTTGTGGCACACACAGCACACTGTGGCTAATTGTTTAACAACCAAACCACTTTGGCTTAGTTTGGAATCAGATTTTAAATCTGTTTAATAAAGAACAAATGATATTGTAGGTTTGCGATGGATGGAAACTCCAGTCATCAAAATGAAGGTGCTACATACCATCCACCACCTTGGCGTCCACATTTTTCTTCCTGCGTGTCAAGGACAGAACTGCCAAACATGGTTGAGTATTAAATCTTTGCTAAAGCCTTTAATAGCACAATTAGCAATGGCTTTTGTACACAATAGTTAAAGGTACAGTGTTGAAGTTGCATGTTGCAGCTGAAAACCCCTCACCTCACCCTTGTTATACAAACTCAAAAGGTGTTTAGTTTGTTCAGTCTGGACTAATGTAAAAAACATGGCGGCCTCCGTAGAGAGGGTCCCCTCGATGTTAATATAAAGTATTTAAATATAAAGGGCCTTTTCTGGGGTAAAGAAAACTACAATTCATACAATTTAGATGAAATGAACCAGTGAAAACATCATGAGGATTATTCTACATTAAATTTCTGCCAATAGATCCCTTTCACCTAAATCTTACACACTGGACCTTTAAATACATGGATCTCTGATATACTAACTCTAAAATATGTATTTATTGATTCTACGTACTATGTAGTATAAAATGGGGCATACCCTCTTTCTCACTCTGATACTGCCCTGAAGTGCATTCCTGCAAACAGTATCACAGCAGGCCGAACAATAACTGACACAGAACAGAGGAAATTAACATGTGTCACCACAGTCAGCTACCACACTGACAGCACTGTGACAGCTTTTACAGTGGCCGAGCCCTTTTATTAATTCTATTTATAAGATTTTTAATCAAAAAAAGCAACACAAAACACCAAAACAATAAAAGAGCGAGTCAACTCTGTATGACTGGAATGAAATATGATGGGTATTTATTTGCTTTGATATAAAAAAAATGGCCTTTGTATTTTAAGATGGCAGCGAAGTGGCCCAAGGTGAAAGATTAGGCAATGAGTTAAATACTCAGGACATTAGCACTCCGACTTAGCGTATCAAATCTACAGAACCCTGTGAAAAGCAGCTGTGCTCTTAGAGACATGTAGATTTGATAATGATGATGGTGGCAATCATTCCTGTTGCTGATTGTAAATGTGTAGACATTTGAGTAACTACTCTCCATTGTGTTTGTGAAGTCATGAAATTATCTTATCAGTCCAAACCATGTGGATGTGCCTGTGTCCCTCAGGCACCTTGAACCAGCGTGGCCATTTCCCTTTCCTGCTCCCAACATCCTGTCCACTCGTCTTTATTACCACACCCTGTCATTCAACCTGTGTTCTGACAAAACAACTCACCGCTAACTGTCTCTAATGATAGGGGTTTTAACATATGTGTTGCTTTCAGGAAAAACGTGTTGAAACCACACACACACACACACATACACGCACTATGGCAAATACTGTCTCTATTTCTATTTCTTTTATCATGACAAGAAACACACTTTATAATTCAAAATTTGTGTCACGACTCTCTCAGACTAAAAGTCCTTTCTTTATAGCATAGTGCATTTATATGTTTTACTTTTTTATTTTAATTTTCTTACAGACCTTTTATCTATTTATTTTCTTTCTTTATCGTCTTTATTTTTTACCTGCACTGTAAAGACGGCACCTACATTTCCTTGTACAATGTCACATTGTTACAATGACAATAAAGATTTCTGATTTCTGTGTCTATACAATGTAAGTTTCTATACATGGTTAGATATGTCATTTTTGTGCATGCATCTGATGGCATGGATAATGGCATGTGTGCTTAGTAGTATGTGTGTGTGTGTGTGGACATGGGTATGGTGCTTGTGGACTAAGCCTGAGTAGGATCTCAGTGTGGTGGTTGATGCTGGCAGACAGATAGAGCAGCACAAGCCTCTCTGGAGTGCTAAACAGGATTGTGTGTGTGTGTTTGTGTGTGTGTGTGTGTTTATTGCAGCTATCAGTAAAAGATAAGCAAATACAAGAGACTACCTGATTACGAAACACTGTTGAAGCAGGTTGTAGTGGGGGAATCAGTGACAGTGATACACAGCAGGACTTTCTCCTTCAGTCTCTGTGTGTTGGCTCGTTTATGATGCCCTTTTACCCTGGTTTCTGACAGAATGCATAAATAACATTTCATTTGGCTGATTGCATGCAGATTCAATGGACAGAGGCAAACTGAGAGAG
Source organism: Paralichthys olivaceus (assembly GCF_024713975.1). Classification (NCBI taxonomy): domain Eukaryota; kingdom Metazoa; phylum Chordata; class Actinopteri; order Pleuronectiformes; family Paralichthyidae; genus Paralichthys; species Paralichthys olivaceus. Next base: position 21,569,591 of record NC_091108.1, on the reverse strand, counting down.
ATATCTTCACTCTAGGCAGCATGACGTGTCAGCAGGATGTCATCCAGGCCTTTTTCAAACTGTTCCCACAGCAGCTAAAATACTCATTGTGTGTTCGATAGCAACAATTCAAATCGGTGACCTCTGACGTAGAACTGAAACTCTTTTCACAATCGTGCTGCAGAATAAAGTCTAATTGTTTTTTTCTGTTGTTCTATTACGTCTGAAGAGGTCACCAACACAGTTTACCCCCGAAACTCCAAAAGTGTTTTGACGAATCAAACACTTTACCCACCCTGCCATCAGCATAGTGGTGAGTAGATAATGAGTGGATTTTCATTTTTCTGTGAATTATCTCTTTAATATGACAAATGTTGACACGGTAGTTCGAGGATGTTTGTATGTCGATGTTAGCATCTAGCTCAAAGCACCTCTGTACTGAGTTGTGAGCGTGGTGGTAGATTCTAAATTAAATCTGTGGGATTCTTTTCTGGAGATTTACGCCTTCCACAGACAAGGAAAGAGCAGGGAGGTCAGAAAGCACAGAAAGACGGATATGACACGCACCGGTTTGATTTCTTCATGAGATTTGTTGCCAGAATTCAATATATAGTAGAGTGACACCGCTCATGAAACATCAAATGTAATTCCACTAATGTACATTTCTGTCCTTAGATGCCCAAGAGTGAAATCTTGGTTCTGCCAGAGGTTTCTCCCTGTTAATGAGGGAGTTTTTCCTCTCCACAGTCGCCTGTGCTTGCTCATTGTGGGAACTGTTGGGTTTCTCTATGTTAATATTGTTTTAAGGTCTTGACCTTTAAATGTAAAGTGCCTTGAGATAATGTAAATTATGAATTGGCGCTTTATAAATAAAATTGAATTGAATTGAATTAAAGTTGCTATTAAAGGGGGACCTTCATGTTTTTGTTCCTTATTTTCTTTCATGAGCTCTTTTCAGACATGAGCGTTCAGGTGAGGGGTGACTTCTCAGGCAGACGCAAGATGGAACATATTAATGTCGCTGTGGAAATCACATGTTTTTGTTTACAGCACATCAACACTGGCACCTGGCATCTAATCACCCAAAGCTCTCTTCAAAGCGTTGTCTGTGTCTTCTTCATGTTTGGCACCACTTTATCATCCTGAGAGATTTGAATTCTTTTTGTCCTTTTTTTCATTTTTGTGTCTGTCAAGTGTTAGAAATGTCATTAACATTAACTCGCTCCTGAGGATCTCCTGCTGTTATCTCACACGGGCTCATTCAGACATTCTCTGAGTTGAGGGCTGGCCTGAGAAACTCCACATGAATACATTCGCGTTCTCATATACAGCCCCTCTGGAGAATGTCTTCAAGAGTTCAGTGCATATCTGAAAGCTGCTTTACATATGATGTTACAATGTCAGATGTTCATATCAAACATGGCCAAACAATCCAATAAAAAGGTGCATATATGTTAAAAAGATTCACGTGAGAAAAAGCTGAACATCTGACTGATCTCAACACTGGGTTCAACCGAGCTGACATCAGCTCATCATGGATTACTTGTTTGGTTATCCGCTCCAAGCACAGCTCTTTCCCCCACAACAGTTTAATTGAGCAGCATTAGAGGCATTTAATGTGCTGCAACATACAAATAACAGACGGTGCAGGTTTACTGTGGCATCAGCGGTAACTTAATACAGCTCTGTTTCATCTGTCGAGAGTAAACAGCAGACAGAGCAGCTGATATCAGTGAGATCAACCTGCAAACAATAATGCTGGATGACATGCTTCATCGCTTTCCATCTCTTGCGCTGGAATGGTCGACTCTACCATGAAACTACCATAAAGAGACGTTTTGACATAATGTAACATGCATTACAGGACTTTTGCTGAAAAAAGTGACTATGTGGTTTCTAAATGAGAAAATCTTGGGCATTTCAATTTAAAATGGAGAACTGGCTCATATTATCATTAACACTGTATATTATTTGCACTCATTTGATTTACATTTATTCCTCTCTATGGTTTTATTTCTGTTCCTGATTCATCCTGCTATTTTGAGCTTAACATAAAAAACAAATTCATTTCTCTCGGTTTAACAACGTATTGATTGGAATCACTTCACCTCATCTAACCACACTGACCACTTCAGTGGAGAGCCGAACAATCTACCTTTATTTTAACCCACCCACTGTGTTTGTGTGTCTGTGAGTGTGGGTAGACGATGGGTGACTGAGGTCACAGATAAGAAGCAGAAAAGACAATGCGAAAGATGTGCTGCGAGAATGTGTTGGGTGGGCAGGAGAGAAAAGGGGGGAACAATGGAAAGAGATGTAGAAGAAGTGAGAAATCAAATTGGAAGAAGGTGGGGTGTGTTTTTAGCTTTCTTTGAAATTTTCTTCAGGAAAACTCCACAAACCCACAGAGTTACATCTCCTCCATTTTCTCTCTCATCTTGTATAGTTGCCTAAAGAGCACATCATGTCTCGTAATTGATGTTTTCTTAAACATCTCAAACTGCTGAGAGGTCAGATCCTGACGCTGATAAAATCAAAAGCAATGATTTATTGGATTGAATCAAATGTAAAGGGCTGATCCTGTCACAGCAAACAGTCATATTAGATAACAGAGTGTAGGTGTATAAAGAGTCTACTCTCAGATTGAATTCTTTTAGTAAATTCAGACAAACCCTGGTGATAGACTGGTGCTGGGTTTGGCTGTTGCAATTGGATAAGGAGACAAAGTTTGGCCTGCATGGTGAATGGACTGCAGTACAGTAGTGCTTATATAGACTTCTCCCACTACATTCACTCATTCACACACATCTCTGTACACACTGTCTTTCACTCATTGAGTTCATCATTTAGACTTGATTTCATTTCATTTTATCTTAATGAATCCAGCTGGGGATCCCCTGCTGTGTGCTCACATCAGATTCTTTCTGCAGAGTTAACACTAGAAGGCCTGGCAGACAAAGTCCACAAAAAGTCCGAAGGTCTCACTCAGACATATATATATATATACGTTCACAGATTCATCTCGTGTGGAGAAAGAGCAAGGGTCTCCGGGGGTCAATGCATGTTTGAAAGCAGCGTTGTCGTACCTCCTGAGTCATAGCCACCACCCCTCCTGAACAACGCCATCGCTGGTTTGTAATGAGTGTATGAAATGATTGGGAGCCCAGCAGAATTTAATTTGCCCATACCCTGAAGGTAACATTTAGGGCAGCGTAGGTTGCTGTTGGTGCGTTAAATAAGTGAATCCTCTCGCTATAAACAAGAATTTAACTTCTTCTTCCCAAGTAGTTCATGTCCCCTGGAAAATGCTGTCTGCGTGCCCTGGGATGACTTGTTTAGGAATTAAATATATATCATGACTGCCAGCCATTTGCACAAAGCAGCTAAATTGACACAACCCTTAATACCAGCCGTGTTCGCAACATGTTTGCTCATTGTTTGCCTTCTGGGCTTGATCTCCTGAAATCTCACAGCTCATTGAATTTAATGCTCTCTGTCGATTTGACTCTCAAATCTTAGATGTCAGAGCTGGTAGTGCCAGTTTTCTATTTATTACTGATCACAGCTTAAGTGAGAAGCCTGGTTCCCACTAAGAGCATGGGTAATGAACCTGAGCCTTTCATGGCAACTTCAGAGGTTCAATAAAATGATTGCTTCCTACAAGACTTGAAGTCAAAGCTAAGCAGAATGCCCACCCAAAGAAAGCCAGTATATTTCATAGTCAATGTGTTACTGAAGTCTTGAGAAGCTTCAACTTTTCTGGCAAGTGAGAAGCAACTGAACAAATTCCCTTGCACGTCATTGTCACATGAAGAAAAGTAAATGTGATGAACAGGGTTTTTTAATGAGCCTCTCAGTACAGAAGAATTTGCAGCTACATTATATTAACGTGTAATGTTTGCTCATTAAGTTTCTGACACTGAAAAAAGATTGCTTTGTTATCAATGTGGACAAACCTACTTTAATAATTCAGTCTTTCCTTATTTATTCTACCTTTTATTTTGATTATATGAAATGAACTTTAAAACAAATTCTCATTCAAACAATTATCTAACTTATTGAGTTTAGAGGGTAGACAGATCCTTGTAAATGTTTCCAGTGTTATTAAGGCCCGCACCACATTGGCTGTGGTTGCGCTGAGTACATAGGAAATATAGTAGGCATACCAGAAAGAAGAAAGGCTATAGTTATACTCAAAGTTAACAGCAGAAGCGCCGCGCAGCCGTTTCGCAGAGCAACCACAGGCAGCGTAGCCTGGGCGACAAATTGTGTGAGTGAGGCTGAATTGGCTGTGTGAGGCAACAGTGACATCAGCTACAAACTCACGTCCATTATGATCATCCATGAATTGTAAAGTAGCAACAATGCTCCAATAGTTACCTCAAAAAAGTTACCGCCAAAGAGGTTATGTTGTCACCCCTGTATGTTTGTTTGATTGTAAGTAGAATTACGAAGAAAAAAAGAAATGAAGCAAAATTACTATGATTTTTTCTATAATTTTCTTGAAACTCGGTAGAAGGATGGGACATGGCCAAGGAACAACCCATTAAATGTTGCAATGGATCCATAACCCAGAATCATTTTATTAATTTCTTTGCGAGTTTTAGAAATTTTCACCAATTTGCCCCCCAAAAAATGCCATCTCAACTTTTGGCTTGACTGAATTTAAGGGGATAGGCAGAGGTATGTACTTTACTGAGTGTCACTATGCTTTAGGCAGTGGGAATGTTTGTTATTATTCTACTAAGACTCTGGACATGTCAGTTTTGTCTTAGTCGTAAAAACAGAGAATAGCTAACCAAGGGCTGAGCAATGAAACAATACCAATGATTGTTGTAATATAATTTTCATCAGCAGAATATAGCAAAAGTCCAATATGTATCCATTTAAAACTTATACTAAAAGATATATAACACCTTATTGATCAACCTTAGATTTGTAAAATGTTTTGGATAACAGGTAACATCCAGCTCCTGTCACACTGAACTCCAGGTGTTGCAGTAAACCAGTCCTGATGATAATGGTAATGTTAATAATAAATATATGATCACATTGTGTAAACCTTCTGAATCTCAAAATCACTTATATTCCATGATGCAGTTACTATTTGGTTCCATTCCTATGGAAAGTATTAGGGTAAAAATATCAATAAATAATATGTGCTGAGCAAAACTAATGTCTCCCTCTCTCTCTGGAAGCAGGGGAGGTGCATTGTAGGCACAGATGCAGCTCTCCCTCTCTCATTGACTGTCCACCAAGGCCAAAGGTTCCATTAACAACAATGAAAAGGTTTGGAAGGGAATGGGTTTTGGACAAGTAGACGTGGTCGTACAAACAGACAAACACACAATCATTTTCCAATTATAGAAGTATTTTCAATCTTTCCAAATGGTGGAAATGTGATTGTGACAACCCTAATATGAAACCAGTGACAGCTCAACTGTAAATAAAAAAAAAATTAATAATTTTTGGTAGCGTTCAGCAGGCTAATTTAAAATCTGTTCAAATGAACATTTGGAACATGACAGGTGGTCTGGATGATGGTGTTCTTGAGCTCATCTGACTCGACTCTGTGGGTATGTCTCCAAAAAAGCTTTGGAACAACCGCTCTATCAGTCACTGGAGATGAGAACTGATGTTTTGCATCTGTAGCTGTGAGCCACAACTTCACTCTGCGTCATCTGACCAGCTAATCCCCACAGATTCATTAGCAGCTCTTCCCTGCTGACTCTTAAATGTCACACGCAGAACAGAAAGACAGGAGGGAGGAAATGAGAGCAGACAGAAGGCAAAGGAGAAAAAACACCAGATATAGAGCTGGAGAGCTCTTCCCATCTTTAATTAACTATTTCAATCATGACAACTAGATAATATGGCAGATTAATTATGTTCCTCACCATCTCCCAGTTTAATTTATTCAGTGATGCATTCCACACAGCTGGCCCACACTCGAATCAGTCGGGGGCCAACTCCAAAGTGGAAGACCACATATCCATGTTTGTCCACATTTATACAGTAATACAACAGCTTGTACACTTCATCAGTCCGATTGTAAAGGTATTCTGTTGTTCTCTAAAGTGCAGGCTGACTGAATATTTTGAGTTTCCACAAGTTGGTTTTCATACTAGAATGATGCCTGAATGTAGAACAAACAGGTGACATAAAACATTCAGTGAAACAAATTCTATGATCTACTGTTTAAAATGGTCGACAGTAACGTAAATGCATCTCCAATGAAATGTCTTATATAGTCCCATGTCAGCAACATCTTTTATCCTGAAGCCCTCAATCTGTATTTCTACTATAAAGTGTTAACTCAAATGGTGACAACCACTGTATGTATGATTAACTATAATATATAATAATAATTAAGTTTTTCAAGTAAAATTGGGACATTAAGAGGCATTCTGTCTTACATGCTTGATCATAAGGAATTATGAATGCATTACATTTTGATGTGAGTCATTTATAATGCACAATGTGGCTACTAATGGAAGTGCCATCAGAAATAAGTGGCTCAGAGTTGTCTTGTATTCATTTGAGATTTAGTTCCTATCTGTAAGAATATCACTGTGTAAAATGGCAAAGACGCTCAGAACTACTCTGCTTATATTAACAAAAAGAAAAACCATGGCATTTTTTTTGTAACCTGAGTGCTATACAAATATTATTATTATATTTTGGTTTGCTCTCGCTACATAGCCAAAGTTAGCATTAACAGCTGTTTACTTCTCCTTCTAGAAAAACATTCTAAGTTCAAAATCAAATTTTTCCCCCCCTATTCCTATATTTATCTCCAGCGGTGGAAACCAACTCCAATGTTCACTTTTGCTTTGTGTCTATTCCTCACTTAACCCTGGGTGCTGAATACGAGACCCCTAGATTGACACTAGAGACCCCTTTTAAGCCTCAACACCAAAATTCTGGGGTGTTTCTGGAAGAAATATTAAAAACTAATATTTGTCAATTATAAATTTCATTAAAATGTGTTTTAAACATGTACTATGTCCAGTATTAGGAAGGCAGGATACACATTAGTATTGCTGTACCGTGTTACCCTGTCACATGTCCTCAGGCAGAGGTAGAGGGGTTGCAGCAATCTCTAAATCTGATTTATATATCAACCCTCAACCGAAACATAGTTATAATTCCTTTGAAAATCCTTCCAAGTCTGAAATCACATTTCTATATCGTCCTCCTGCCCCTTACTCTGAATTTCTATCTGAATTCTCTGATTTTCTAACAGAGCTATTTCTTAGGACAGATAAAATCATTATAGTAGGTGATTTCAACATTCATGTAGATGTTGCCAACAACAGCCTAAGCCTAGTTTATGCTTCTGCGTCACGTCGACGCCGTACCTACGCCGTCGACGTGACGCAGTCGTTGAGCATTCGAAGTTCTGCGTCGAGGGAACGCGTTGCTCTGCAATTCACCGCCATGCCGCTAGGGGGTGTAGCTGCGTTTTTGTGTGGTTATAGCCGAATCCTCACTTTTTCTTCCGTAAAGTAAACAACAGTAAACAATGGCGACCGAGGTGGAGCAGCTGTATTTGTTGTTGGAGCTCCTCAATATTGAAGAACAAATGCTTATATTGCAAATGTTGAAGCGCAGGCGACAGAGAAGAATTTTGCGGAGGTGGTTTTTACGACGAGGAAGAAAGACCGGAAAAGCAGCTGCCAGAACCTACGTTCTTAGCGGACCAATCACAGCGTTTGCGGATTTTTGGGAGGCGAGCGACAGGCTACGGCGTAGGTACGGCGTTGACGCGATGCAGAAGCATAAACTAGGCTAAGTTCAGCTTTTAAATCAATAATAGACTTGATTGGTTTCACTCAACATGTGAATAAAACCCACTCACTGTTTAAATCACACTCTTGATCTTGTTCTGACATACGGCAAAGACATTGAAAATGTAATAATATTCCCCTAACATCCTCTTCTGTCTGACCATTTTTGAATTACATTTGAATTTAAAATTATTGACGATATTGATTCTGGACAGAAATTCTATTATAGTCACTGTTTATCTGATAAAACTGTGAACAAATTTAAAGAACTGCTTCCATCTAGACTGACCTCACAGCCATGTGTCAGTACAATACAGAAAATTTATCAAAACTTTACTCCCACACTTTACTTGATAACTTAGTTAATAGTACAGCAGCTTCATAAAAAACAACCCGTGATGCTGTCGCCCTGCTGAAAAAGAAGTTAAATCAGAGGAGATTAGCTCCACGGTAAAATTCTCAAACACATGTTTTAAAACAGACATTACGGAAACTAGAGAGGAAGTGGCGTTCCACCAGTCAATATGACTTTCACCTAACCTGGAAGGATAGCCTGATGAATTACAAGAAAGCACTTAGAAATGCCAGAACCTCTTATTATTCATTATTAATAGAAGAAAATAAGAACAACCCAAGGTTCCTCTTCAGCTCTGTAGCCAGACTGACAGAAAGTCACACTTCTACTGACCCATCTATTCCTCTAACTCAGAGAATCAATGATTTCATGAATTTCTTCACAAATAAAATTATAACCACCACCTCCCCCCCATGAATAGCACGGATACATTGTCCTGTCCTGAAACCATGGATCCACCTGTAGCACCAGATTTATATTTGAACCAATTTTCTTCTATTAATCTTCCTGAACTGACCTTATTAGTTTCATCATCTAAACCAACAACTTGTCAATTAGACTCCCAACTGGACTTTTAAAGGAAGTTTTCCCCCTAATTGACAGTTTCATATTAAATCTGATTAATATGTCTTTGTTAATAGGCTACGTACCACAAGCTTTTAAGCGAGCTGTTATTAAACCTCTGCTTAAAAAGCCTACACTTGATCCAGAGGTTTTAGCTAATTATAGACCCATATCAAACCTGCCCTTCATTTCCAAAATCCTAGAAAATGCTGTTGCTAACCAGCTGTGTGATTACTTAGTTAGTAACGGTTTGCTGGACAAATTCCAGTCAGGATTTAGAATCCATCACAGCACAGAAACAGCACTATTAAAAGTCACTAATGACCTTTTCATGGCATCAGATGATGGGCATGTCTCTATACTCGTCCTGTTGGATCTTAGTGCAGCATTTGACACCATAGATCATAGGATCTTGTTACAGAGACTGGAACAACATGTAGGGATCAGAGGAACTGCACTAGACTGGTTTAAATCATATTCATCAGATAGATTTCAATTTGTCAACCTCAACAATGACCCCTCCATGCCAGAGGTTGCGCTAGACTTTTTCGTCATTTCGACTGACAGGGTCATAAAAATCCCGTCATAATCTATTTTTACCGGTCTCTTTAATTTTTTAAATGATAATAATGACGTATTCAAAAGCATTTAATTTTAATTCATTTTTAATTAATATTCAGTCCAGACCAGCAGAACAAATAATCCACACTGTGGATACACACATCAAGCAGAAGAATATGTAACCTTTTCTCCGCAGTAACAAAAACAACTGACCGTGTGGCTCCAGTAGCTACACATGAACAATGAATCATGAAATATGAACAGTTCACCTGTGGCCTAAACGCACAGTCTCACACCTTCCTCCTGGTCCGCATGGACTTGAATCGCGTGCCCCCTTGCGTGTAATCAAATGTCTCAAGGGGGACTGCTGCAGAGGCTATTGTCATGAGGTTTTGGACTTTTTCCTCGGACATATGACATCTCATGGCTGTTTTGATGTTTTTCTGGAGACTGAATCCGCGCTCTGCTGCCACACTGGAAACTGGAGTTACAAGCGCCACTTCAGCCAAAGTTTTGAAATCAGGGAACATTTCTCCAAGTGAAGTGATCAGAAGTCGGCAAGACTCTCTGAACGAGGGGTTTCCTGATCCTGCAAGCATCCGCTTCAGCGATAGGAAATCCCGCAGCATGTGCTCCTTCTGCACCAGTGGATCAGCTGCACCGGTCTGTGACCCGTAGTGGTCACAGACGCGCTGCAAATCCTCCCGTCCATAGCTCTTTAACACGCTGTCAGCGCCACCCGGATAGCGAGATGCATTGAGTACGGTGTCCAGGTCAGAGATGATGCTCAGATGCTCCGATGGGAATCTTTTTTTGATTGATTTGGTCACCTCCGTAACGTACTCTGTGCATAAAGATGAAAATGTCTGCATGTCTACATGTGTCACTGTGACGCCAAAGTACCTGCTATCTGTCAAAATGACGGATGGCCCTCAGATTTTTCCGTCACCGTTTAAAAAAACGGTCAATGAAGGAAAATATTCGGTTAACGCAACCCCTGCTCCATGCACATGCAAGTTAGTCATGGAGTCCCACAAGGTTCTGTCCTTGGACCGATACTCTTCACCTTATATATGCTCCCCTTAGGCAACATCATCAGGAAGCACCACATACACTTCCATTGTTACGCAGACGACACCCAGCTGTACATTTCTATGAAGCCTGATGAATCTAATCACTTAGTTCAACTTCAGGAATGTCTCAAGAACATTAAGGCCTGGATGACCTAAAACTTCTTACTTCTAAATTCTCTCTAGAGTAGATTACTGTAATTCCTTATTATCAGGATGTCACAGGAAATCTGTAAAAAGTCTCTAGTTGTTCCAAAATGCTGCAGCAGGAGTGCTGAAGGAGAGATCATATTACTCCTGTCTTAGCTTCTCTACATTGACTGTAAAATTCAGAATAGAATTCAAGATCCTGCTCCTCACATTTAAAGCCCTTAATAATCAAGCACCTTCACATATAAAAGACCTGATAACACCATATTATCCAGATATATCACTTTGTTCCTAAAACACAGGCTCTCTTGTGGTTCCAAGAGTCTGTAAGAGTAGAACAGGAGGTAGTGTAACGGGTATGGTTTTGAACCCAAATGCAGCACAACAAGCATGGACAGTTGGTAACAGTCTTTATTGTCAGCTCTTAGCAGATCAGGTGGCAGGCAATACAGACAGCAACAGGCAGAAGACTTGGTCAGGGACGGAAGGCAGAGGTGATTACCAGGTTTCGGACGAGGCAGGTTAGTCAGGAACAGGCAGGGTCGGCAACGAAGAATCAGTCCGGGGATAACTGCTGGAAAGTCTTGCATGAAGGCGTAGAACAATCTGGCACTGACTGAGAGTGGAGCTGGTGAACAGATACTGGGCTTGATTGCAGGTGATGAGGAGCAGCTGTGTTGGATTGTGAGAGGGTGTGGCTTGGCTGGCAGATGAAGCAGAGGCGGAGTCCATGGAAAAGTACTGAGAGGTGGAAGGATGGGAGACAGACTGAGAAGTGGGAGGATGGGTGACTGACTGTGACAGGTAGAGCATTCAGCTACCAGGCTCCTCTCCTGTGGAACCAGCTCCCACTCTGGGTTCAGGAGGCAGACACCATCTCTGCATTTAAAGTTAAACTTAAAACGTTCCTTTTTGATGAAGCCTATAGTTAGTTCTGGATCAGGTGAGTCCTGAACCATCCCTTAGTTATGCTGCTATAGGTCTAAACTGCTGGGGGAACTCCCATCATGCACTGAGCACTTCTACACTTCTCTCTGTCTCTCTGCCCCCCCACATTCATTTATTCATTTTAATACATGTCAATGACTATGTTTGTTTTTTCTCCCATAGTCCCTCTCTCTCTCTTTCTCTCTCTCCTTGCATATATCTCTGACTCCAGAACTGCAGGACAACAACAAGTATTATTATTCTTATTAACAACAATACTTATTAGTAATTCATTATTATATGAATTGTTGCTGCTATCAATAATAATCAATAACTTCTTTACACTGTTATTATTTTCATTACAACTAGTCAGAGCTGATACCTGATGGTGCTCAAGTGTTCCTGGTCTCCCTCCTCTCTCTCTCCCCCTCCTCACCATCACTCTCTCTTCTCTCCCCTCTCTTCCACCCATCTCTCCTCTCCTCCCCTTTTTTCTCTGCTCACCCGAACCAGTCGAGGCAGGTGACTGCCCGGATTGAGTCTGGTTCTTGAGGTTTCTCCCTGTTAATGAGGGAGTTTTTCTCTCCACAGTCTCCAAAGTGCTGCTCATTGTGGGAACTGTTGGGTTTTAAGGTCTTGACCTTCTATGTAAAGTGCCTTGAGATAATGTATATTATGATTGAATAACAATAAACAATAATCAGAAGTCAGGATCTGAACAGTGCTGAAGTTTACTTTGTGTTTGTTGGACTCACTCTAGAATTTATGGGACATATATTTACACACATTTAAAAGAAGTCCAACATATTGCCGGCATGCAGTTCAAATGCCAAATGCCACACACAAGAAGAGACGTGTACCGCACAGCCAGGACATGAGGGTTAAAATGACGGTTCCAGGATTCAGAAATCACACGGAAATATGAAGAGTGTTCGGAGGGGTGGGGCATTGGCAGAGGAAGGATGTAATCCACTTATTATGGTTTACCTTTGCGGAGATCACATGTCGTCATCTGACACTGGCGTCAGCCTTTATCGCCACAAACTCTTTTGACATCTATGTCTGTGTCTTGTACGTGTATGAGGTCATAATGGTTTATCCTCTTGGGATGGATGTCTTAGCCAAATTATACGGCAATCAATTCAGGAGTTGAGAAATTGTATTTAGGACAAATTACTTGGTTACTTTACCAACACACTTCCAAAGACAACCACAAAATATGTTTTCTGTCCATGCCCTAAATGTTGTCCTGCTGAAATGACGTCTTTTGTCTGTGCCTTCCAAAACCATTGGCATTTCACTTATGAATTTCTAATTATGATTTAAGGTGTTATGGTATTGTTGGGTTTAGGCACAAAAACCAATTGCTTTGGTTTAGGTAAAAAATTATGCTTTGGGTTAATGTTGACCTCGAGATATTCTGCAAACATTTGACACACAGTCAAAACGGTTAATTCTTCACATTCCATCGTCACCTTAAACTCAATCAAGCCTCACCAAATTGCACACGTTCATAGATATAAATTCCCTTTATATGCCAGATTAATAACATTAAGATCCATCAAGATTCCGTAGGAAATAAGTGAAATTGCCCAATCTTGCAATATTAAAGAAAAAATAATCCTGGATCCCTTTGTCTAAATCAATGCCAAATTTGAATGGATTCTGATTCATTAATGGCCCATGTCCCATCCCTCCACCAAATTTGAAAATGAAAATAGTTAGCTACAATAGTTTTTGTGTAAGCCTGTTTACAGCCAGACAAAAAGAAAAAAGACATGGCAATAAAGACATAACCTTCTTACTAAACTCCACCTATTGCGCAAGACCAAACAGAACTTTGAAAAAGTAGTTTTAAAGCTGATCTGTTCAGAAATGATAATAAAAAACAGACAAAAGGTTTGAAATTCAAAAATGAGTGGCCGTTCAGTGTTGCCACTTTGGAGGTTAATATTGTGTTTGTATTGTGTTTTCTTTTGGAGGAGATTTTGGTGACGTCAGTGAGCCTAACTGTTTAACAAAAGTAAGAAAACAAATCACAGTTCTTCATGCAAGTTCACTTATTAGCTTTCAACAGCATTTCATACAGTCTTCATCGGCAGGATTTGCTCAGTTGTTGTCTTGTGATTTAAAAGATATTTACGGTAACACTTTATATTAGGGAACACAGAGAACATATCCAAGCACTTGATTGTAATTCATGTACAACAACTTCCTTACTTACCATCAATAAGCAGTAATTAGCAGGTTATTAAGGGAAAACTGCAGTTGCAGAATAAGGTCATTAAGAATAAGGCATTAATAAGTGCTTTGTAATGACTAACTAAGAGCCAATATGCCTCTAATATCCATGCTGATAAGGAACTAGTTAGTGGTTGATATGTGTTCCCTAATATAAAGTGTTACCATATTTACTCATGTGAATACAGATGAGTTTATGCATATTAATGCTCAATCATATAAAGATCTGAAGTCACTTTTCATGTTGAATCGTCTGAATCCAGACCTGAAGAAACAAAGACATCACTTCACTCACAAACACCATAAACGGTGCTGTTGATGGGTACAATATGGTCTCATTTCAAATCATTCTGGAGGAGAAGGGAGCTGGTTTTACACATTGTCACTTGAGTCAAAGGGCTGCACTGCGTTTCTGATGCGTGTCGTGGTAGTATTTCTTTGAATAAAAGTCAGGTTATGTGCTAAATGCCAGGACGCTACGTATGAAGCTGTGCCTCTTTTGGTCTTGAAATAACAATGAAAGCATTGTTAAAAAAATCTTTATTACTTGGCACAAGCTTGGTTTGGGTCTTTGTGTTTGTGTCACTTGGCCTGGAATTTATCACCAAACATATCGGCCCCATACAGATTCAAATCTTTTATTTTTATGCTGAGAGAAAAGAGACTGACCTGTTCCGAAACAAATCTGTGCTGTTGTACTGCAGCATGATTGCTGTTGAAAGATGCTGTGGGGGAGCTGCACGAGTCCTCATTAAGTTCATGGCCGAGGCAGACATTCATACGATCCAGCATGATTGCTTCAGACAGTGATGTTGGTGCAGTACATGAGGCGCTGCTGGTTTCCCAGCTGCTGGTGGCTGCAGCCTCCTGACACGACAGAGGACGTCAGTGGAGATGACAACAGCAAATTATCCTTCACACGGGGGGACAACAGAGCAGAGGTGAAAACGAGATCTATTTTTCTTTTTGTCTGTCTCCTCTCTTTCTCTATCCATTTCTTCCTCCTCCTCATTCTCTATCCTGACAATTTAGGTCCGCCTGTCAGTTAGTGTGACTGTCCATCCATCCATCCAATGGATGAACACAACACCCACTCCTTCTGTCAATCACATGCTGATTAGTTTGGCAGTGTCATAGCACCTGTCAATCACTTTGCCTGCACCTCCCTACTTAGACAGTCAATATGTGTATGATTGAATTAGGCTGTGAGATGTAATCTTATGATTTTCACTCGAAAATCAAGTTTGTAGCTCTTAGTCTCTATCGGGTCATTTTTGGTAAATTGTATTTAACAAACACTCATATCATTGGCTTTGGAAAGTATAATTATCTAAATCAACACTTTTTTGGTGTCCTTGCAAAAGTAGTTGTACTCACATTAGCTCTAGAAGCTGAAGTTACAACAACCACATCCTCAGTGTCAAATCACGGCTGCAGATATAAAGCTGATCTTCTTCGGAAGAGATTCACACAACTGACTGTGTGCGGTGACATCAGCAGCTGCCATCAGTCACAGCCCATGCCAGCAAATTCCTTTGGTGAACTAGCAGAGTACCTGCACTATGAAAAGTATTCAGTCAGAGGTTAGAACTCAACTAATACCATTGTCTCGGGAACTAGAAAACTAAGGACATGGTGTCTTGTATACTTTTTTGTTATTATGAGTTTAAGTGGATCAAAAACCATGATTACTTGAAATAAACATGCTGTTATGTCTTTTGGAAAAAGTTACATTAAATGTCAGTGTGAGATTTAGGTGAAAGGGATCTATTGGCAGAAATTGAATATAAAATACTCCTAGTGATGTTTTCACATGTGTGTTTCATCTAAATTGTATGATATGTTGTTTCTTTACTATAGAATGGGCCCTTTATATTTGAAAACTTTATATTTACCTGGAGGGGGGTCCTATGTGGACAAACTAAAACCCTGAACCTTTAAATATGACTTGCCATCAGTAAGTAATAAAATGGGCCAACACACATGGGGCTAGAAGTAATAGAAATAAACGTGTTAACATTGCTTTCAACCACCATAGACATAGATTCTGGCGAGTAAAGAAATTAAGTTTGATGCTGTACTTACATTGTTTCTACTAGATGGGAAAGAAGCATTTTTAGTAATCCAGGGGGAAAGCAGCCAGGACTCTTCCCTAGTGAGGAGAGAGTGAATTCACCTAACTTTGCTCAAGAAGAAGGAGCAGGTCACAGCTGCCATGTTGGATGACATTAACAGTACATTATTCAGGGTCACACCTTGCTTTCTCACTGTCTGACTCTCCTGTACTGTCATCTTTGGACAGGAATATGAGCTCAGTCATGTAGAGGTTCAATTTTCATGTTTCAAAACCTGGCAACCAAAAACATTTCCATGTAAAAAGCTTATAACTGATGTAAAAGAAGAATTAAAAAAATCTTACATTTATCACAAACCATTTGAACTGATTGCAAGTTGTTAAAATAAAATTGTTGGAAAGGATGTATGCTTTTACTAACACAAATAAAAAGAAGTCATTGAGTGTGTGTGTGTGTGTGGGGGTGGGGGGGTTGTCATGTTCAGCCTCGTGTGTGTCGATGTCCTTGACTTATTTTGGCTGGTGGTGGAAAATTTGCGTTGCCTGTTGCTCATCAGGAACCATCTGGGGTGATAACAGATTTAATATGGAACAAGCTTTTACACACACACACACACACACACACACACACACATTTCAAAGCAGTAGATCTACCTTATTTAAAAACTGCCAGCATGCTCAGCCACTGTGGTACATTTGGACAATTGATATGCGTATATGCAAACTGTGGCTCAACACCTGCTAAGAAATTATTGTGGAGAATTTACATTCTCTGATTTTATTTTTTGGGAGGTAGCAGCTGATTATTAACAAAAAAATATTGTTGGTTTTCATCCATCTTTTTTCCATTGCTTTTCCGGGTCCTGATCGTGCTAATGAGGCATAGTCTGGTGGCATAGGCTACTGGAGTTCCCTTTTGTGTCCGGTTGTGCAGTTCATGTCTTGCCTCCAAGACTACAAATAGAAAATACATAAAATGTCACTTTGCAAAAACACAAACATTGTTGTACAATGTTGTAGGTTCCTAATTTACACAATATTTGCTAATGAGCAAGCTATTAGCTGTCTTGTGAATGTTAATACACCCATGGTAATGAGCAAGAAAAGGCAGAGGCGGTGTTGTGCAATCTGTTCGTTTTGTGAGGGAAACTTCTTTCAGCCCCGTGTATCCATGTTGTTGCCCTCTCTACCTAAAGTTCATGACCATTGATGAAGCTTCTGCACCAAATTTCATGGCTATCCATCTAATAGGGAACATTTCACTGTGTAATGAAAATGTCAACTTCCCGTGGTGCTAGAGAAAAAGTCAAGGGATCTCCAGGTCATAATGGTTTATCCTCTTGGGATGGATGTCTTAGCAAAATTATACGGCAATTAATTCAGGAGTTGAGAAATTGTATTTAGGACAATTACTTGGTTACTTTACCAACACGTCTTCCAAAGACAACCACAAAATATGTTTTCTGTCCATGCCCTATATGTTGTCCTGCTGAAATGACGTCTTTTGTCTGTGCCTTCCAAAACCATTGGCATTTGATGATTTAAGGTGTTATGCAATTGTTGGGTTTAGGCACAAAAACCAATTGCTTTGGTTTAGGTAAAAAATTATGCTTTGGGTTAAGTTGCTAAGTTGAGGTGAGAGTAACTTCATCGTGGTTACAATAGTAAAGCCATGGTTAAGGTTGTGTAACAACGTGGTTATGGTTAGAAAAACACATGGTTTCACATATCCAGTCATCCCTGATTTCTTTTGTATGGACTTGTCACAAAATGAATGAAGCTGTTGATTTTCTTTAGAGGACAGTCTTGGACCAACAGACAAACTAACATTGCTATCTTATTGCATCACCTGGGCCCAGGAGGAAGACTCACCAATCAGGTGGTTCGCATCCCATAGTGTCATTGTGCAAGACACTGAACAATATATTGTTCCAGCATGTGTGTGAATGGTACTAGTGCTGTATGAATGTTATGTGTGTGAATGGGTGAGTGTGACATAGTGTATGCCTCTTGAGTGGTCATTAAGACTTCAGAGTGCTATATAAATGCAGTCTATTTCTCTAAAAGGAAAACCATTAGTTTGGCTAAACAAGCCATGTGCCTTGTTAATGTTATGTATAGTTTTCAACATTCAGGAAACAGACATTCCTGTTTCAGTAGTAGAGCATTTAAAAAAACTCTCATTTAAGAATGGCAGCAAAGCTTCAACATTTGACACCCAACACCTTACACATCCACTGCCGATGCCAACCCTCAGAAATTTCCCAGCACCTGATATTTGCCTAAAGGCACAGATCATGTTCGCTGATGTTCACGTTCATCTGCCCAAGGCAGCAGAATAATACATTGGTTAGAGAAGCTCAATTCAAAGGTTCGGTGAATGGTAGTGAGGAGGGCCCACCCCACTGTGAGTGACAACTAGATGTTGGCTGCAGTGCCTCTGCACCTTCTGGCTTTCTCTACAAATGAGGCCCATTTAGCACAACCATTAAACTAATCCCAGTGTTACTCATTAGATAGTCATGCAAATGATTAAGTAAATGCTTTATCACACAGCTGTCAGTAAACCATCATCAGAAATATAGCTCCATGCTGTCTTGCTCATTCCAGCGCGTTTGATAATGCAAATTTTTGTTTATACCGACACATAAATACAGATATAGAGTACAGTATTTGAGCTGTATAATGCATGCAAAAAAAACAGCAACAGTATATGAGAAAGCAAATAAGTGAGCATTTCTCCTGACAAGAGAAAGTTGAAAGATGTGACACAGTCAAAGCATGTGATAAATACTATTAAAGAGGAGTGTACTTGTATGGTTGTTAACATAAGGGAGTTCTGATTCCAATGAGCAATTATGACTCCATGTTACCACTGCTGGCTCACCCTGCTTTGAAGCTGGTATTATCCGATATATCTGTATTAGTTAAGGTTTACATCCTGTGTTCAGATGACCACAAAATGCCGTAACACATCCTGACAACACAGTCGCCGGAGTCCAGATGGGATTCAGACCATTGTGTAGCAGGAGAGAGAGGGGTGGGAGCATGAATGCCACACAAATCATCTTTTCCATGCCTTACAAAGTCAAACAGTCAAAGGTAATAATGCAAATATGCTTTT
Source organism: Paralichthys olivaceus (assembly GCF_024713975.1). Taxonomy (NCBI): domain Eukaryota; kingdom Metazoa; phylum Chordata; class Actinopteri; order Pleuronectiformes; family Paralichthyidae; genus Paralichthys; species Paralichthys olivaceus. The sequence continues at coordinate 21,550,756 of NC_091108.1, read as the reverse complement.
CCTCGGTTTCTCCACAGCTCTCGTCACTACATTAATATTTCCCTAATCTTTTGCAAACAACTCTCGTCTCCTGTGAGGAGCAGAGCCTCTCCAATGTGGGAATGAATTAGTTCAGACCCAGCACAGGACAACAATGAGGAAGCTGCTGATTCGGTCAAGGTCTTCCGCTCGGGAGACTTAAGTTAACACTCATTTTTAAAGCAAGTTTACAAAACTTAGGAAACTGCTGCCTTCTGTGCAAAAAGAATTTTGCTCTTTTTAAACCACAAAATGGTGCAGCAACCGAACCCACCCTGTATCACAATATTATATTCATATTGGATTCTGTAATGTTCAAGTTCTCATTGGTTATTTGATGATTTAAAAATAGTGTGAGATGTTGTGATTGACAGCTGAGATTGACTTGATATCTTACAGCTCCGCCCAATCACTACTGAGCAGACTCTGCCTCCAAATAACATCACAAGTGCAAGATGGCAGCACCGGGATATTTTGACTTAATATTTGTTGCCAGTCATCGGTGTTAGCAGTAAGCTCGCCAGCTAGAGACATTCACTAGCAAACCCAGTGACTGGTCACCACATCACTATATCCCCAAGCCTCTAGCACCAACATACTACAAGGACACCAAGGTTAAAGGCTGTGCTACTCTTTGATGACCAGGCTGTAAGGCTTTGAGGTCAGGGTGGTCGATGGGAGTGTAGCACATCCTAACCTTAATGGAACATGTAACTTGCACAAACTAAAATATAATAACTCAGGCTGTCTGAAAAAATACACATTGCATGCACTGCCATAAAGTATTAATAACCACTTGAACAGAATAAGAGAAACTATCATAATCAAGGTAAAAGCCATGGCTCGGTTTGGTCAGAAATCGTCAAACTTCCCTTCAAATATCAGCAAAGGTCAATGCGGGTGGATATTATGGCGGTTGCAACAGAATCAGTGAGTAGCTGTCTTCTTTTGTTAGTGAAAGGTTTTTCAGGTTTTTGACCCTGAAAACCTTTGATTTGATACTGAGCTGCCGAGGTCACAGGGGAATGAATGATTGAATCAGTGGCTACACCTGCACAAGCTAATGCAATGCAGTAGAACAGCTTTGCAAGAGTAATAATGTTTGGCATCATGTTTCGTTCAAAACACTATTTAATTGTTCTATAAGTTCAACATAAATATAATTTGTAGGACACAGGTGTCTGTCTATATATGTGCTGCACATAATACTCTTCCTCTTCACTTCCACACCAGTGCACCTTCTGTTGCTTTCTCTCTCCCCTCCCTTTGTTATGGGCGTTTGGGACACATTTATCATGACAGCAGTAACGCCATAAGAATATTGAGCTGACAAAAGATTCAGTTTATTATTTTATTCATCTTGGCTGAATGTACAAGTCTTTCTCAATACAAAATACATGGTTTTATTGTTCTTTCTGTGAGGTTTAACACTATACGCAGGGTTTGTTGATTCATATCCACCTTTCAGCAGTAAAGTAGGAGACATCATGTGTCGTGAACATTTGCAAATTCATAGATTCAGGATTTTTGAATGAGGGAGAAGAAGAATGTGAAAAACCCTTATCGAATAGAAAATATTATTCTGAACAACCTCTCCTTGTCAGGTTCCACATCCAAAAAGGTTGAGAAACCCTGCTCCAGTGAGTCGTTTGGACAGCAGGACAGTGCATGTGGGACTGAGTCAAAATAAACCTACACGTTCGTGTGTTTGTAAGTGTGTGCGCCCATGGTGCTGAAGGAATATGTCACCAAGTGCAACAGTGTGGCTCCCCGGTGTGTTCTAATAGATTTTGGACATCCATCCATCTATTTACCACTACTTATGTGGAACTGGGTCACAGTGCCAGCAGGTGATGCAAGGTGGTGTATATACATTCCTCTCCCCAGCAACATTGCATTAGACAACAATCAAGTCCTGTGGTGCAAAAGAACAACAGCATTTCCTAGAGAATGTTTTTAAAATCTGATATGGTAACAGGGGTGCACGTGCATGCACCCGAAGGTCTTTCTCACGTGCAACAGACTCTGAGTGACAGGTACACAGACTGAAGAGTGAAAGATGGTATCTTGCATAGGAGAAAGAATTGCATTGATGCCACAGCTGCAACTAAACAACCATAGCACAAACACACAGTAGTGTGAGCATGCAGTGCTACACACACCCAGTTAGAGATCTGATGGGCTGACACAGTTTAGATAATTAATGGGGAACACAATTCACAATACTTGTTACTAGGATACAATATAAAGAAGAGAAGAAAAAACTTTTCTTCAATATGCCAGTCATTGTTTTTTTACAATGTTACATGATGTAAAAATGTGAAAAAACACACATGAAAGAGATGAAGTGACACTTCATCTCGCTAAGACCTAAGCATTGTTTAAAATCATCTTAAACCAGAGGGTTTTCTGAAGAGCAGACAGAATTGCCAACTTTTACAAAAACTTGGGTGTCACAGTCACATCACAGGCTGTCTATGTGTTGCAAATCAACTCCACTCCTTAATTGTGGGTAACATAATTATTGTTCTTGTTCTTGGTAAGTATCTATAAAAAGATATATGTATTACTAACCTAACAACATAAATGAAGAGGAGAACAGACAAAGCTGACATAGAGAAAGTTAATTGACATGTGGCTGGTGTAATGAGGGAGGGTGTGTGTGTGTGTGTGTGTGTGTGTGTGTGTGTGTGTGGAGGGGGGGTTATCAGGTTAGACAAGGACACAGAGCTGTGCTGTAATTACTGAGTCCCTTCACACCAACTTATCTGGTCTCATTAACCAGACCACAGGACCAATTGGATGTCCCAGACTCACTGTGTGTGTGTGTGTGTGTCCTCTTCATCTTTCTTTATTTCCCTCTCATGCTTCACTTTCTCTGCTCATCAGCAGGTCTCACAGCTAAATGTGCAAAGCTAGTTCTCACAACAAACAGGTTCATTAGCAGCAGGGTGCTCTGTTCTTTCTTGGTGCTCCCCAGTGTGTGTCCTGTGCTCTGGTCATAGTTAACAGTTTGGAAGTCTTTTCATGCCACAAGTAACATTTACTTTTTTTCCTCTTCACTCTAGCCCTTGTCACGTCCTTGTGTTATTGTCTGTCCACACTTACAATACAAGCCGTGGCTCTGTGAAGTGACAGTTTAGTTCCCCCGCTCTCCCTCCGAAACAGACATTTCTCAGCTTTTGACACTCAGGGTGGCCCGACAGCTTTAGAATGGCTCAATACAAAAGCACTTAGGCTATTATCAATCAACACAATATCTGATTTCTGTAACACAAAACAAATAGTGGATGAATGTTGTGGTTTGGGATCATTTAACTTGCATCTGAGCTTGACTGCTGCAGGACTGGGCCACTACAGGATCTCCATTCCACGTTTCTCCAAGTGAGGAAACAGAATATTCAGAGTTATAGTCAATTAATGTAATTGAACATGTGGGCGCAGAGGTGTGCTAAAACAAATAGCTCTACACCACTGCAGTGTGTGTTGCATTGCAATCAGTGTTAATATCATGATGATACTTGAGATCAACAACATCTCCACATGCGCTCTCTCCCTCTCTCTCTCTCTCTCTCTCCACTTCTTTTTGATTTCCCGAGAATGGGTTCATTGCATTCTAGCAGATTTAAAATTAGATGTATGTTGAATAGCATTGTTTCACAATTTGATTGACATTCTTAAATAATAGCCAACAGTTAAATCATTATCATCCTTGTGTTCTCATACGAACCCAAGCTGAACTCTGCCTGACCACATGACCTTTTCCTCTATGTGCATAATTTACTACAAGTAGAAGCTGACTGTGTGATGAGCTGTCTTAATAAATGAGGTGAGGAATTCTCCCAGATTGCAGCCTTGAGCTCAGTGAAACACATTAAAGCAGTGCTATTTACTTAGTAAATCCAACTCTCAGTACTTTCTCTTGACTGACAGTGATGAATGACAACAGTCTGGGCAGGAAGTTCATCGCCTACAGTCAGGCACCAAGCGGCTTAACAGCAGTCTTCAGCAGTAGGCTGACCTGACCACGGCTAACTCCACTTGGTAGGGCACACTGTGGGAACTTAGGCATGATGCAGCAGAACGTTACACATAATTTTGATTATGATATATAGATGTGATGCCAGTGAGAAAGAGATTAGAAAGACCAGATTGAGAGTAGAAAGAGAAAAAGGAGTTGAATAGAAAAACTTAACAATGCACCAATTCAGCAACTTGTTAAAACAAGCTTGCAGCTTAGTGAAGGTACAGAGCAAACACTGGGCAGTTAATGGTTACAGTGAATCAGGTATGTTTGCTAGTAACAGTCTCAGTTAATGCATATGATACAAATGGAAAATGTAAGGTGTCAAACAGTGTTTTCACAGATTGCTTAATGTTAGGGACTTTCTTTCATGTGGAGGCTACATTTTTAAAATCTGATTAGCGAATTGTGTTTCAGAGACCACTGCTGTGCTCTGCCATCGCTCTCATGCACAGGGAAAAAGAAATAGTTATACTGTGAATAATAAAGGTGCAGAGAACAGTGCAGCACTCATATTTATTCATGTTTGAGGTTCGTATATCTTTAGTAATTCTGTCATTCGCACTGAAAATAGATACTGGTTATCTAAATAAACACATTGTGAGGTGGTAGAGAAAAGAAAATAATCAATTATATATGCTTTACTCTTCTTTGCACTGAATTGGAAAGGCACACTATAGCATAGTTACATAGACTGTATATGACTCTATATAACAGAAAGGCTGTAGGAAGTCAGGTGAGATCATAGGGTGATAGTAAATGAATGAGGAAGAGCTTGTGGTGAATGAATGAGTCAAGCAAGGGGCTTTTAATCAGGAGAGTGAGCTTTGACTCCTGTGTGATTGACTGATTGATTGATTGAGGGTGATATTGACATATGTTTAGACAATTATCTTCAGTTTCTTAATATGTTAAGTAGTTAGCTTTAGGAACAGTTTCACAATCTTCATCAAGTGTAAGCCTTTCAGCCAAAAGCTCTTCTTCCAATGTGACTCATTGAAGTGGTCCAGGAGAGCCTAGAACTCAGGTGTAAATTGCCACACTGGCTACCTACTCTGTTGAATATGGACCTGGTCCAAACACCTACTTCCATCTCCTCTGAACATGAGGCTAGAGCCAGTAGCCAGGTATTTTATATTGTCTAAAAGTAATATGATTACTCAATCACTACCTCGAAAACTCAATTTCGGATGTTTTATTCAGTTTGATTAAGTGTTTAACAACTCCTGCCCCTGTTTAGCTAAAAAAAACAGCTGAATATGAGCTTTAGACTGGATATGTTTACTCAGCAAAACTGCTCAGCACTTGTTATTATTATTTCAACGCATGGTTTGCTTATCAGATGTCATGAATCCATAAAACATTAGTTTCTTGTGTTTGGCTTGGATTGGACTATCTGCTGGAGGAGGACTGGGTCACCTTAGTTGTGCTGACCTGGTTAAATCAGCCAGGCTCATTAGCTCTCTCTGCTGTAGTGGACTCATTCTTACAACTCAAACGTGTTTGGTTTACATTTAGTTCACCAAGTGTTTTCTTGTTTGAATTTGCTTAATTTATATCAGCTATGACATTAACTAATGTGAGTTATTAATGTGCCTCTTTCACTTTTAACTGCTTCCCTCTCAGCTGGCTTTTCACACCGTGAAAGTGTGCTGATTAAAAAATGATTCTTTTTAGGCATTCAGTTCAATTAGCATCAGCTGAAGTCGGTCCGCACTGTTGGCTCACTTGGCTTTGAAGAGGGCTTGTTAGCCAAGTCGCTGAAAGCCAGTAAACACAGATCCCAGCTTATTCTCCTGCCTCCCTCTCTGCCCCCTTTTGTATTTCTTTCCCTGTCTTCTCCCTCGTAGGTTTAATCCCCCTTCCCTCACCCGACTGCCGCTGCTCATTCAGCTCACAGCCTGTGTGTTAGTCTCTTGGGGTGGGTGAAAATTGGAATGAGGTAAATGTGGGGAGTTGAGAGGAGAGAGGTCAGCGGTGCTGGATGAGCAGCTGAGGAGAAACTAAGACTCCCGCAGCTTCTCTCTATTCGTCTAACAGCCAGAGACCAATGCAAATGGCTGTTACTGACTGGAACCTACAAATCCGTCTTGTTTCTGCACAGAGACACAAACGAACTCTGAGCTTTAGATTGAAAAGATTGGACAAGAGAGAGACAATAGAGAATATATGTGTCTGCATATATGTGATCTCAAAGTTCTTTTGAAAACCAGTTTGAGCTTTAGACCCTGAGCATAATGACATTTGAGACCACTCTTATTTTTCATCAAGTTTAGGATTAAGACTAAACTAGGATTGAGTCGAAGGTTAACTTCAAATTTGGAACAGGTTCATGATCGGTCAAGCATAAAGTAAAGGAAGACTATGACAAAACAGTGGTCATCTCTCTCTCAATTACTCAGCCAACTTTCTTCACAGCTTGGAAACTTGGATTACATTTTACATGGAAAGGGCTTAAATTTCTTCTGCTTTTATTGTAAAGTAGCTGCAGGAGTTTTCAAACAATAAAAGATGTTTATAGATATCCACAGTGAGCAGTAAGTCAGTATACTAGAATAATATGATTCATGTCCTCCTACACTACTACACTGCGAAAAAGAACTGTGTTCGTGGGTGATCATGGAAAAAGCCATTGAAAAGAACAAATAATCCCAAATTAAACTTTTTTTTTTGAATGCGTGGCTGTTAAACCTAGTTTTTTGTTGGTTAGTATGTGGGACAGTGGTGCAAAGTAGGCCAAGTACTACGACTACTCAATAGACAGGACTGGTATATTATTAAATCCGATATATATTTATTCTTATTTCATGAAAGCTGACAGAAGGATGCAGTGTTTGATGTATGCATGTATACCATGTATGAGTATATGTGTTGCTGCATGTCTTGTTTTGTTCTATTCAGTAATCTCCTCCTGTTAAGATTGTGTAATAAAAAAATTCAAATTCCAGATGTATATTTATTTATTTCATATGAGTGTTTAGTTAAAATAGAATTACAATTTTAAAAAGGTTGTGGAGAATGAATATCTATTGATAAATGGTTACCAACGGTAGTCCCTATGAATACAAATCTCCACAATCTACTTCCTAACAATGAGTTGCTTTTCATGTTTGTATCATGTTGCAGAATATAAACTTTGAGTCTTGTTAGGGTGCTTTATGCAAGTTTTCTCTGCAGATGCAAAATTCTTACTTGCTTGAGGCGGGTGATGGTGATGGTCTTAAAAGAAGTTATAGTCTGTCATCTGAGCAGCACTAATTCTTAAGCGCAGAACGTAGTTGGAAAGTAATGAAACCTGCTGACTGGTTACCATGATACCTTAGAAGCACATAAGTCAATCAATCAGCCAGTCAATCAAACTTTATTTGTATAGCGCTTATTTACAAATCACAATTTGTCTCATAGGGCTTAACAAGGTGCGACAACCTCTGTCCTTAACCCTCAACAAGAGAGAGGAAATATTAACAAGAAAACCCTATTAACAGGTGGAAAAACTGAAGAGACCTCAGAGTGAGCCACATGTGGGGGATCCATCTCCCAGGCCAGACAGAAATGCAATAGATGTCGCTTGGAACAGTGCACATTAACAAACACAATGAGAAAAGACAGTCTAAATAAATGGAGCGGTGTATCAATGTTGAAAGTATTTATTCAAACAAAAATGCCTGTTGGAGAAAAAGGAAACAGCAATGTCAGAGGTATTGTGAATACTACTAATTGTTCTAGCACCTCAAGCCCCTAATCTTTTTGAGACAGGACGTGTCAGAGACTTGAAATGTGTTTTAAATTAGAATTAGAGGATAAATTGAGATAACAAAAATAACCGACGATTTCTGACAGTCTCACTGGAAGCAAGGTCAATGCCATCACCATCTAGAGGAGCTATGAGATGATGCATCTCTGAGGTATGAGGACCAGATATTACAATTTCTGTTTTATCTGAGTTTAAATGGAGAAAGTTGCGCGTCATCTAGTTTAAATGATAAGAATAACTTGGTGTCATTTGCATAGCAGTGACAATTTACAGCGTTTCCTGGTAAATTAAATCAAGCCAAGCTCAGAACCCTGAGGAACCTGTGATTAACTTTGGTGCACACAGATGGCTCATCGTTGATTTGCACACATTATCAGTCTGATAATTAGGATTCAAACTAGCTTAGGGCGGTTTGATGTCAGTTAAATGCCTCTGTATGTGATGATCGATGATATCAAATGCTGCACGAAGATCTAACAAGGCTAGGACAGAGACCAACCCTTTATCTGAAACTATAGGAAGGTTAGTGAGTTTTCCCAAATCTTCTTTGCGCTGTGACGAGCTCTAAACGCTGACTGAAGGTCTTCATATACAAATTGGACACCGATAGGAGCTAAACAAACAAAACAGGTAATAATTATGTTGCTTTCCACCAGATGCTCTTGTGTTTCTGTTACAAACAGCTGTTAATGCAAATTTGGGCTGTTGTAAAAACATACATAGCGTGTAGCCCCTTTCAGCATGGTTAATCTGTCTTGGATGGAAGAAGTTCAGGGCATCTCAAAAGTCTTTGTAGTTTCACGACTTCACACGTATATCCTCATCCTCATCACTCTCCATCACTTACCTTTCTCTGCTCCAGTTCAATTGTTAGCAATAGGAAGTTTCTGAAGATGTGATGATTTTCTGAGGCGATTAAAAGTTGCTTTTGTAAGAGAAAGCAGGATTTTATATAACATGCTACTGCGCTGCTGCCATCTCAGATAGAGGGGAGAGTTGCTCCACTTTTCGTTTGAAAAAAAGAGAACACATTCACACTGAATAAAATGCACACACAAATTCACATGCACACAAACAGCCTTATATAACTATTTACAAAGCCATTCTGGTTAAGTCATTCTATTGACGGGTTAGGTCTATTGACTGGGTCTATTGATGTCTTAGAAATCCTGCAGGTCTGCAATAGGAGTGACAGAAAAATAATCTCAAAGACACACTCACAAAGGGAGAGAACACACAAAGTGGATTACTAGTTAATGAACTTCTTTTGTGGTAACGCTGGACATACCACACACACACACACACACACACACACACACACACACACACACACACAGTACATGGAACACACAAAGTGGATTAATAATCGTGGCAACACTGGACAACACACACATCCTCTCACTTAGAGAATCAAAGTGACCTCACGTATTTTCTCCACCATCTTTCTAGAGACTGTGGAAGTTTATGGGTTACAGCCCTCATTAATCATTCTTCCTCAGCCCATCGCTTCATGGCAGAGCACCTGTCTGACAGCATGAAAACACAACAAATTGTTGTAACACAGCAACAAACACGGGTCAGTGCCATATCCTCCACAAGCCCATAGGCTGTTCCATTGTGTCATTAAGCTAACCATAGATCAATACTATTATCCTGCCTGTGTTTATTAGCTGGCATAAATCCATACTCATTTCGCTGTGCTGCTAGCAGCTCCATCATTATTCCGACAGTGACACAGAGGATTGAGACTCCTTGTGTATACTGTAACTTCAGTGCAATGTTAATAGGTTTAGCTCACAGATATGAAACTATAAATGGGTAGGGAATAAACTGCTGCCTCTTTATTGATCCCTGGTCTCAAGTTGTCAAAAGTATGTTGATTTATAGATATGACACAACCCCTAGAAAATAAAAATGAAGAAAATGAAGGAATTCTTTAAAAAGGTACAACAAATAATAATTTTATTATTTGTTTACCACATTACTAAATAAATCAGAATAATGTGAGGCTGTCAAAGACTTCTTCTTCTTGTATAAATTCACAAATTTTTAAACACAACTAAGCGACTGTGTGACTGTGTGAGCCCATACTTAGGCACAAAGCTCATTTGAGCGAAATGCGGATGTCCGTGTGCTAACAATCCTTCTTAAGCTGCTGTGAAACATGCAGTTCCTCTGTATTTTCTCCAGAGGCTGTGTGAAAGCAAATGTCAGAGTGAGATGCTCCGCAGTTTCTGCTGACTTTCTCTGCCTGGCCTCCTGGTATAATGTCTGTAGAAAATCAAGGAGAAGTCGATGTGTGAACACAGTAGGGAATCCCCCGCTAGATTCACAGCGATCGAGCAAAAAGAAAATCAATATCTCCGCATGCAACAGCAGTGACACATATGTAAAAGACTCTGACAACGATTTCAAGAGAGTTTGAGGTGATGAGAGCCCACACTGGGGTCTGTGTGTTATCAAGAAAATCAGGTGATCTCTGGCTGCTCCACCTCTGACCTGAATAATGTGGAGGATTTGTTTCTGTTGTGAACACGTCTGTGCAGAGAACCTCCTTCTGTGTTGTGCATGTGTGAAAGGCAAACTCTGGTAAACTCCAGAGCCAATTCTCTGGATTTTACCTGCAGGTTACGCTTCAGTCAAATTCAGAACTGTAATGTAAACACAAAGTATTGTTGGAGCTGACAGGAATGTAATTATGTTTGCTGGAATTTAAAAGCATTGGACAATTTGAAAAAAGAAATCAAGTGATGGCCTAAACTTTGCATTATGAAGCCATTAAAATTCATCTTTGGCCTTTTTTTGCCAACCCAGGTTATGTAGTGAAATATATCACTGCACAAGGGGAAACCTTTGACCCGCTGATGGTGCAAAATAAAATGTCAAGATCACCTAAGTCATTAAAGCGGCTTTCAGACATGCAGTGAACTGTGGAGAATCTCCGGACTTTCTCCGGATGTGAGAAAACAGCATGAGATCATCTGCATGAGTCACCTTGTGGGAGTGGCTGTGCTGGTGTTTCTAACATGCGACAGATGGTAAAATTTAAAAAACTAAAAGAATGTATATTCGTCATGATGAAAAAGAGATGCCAGACACATAGCCACAAACGAAGATGTCAAGAGAGCTGTTGGTGATTGGTGGAATTCATCTGTTCCCTCCTGCCTCGGCCTGCTCTGCCTCGCCTGAACGCTCCGGAGATTTTTGTGCACATCTGAGTGGAGAATCACCTGCTGCATTGTTAATGCGTGAAAAGCAAACTCTGGAGAAAGTTTGGACCCAATTTTAACAAGTTTAAGATTCATCCTCTGAAAACAGAATCAGTACTACTGGTTGAAACAAGGATTATTTAGGATTCAAATGGGGTTTTGGAAGATTCATCCAGTCATGTGCTTTGTACATATGGAGAGGGTTTAGGACCATGTCCCTCAGGGTGTCTAGTATGGGTTGCTTCAAGAGAACCGACAGGCGCAATGGAGAGACGAGTGACATAAGCTGCAGCTCAACTCAAGGGGCCATATTTTTCAGAGCACTCTGTCCATGAAGGCGTGGCCTCTATAGACCAAGCTGGTCTGGTCCATGGAGGATTTCCTATTTGTGTCAAAGCTAGCCGCTGCTGCTCAGCCACCTGCATAGCTAACTCGTATGATTCGTCACTGGTGGCCTAATAATCCTGTGACACGTTGGCCAGAGTGGAATTCACCCATGAACGTATTCAACCAGATCTCTTGGCTGAGCAGGTTGATGTTTTTTTTGTTTTTTTGAATAAATTCATGTATGAACATAAATGCTGCTGCAACATAAACAATTTATAACTTCCTCAAAATGTGCCTTTTCTTCTTTATGAAAACAGAAACTGACCTTTTCAAGGTTGGCTACCAGTGTGCAGCTCACACTGAGGTCAGGCTTTCATTGTGATATTTTCTCTTTTTTGTTCATTTGGTTGGATATTTTAATAGTACAGTGCAGCACTGAAAAGAAGTGTAGTTTCTATGTTTTAAAGGGAAAGAGCGTCAGACCTAAATTCAAATGGACTTCAGATTTATTGGTTCAAGGACTCAATTAGGCCTTCAAGGTTGATGAAAACAGAAACTCTTTTTTAAGGCAATCCACATATCTTGAATGCGATTGCTTCAGACTTTATCATCCATATTCATATCTCTCAGTTCTGATTGCTGCTCTGCATACTGCATCCTCTTTAATTACTTAATTTCATTTGCTTCATTTAAACATATCATTTCAATCATCCATCCATTTTTCAAAACTGCTTATCATATTTAGGGTCCTATGGGTCTGGAGCACATCCCAGCATGCATTGAGCAAAAGCCATTTCATTTAATCAGTGTTATCTTATTATTCACTGTGCCTGAACACTCCTCTGTGGCCTCTGGCCTGTCTTTAGTACCAGGGTTCAGTTCCATATACATGTTGGGAATATTAAATTCACATGGAACATATATATTAATGCACAGAGATATAATGAATCAATGACAAATAAAAAGCGCACGGTGAAAGCAACAACATTGTGATTTTAAAAGACTGAGGACCAGCTAGTTTTTCAACCAGTTGAAAACATGTTTTTTCAAAGTTACCCAGTTAAGTTAAGTACATGCTCTAAATAGAAACACTGTTTGTACATCAATTATTCCAATTACTTCATTAGCAAGAGTATCATAGTTATTTTAACTACTAAAGAGCAGGTCTCCTGAACATGCAAAAAAAAGTAATTTAAGAAGTTTACAATTTTGGTATGTTAGTTGCAAAGAGAATAATACTCAGTGAATGGAAAGCTACCAGTGCTTTTTGTTTCTCCAGATGGTTAATGGAACTGGTTTCAGGGATACACTTTGAGAGGCTTTGGAGCAACACGTAAGGTTTTCAGGAACCATTTGAGAGCACTTGGGGCCCAATTTATAGGCACCTTAACTTTCCCTAATGGCGCAATACCAATTCTGGCTATTCCTCACCATATGCTTTTTTTAATTAACTGAAAGATGAATTAGTATATGCTGTAGCTGTATCTCTGTTATTCATTTTTTTGTTGTCCTTTGTGATTATTGTCTTATATGCTTATGTTTGTATTGTATGTTCCATTTTTTTTCAATATTCAATTTTTTTAATATAAAAATAAAAACAAATAAAAATGTATGCAATTTATCTTACGTGGAGAATAGTTTCTTCTAATAAATTACAAAGCTTTGGTTTAAAATATATACATTTGACAATGTTTATACCACATTTATTTCGAGAAAAGTGTCTTGTATTTAATGAGCGACGGATAATGAGCGACACAGGAAAAGAGCTAAACAACAGAACATTTGAGGTGCGAAATCACACACTTTAAAACTGAAGCACTAATTAATGCAAAAAACCTTTGGTGGTGAAATAAGCGTTTGATTCTCTGTGCAAATAGTGATACAACAGTATACAACGTAAAGGTGTGGGATATCTCTTCTACAGCCTTGTGTGAAAGTGGGTAAATGTGAAACTTGAAAATACTTCAGGAGGTTTCATACGGGGTCATAGTGGGAGTAGTATGCTGTGTGGGCCACCATGTTGATTATTTTGAGACAGGGCAAATCATGCCTGCTGACTGACACTGTGCAGTGTGGGTGGGTGAGCTTTAACCACTGGCTGGTGGTGCATAGGTCCTCACCTCACTCTCATTGTGCCAGCTGCTACACCTGTCAGGTTAATGTGCTCAGGACAGTTCAAATCTCATTCACCGATTAGGTGCCTTTCAAACTTGTTTTCTGCTTTTTGTTTTAAAACTGGACAGGCTATGTGAGGGAATGCATTGGCTGTTTTTCTGTAATGGATCCATAAAGGTAGGTTGAACTCAAAAGCAGAATGCAAAGATGAACAGGTGATTTAGAAGTTCAAATGTACCCAAAGTTGGTTCAGACAATAGATCAGTACCAGGCAGAAAGATGGCACAACAAATCAAACATGTGGTCAAACAGCCTGAGGTCAAGCAGACAAAACAAAGGGCTGGAGAGTTGCTGTTTACACGATTAAAACCTTTTAGCAACAGGTGACTTACGATGGATGGTATATGTACTAGAAAGCTAATTATGGAAATGAGAACAGGTCAGTGAGTAGGTGGGGAAGAGCAGGTGATGGGGAGAGGTGGGAACACTAGGGCTACCACAGTGGTAGTGGCTGAGAGTTATTCCACCCACAGCCTTGGTCTCTCCCTCGACACAAGGTTTTTTGAGGCTGCAATGCAAGGCCATCCACTTTTCATCACTCGTGCACGTGGTCTCTGTGTTCCAGTGCTGTGTGCCGCTGTGAACAAAGAACATGTTTAAGCGAGAGTGAGTGTTTTTGGCAGGAACATAGAGAAGAAGTTTAGACTTGAAATAACCACATTGTCATTGGAGTACAGCGCGCCAGTGACCAAGTGTAGAGAAGAAGTTTAGACTTGAAATAACCACATTGTCATTGGAGTACAGCGCGCCAGTGACCAAGTGCAGTAAGTGAGGGATCAAGAAGGAACGGAAGAATGCCAGTGGTAACTTGAAAGTAGATCTAATGTTGAATACAGAGGAAGCTCTCTAATATCTAGTTTGAGCTGAGCAGAATTGCTGTAGGATGAGATAGGATGTGGCCCACTCATAGCAAGACACATAACTGAAGGCAGGAGAGATGGGGTAATGCACCCTGGACAGAAGGAGCAGGGGATGAGGAACTGCTGAACAATAGGATTCACTAGGTCTGATGGGAGTTTGGCTGGTGGTTTGACATTGGCATTTTTTTTTGCCATCCCTCCAAACAATAAAAAACTGCTCCATGTTCTCTAATCAGTCTTCTCCATATTACAATAAACACTTGTTATTCCCAAGGAACCACAGGAGCTGAGGGAGGGGGGGGGGCAGTTATCGTCTTTACCTTGGCAGGGTCTAGAGTGAACAGCTCACTCTAATAATGTCATGACAACTATGAACAATATTGGAGTCTAAATGTAAATTGTGGGGTTTTGTGTGCCACCAGAGAGAAAACATAATCATATAAAAAGCAAAGATTTTTGTTGGTGCACTGCTGGTGAAGCCCGGTGGCCTCTCACTGGATGATCAGCATGAGACTGGTGGAGAACGGGAAGGGGCAACCCAGGTGTGAAGCATGACAGGCTTTACGAGAGAAAGTGTTCTTAATAAAATAACACCTACACAAATTACATTTTAAAATCATCATAGACCACAAACTTTTCTTTATTTTTACTTGTCACACAAATGGGTGTATTTTTTAACTTTGACAACTGGGTGAGCTGTTATCCATGCTTACAGAAGTAGAGGCTAACCACGTCCTGATCTGCACTGAATGTACATGTACTGTGTGTGCTTGATATTCATTAAAAAAGGTATTTATTTTTTCTTCCTGCTACGCAGCATCAGTGGCTCATACTCATATATCCTCTGTACTCCCCTGGCTGTCTGTGATAACTGCCCTTGAGAGTACAAGCTCCACCCTGCTCTCCACTCACACTTCAGATCTCCGTAAAAAAAACTTTCAGAGCCATGATGCAATTGTTGGAGAATGAAATATCCCTCTCAGGCTATACCAAGATACACTTAAGAGACACATCCTCCACACTTCTGCATCTTGTTTCGTATCATGAATAATATTTGAAATGTGGTTCATTAACAGCACAGACAATCCGGTCTGGTTTTTGCAGCAAACCTCTAAACTTGTGTGCTGCTGTGCTGTACATACATGAAACAGTACTGTATAGATGTGAACCTGGACTCTCTAGATTCATCTTGATCTTCTCTGTGCACATGGTGAAGAATGAAACAGCTCATTAAGCCTTGTCTGACAGGCTTGGAAACTTTTAAAAGAAAGTGTGGATTACAAAAGAGGGAACATGTAGTTTGAAGGATGGATATGAGATGCATTTACCAGAATGAAATGATGTTATTGGTTACATTGTTTATTCTTTGTGAAATCATTCATGTGGACACACGCTTTTCTTTAATTAATGAATTAATGAATTAATCAATGTGCAATAACCATCACAATAATCTGTACACTCTGCACTTTAAACAAACATATCGATCTCTACTCTGCATTTTTGTACATTTTATTACATTTTGTAAAGAATTACTTGCACTATTTTCTATTTCTATATATTTATTCTATTTCTTTTAATACTATTTTATTTGATAATATTTGTATGCTGGGAGAATGAAAAATTCTTTCATTACATGCTGTAAACTGTGTTTATTTGCTGTTTACATCTTGAATCTTGAATCTTCTTGGAGTATGTGACGGTTGTCTTAGCCGGTATATGTTGTTTGGATTGTATTATAACATATGTGTTTCAATATTTCCCAGCTGACCAGATCTCTAATGCAAAAGAGACTAATACCCATACTGTGGACTTAAATGTCATCATCTGTACGGTACACAGTACACACTTTGTATTTTAGTTGTACCATACAGTGCAGTGCTGTGAAATGAACTGGAGTGACATTATCTCTGAATTCAGTCAGAGGCATCTCTTTCTCCAGCAGCTGATTCTCTCATCCAATTACAGAACATCCCTCAAACTCTGACCGTAGTTAGTTTTAAAGAGACAAAAATGCTTCATTAAGAAGATCTGTGATGATAATTATAATCCGTAAGATCTGGAGATTCCGTTGATTGTTGATGTGCAACACATTGATTGAAACAGATATGTGGAAAGTGCTCTTTTAGAAGAGTTTATCCAGCTGGAACTCAGCAAGATTCACACGCACACGCACACTTTCACATCAATGTTTGCCTCATCAGTGCCACCAGATTAAATCTAAAAACATTACCAAAGACGTTATTTTGTTTTCACTTCGAAACCAAATCTTCAAATGTCAACTCTCCTCTTGTCACGTGATCATGTGACAATGGGGCCAGAGGGCAAACTATGTAATTGGCACATGCCTGAACACTGTGTCAACACACACATAAGTAACACAAACTACTGCAGCAACCATTGTATACCATAATTGTGAGGACACTATGGAGTTGTAGATGACAAGATAATATTTAACAACAGGCCTCCTGTGAGATCTTCTCTGAATTCCTAATGATCCTCTTTCCTCCTCTCTCCATCTCTCTTACGGTTTCATTTTTCAGTGCATGAACTCCCTGCTGTCTCAGCTAATCGCTGATTTACATTCTGCCCTGTCCTACCACTCACTGTGTGGCTCTCACGGCAGCAGCTGGTGGGCTCAGTGCCTTGCTTGGTGGCACCTCGAAACTAGCTGATGAGCTGAGAGTCATTTACTTTCTCCCTTATGTCGGGTCACAGCAACAAAGGCTGAATTCAGAATGAAACTTTCAATCACGTTGTGGTAGAAAGTGTGGGAAAACCACACGTTCTTTGCTCTGGGAGATGTCTAGACACTCACACACAGACACAGTTTGTTCTACCACTCAGCGCACGAAGCCATGCTGGGGATCAACAGAGGGCAATATAAGAGGAAAAAAAGCACTCTTTCACTTTGCATCAGAACAGGTGAATGACTTGTAGGAGGTCGGCTTTCTCTATCTAACCAGAGACGGGGTCTGACTGGGTTAGAAATGACTCTTTGGAATTCAGAGGCATTTCTGTTGTATTAGAAATTAAGCTTCAGGGGACACACCAGTTGATGAGTGAGAACACATCTAATGTTACTATTAACAAGACTGAAAGATTAGCCACGCATGCAACTCTGTGAGACTGTACCTGCAGCTTGTTGAGCTGAATAACATGCTAATGCTCACAGTAACAATGTCCACCATAGACTGTTGATAAAGATGGATGACATGACAGCTTCGCAAAAGTGAAGCCAAAATGTCATAAACCCCACCTTATCCATGTTGGCAGATGGGACATGGGCCAAAATAAAAACTCAGAATTGTGTTGCGCTCATGTCACAGATGTAGGTCCAACTGCCCATGTTTACAGGTTTGCTTCTAATTAGTTATTTGAAGCAATAAACACTTGGTAAAATATAACTGTATATTACTCTGGCTCCAATTATGTCATTGGTCAGAAATGGCAGTGTTCATATCCAGGCTATTTTGACTTTGTTATTGGATAGTGGTAGGAAGTGGAGATGCGTTGTCCATCTTTATATCTGTCTCGTCAAATATGTTAAGTTTATTCATGTTCAAGTTATGTCCTGCCTGTGTTTAGTTCATGCACTCTGTGTTAAGTTAAACTTCACTCATGTCTTGTCTCGTCGTGCACTTCCTGGTTTATTTTGTACTCACCTTTTCCCTCTCGTTTCAGACCCTGACTTCCTCCCTTTGTGTGATTTTCCCGCCTTGGTGATCGTCTTCCCCGCCCCTGATTGCTTTCACCTGTTTTCCCCTTCCTCAGGTATAAATAGTCCTCGTCTCCCTTTGTCCTGTGCCAGTTCGTCTTGTTCTGTCCAGGAGAGTTTCCCCTCCATGTCTGTCACCAAGTTTGTTTGCCGTTTATGTTCTTTTGTGCATTTTTAGACCAGGAATAAACCTTTTTTGTTATATTCTCCACCTGCTTGAGTCGTGCATTTGAGTCCACCAGCATTTGTGTCTAAGGTCGTAACATTTACCTGGTAGCCTTTTATTTTTATTCAGCATGTTAGCAGCTAATATTAGCTAACATAAAATACACCTTAGGCTAGTGGGAAATGGGAAAAGTATTTGGGCATGAATCAAATGATTGGACGAACTGAATCTCTGTTTGCTGAAAACAATAGAGGATCATCTAATTTGTTACTTTCATTCTCTGAGGACCATGAACGTGTGTGGAGGTGGCTCAGTGAGCACCTCCAGGTGAACCAGGGAGATGGGACTGGCACAGCTGAGACTAGTTGGCCATTCAACTCTCCCTGGATTCAGCGGAGCTGCCAGAGGGAGGAGGACAGAGACACTCGTGAGGAACACATAAAGATGCACATGAGAGACGCGCGAAAGACACTGAAAGAGTCCGAGCCGAACAGAGCTGTAAAGCCAAGTCACCAGCAGATATAGATGGCCACTTTAAGTTTAGTTGTGTATTTATGTTTTCTAGTGTGTTGGAAGAAATAAAATGCTAAAAAGCAACTGGTTTGTCTTTGGCTATTGTGGTGAAACCCCGGTGGTATTGTCAATTGCCACCATTTCATTTTTAAAACCACACCACAAACGTTGCTAAAAAAAATATGGAATTGTAAAAATAAAAAGTTTTACAGCATAGCTGGGGATATTAAGATATGCTTACAACATGCCTCTATGGATGACACTGAGATTGTAGGATGTTGCATGTAATCTTTTTAAAACAAAATAAATTGTTGTCACTCAGAAAAGGGACATTTCACATTTTGAGTTCTCACAATTCCCTAAACTTTCTGTTCACACCAGTTCCTCTGGAGCGTTCACAACCTCACTTCTTCAGTTTATGTGTAGCCTTCAGTTAGAACAAGCTACCCAAAATATATGATGTAAGCTTGGATGTAAGTTATGTAGCATATTACACGTGTGAGAGCAGAGGGTAAGACTTGGAGACAGACTTTCTGGAAATTGTGGCTGATGAGAAAGAGGTGGACATGGAAGAGGAACCATCTATCCCCAATCACACAACTCGTTCTGCCCTGAATATTCTAAACTGCTCTGCCTTTTATCAGTCTAGGTCTGAAATACAGACACAAAACACAGATAACAGGAACCTGACCCACACTTTCATGAAAATATAAAAAACAAAAAAAATACAGATGTCAGTTATGATGGTTCACCCCTTTTTTATTACTCATCTGAAAAATGAACACTTGAACGTACGTCATTGTGGTAAGAACTATCTAAAATGAAAAATCAATTTCATGTGTATGTTGACATTTTAATTTGGCTAATGTCCCATCCACTAAAATAGAGGAGGTAGGGTTTATCAACTACACTGCAGCCAACCTCCAGGTGGCGATCAAGATAGTTTGGCTTGACTTTAGGGGAGCTTTCATTTTGTCCATCTTTATTTACAGTCTGTGGTTTAAACACAAGGATTATAACATTTTGTCAGTTCATTATATCGATTTACATGCATACTGCTGTTTAATGTACAAGGTAAGTACATGTACTTTCACTTATGTAACCAACAGAGTCACTTTATTTATGTTAAAGTAAATAACACATATAGACACGCATTGGAGGTAGAAGTCATGTGAGACACTGAAAATAAGAGGAAAAATGGTACAAATTTTAATATGGCAAAAAATAAAATTAATAGGCTGCTGATCACAGTTTCTTCTCTTCAGTCTAGGGATACATAAAGTCCATTCTTTGTAAAATAATAAAATAGGATAATTGGCCAATTATGGTATTACTGCTTATCAGTCATCTGGTTTCCAAAAGAAAAAAAGCTTCCTCCACAAAACAATAATGGAACACTGAACCTTGAATTAACACTCTTCTGTTTCTATTATTTTCAGCTCATGCATAAAGAATGAAAGTGACTGTTCATCAGCACAGGGTGGAGAGATGTTGGGACCCTAGCCTGAAGCAGTGGAGTTTGGGTGTTGCGTAAAGTCAGACTGTGACTGATGATAGAGAGGTTGGTTTGGGTAAAGTAGTGCATGCAGGGCTGTCACACTGTGCAAATAGTTGTCATCATTTGAGTGATCATCAGCGTCATGGCTTAGTCTTTCTCCACCAGAGCTTGTCGGCTTCTTTCTTCCATTTCCATTAGGTGCTCGCTCCAATCTCAGCTCTCTGCAAAGACAATCACTTTCCTAAATCACCTTTATAAAGGAAAGAGAGAGATAATCTGTGTCCCAACTCAGGGGCTGCATCCTTTGGAGGCTGCATTTGAAGACTGATTGCATCATAGCTGTGCGACTAGGCCATCCCATTTCGAAGGATCCTTCAAAGGGTGTCAGACAAATGCATGTATCCTTCCCCGAGTGACAAAGGCTCCAACATGTGGATCCTTCATAGGCAGAACTATTCCGGGATTGATTGTACTTTGGTGACAAACTGTTTTAATAAAAAAAAACCAAGAGGCATTAAAGTTGTCCGCTTCATATGTCTCAATAGTTACCCAGTCCTCAGTGTATTTACAGTCTTGTGTTTCCCCTTTGAACATTAAGTTAATCAGAACATGTTAGTTACTGTGTGCGTCTTGCCTCAACACTCTGTAAGTCTAGTCCCTGTGTTAAACCCTTGAATTAAGTTAGCTCTATGTGGAATTGGCATTGGGTCTTTCCCCTGTGATAGCCTGCACCTAATGTGACAGTTAGCTTTTTGTTGGGCTTTTGCCTCTATCTCACAGTCTCTTAGACCAAATTGAATGTTGGTTATGTGATATGAATAGGTTCTTTAAATGAAAGTAACTGAGCCTTGACTTTCACCACACGTAGGTTGCGATAATCAGATGATTGAAACATTTAGCCAATGGTTTGCTTGGACTCAAGACATTCAAGTCACATAAAACTAATAAAGTAATTAGATAAAGTCATGGATCAGGAAGTTCTATGCCCTGGCTCATCACTGATGCTCCCTGATCTTAACAATGTGATCTATAGCTAAACATATAGGGGACAGCATTTAGTGAGAGGTGCTAACTTTCTGAATCACACTGTTCCCAATATACATCACGAAACAAATGGTGAGATTTGATTACATTTGCTTCAGTGCTGCCTCAATTACTGTTAATCATGATAGTAGGAGAAGGGATAAGGACTGGATTGTGCTCCAGAAAAACTATTTTGTGTGATAAAGTGTATGAACGTTTCTGATGGGAGCAGTATTTATTGCTGATCTGAGAACCCAGAGACAAGCCAAGCTGTTACCCTAAATAAATGTTATCTTAAATAAATTGTTATTTCAGGACATCTCAGCTCATTGTCAGTCTGGACTTTTTGGTTTAAGCAACACTTTATCAGCTTTGTCGCCTGCAGTTTTGCAATGTTCCTTATGTTATTGGAACCAGTTGCCAAGGAAGGAAACTGTTCAAGCTTACAAATCATTAATTTAGCTTGTTAATGTTTTTCCTCTGCCTTTTCTTTTTTCTGTCACGTCTATGGCATTGGGCCACTTTAAATAAGAGGTGTGTGAAAATGGTTTGATTTGTTAATGCACCCATACTGTTTGTTTTATTACACATCCTACAAATAGGGTTATTTCCTGGCCTCCATATGCAGAACATCTTCACATTTCACTCCTACGTAGTCCTCTGAAGAGGTCTGTCAGAAACCAGCGTGGAGAAACCCTAACCCTTTAGAAATACAGTGGAAAGCAGTGGGATCACATTTGTCCTGGGGCAAAATGATCACTATAGAAAGGTGATTATTAATAGTGTAGCTTCTGTGTGATAGTCCCAGAACTTGAGGGAAAGGTAACAGTGGTTTTTAAAGATAAGAGTGACATCACAGTGTGAACGCACGCACACATAAACACACAACTGACTTCGCTACTCACTTTTCTCTCTCTATCTCTTTGGCAAAACTTTTCTTAAATGATTAAAATCTTTCACCATAGCTGCACACATTCTGCTCGTCTCTTGCGCTCACACACACACACACACACACAAACAGTGTCATTGGTCACTTGAAAACTCAGAATTTGTAAACTTAGACAATGTATGTAGAGCCGGAAGGGATGGGGGTGTGTACTGGATTGGCAGTACGCAGCAAGAATGATAGAGTCACAGAGAGGAGCAGTAAAGTACTGACAGAGCCGGTAAAAACTGTAAATAATGTATGTATGAAAAGACCCAGAATGAACTCTATAAGTGGATACTTGGATGAGGAGGTGGGACCATTCAGTTTGGGACCATCAACTATTTGATTTGATCGACCACCTCCTCTGTTACGTTTAAAATGTAAAACAAACTAAACTTTGTGTAATATTCAATGTTATTTTTTCTCTCTTTCTTTTATTAAGAGAGATTTCAGTCACTCGGGTTGATAGCGACACCTGCAGTGGAGCACAGTCTTTGTAGGTTGAATGCAGTAATGATCCCTATCTTCCCCATTCCACATGCCGAAGTGTTTGAATGTGTGTGAATGGCAGAAACTGTACCCTTAAAAGCTTTGAGTGGTCATCAACATACAGAACATACAGAACATTTATATATATATATATATATATATATATATATGCCAAAACAATGTCTAAAAATGGATTGAAGTGGGATGAATCTACTTTAATTTGCTGGTACCTAAACTTGTGTTGAATTTCACACATTCATTTCACATCCATTGTAGCCTAACACTAACACTGTTACACTTTAACACCTAACACTAACCATGCACTATTTCTGTTAACAAGCAACTTCACCATGTTTAATGATCTTTATAATTGCCTAGCATATTTACCATAAATCCGACCATTGTGCCTTCAAGGGTTGTGACGACTTTGCAGATGACGCCTCAGTTGTAGAGATTCATGAAATGAGGACTTGGTCAAAACAACAGCTTTCCTAATAAACATGATTTTTATTTTCTAGCGCTTGTGTCTCTGTCTGACTGTAAACACAAAGGGAGGCTGTCAGAAATATTCATCTGCTAACTGCACAGGGATATGAAAGAGTCAAATACAGACGGATAACTGCTGTCATTTGACATTTTTGACTTTGGCAGATCACTTATGTCAAGTGAACGTGAAAACAAGTCCTGCTGTAAGCCACAGATAACAATAACCGGCACATGTATTTAAATGAATGTGTAAACACTGACACAAACGTCAGCTGCTGAATTCCTCGATCACTGATCACTGACCAAAAATGATCAACCAATGAAACACAAACCCTTGTGTCAACACCAGAGTGATCCCAGTGTTGTCCCATGATGCCAATGGAGGAAAACAATTGATGCATTGTAACAGTTAGACTCCTCAGTGACAACTACTTACTTAACCTAAAGTAAACTTCTTGCGTAGCATACAAACCAACAGATTTAAATCCTTAACAGTTCCAAAGTTCATAATAAAGTATGGAGTAATAATTCACCTTATGTGCTGCTGGAGGTGTGGGATGGATGTTTACCACATGTCTCTTTCATAGTAATGGGTTGGCTTGGATGAATGCTGATATTTTCGAGCACTACCACAAGAGGACACTGGGAAAACTGGCAGCAAGGCTGAGCAGGGGTCCAACATGCAGCTCTCCCCTTTATTTAAATGTATTTCCATGAGAAACAAGTGATGAATGAGACAAAGACACGTTTCATGTTGCAATTGATATTCCTATACTGACACTTGCTGATTTGAGTGCATGTGTCTGTTTGCATGGCAGCATGCAGTGCACTATGGGTAACATATTGATGTGTTTGTACCAGTTAAAGTTAAGGGTGTATGCAGCAACAATATATATTTCAAACTTGGAAAATTGCATCAGACAAGGGAGGGCAAGATGTTGGTGCTGCTAATACAATGGGTAATGAAATGTACACACAGTCTTATGGGATGTGCATTATTATTACATGTTGTAATAAGTTTCAGTTTCCATTTAATCATATCACAACTCAATCTGGCCAATTCTACTAATATATAAAAACAAGCATACCATATATATGTATATGTACACACTAACATATTTATGTACACAGCATATCTGGCTCACACTGCATGCTAAGAGTCTTGTGTAACTCATGTTCAATCAAACCAGTTCCCAAAAAGGGGTCGGCCATGACTGATGACATTTCAAGTCCTCAAGAAGACAAGTTCAGACATGCAAGCAGACTGAAGAAGGTCTAATGGGGATTAATAATTGGTGGTTAGAACACGTGCAGCCTGTTTGTGTGGTCCTCTGCTGCTCCCACTCACTCAGAGCACAGCAGCTGTCAGCCCAGAGAGCAGCAGCCACTGTCAGCGGGGAGGACTACACACTTACTGAGCACGACTGATGACTCTCTTCCAGGGAAAATGGCTAATGTCTGACTTAAATGTCATGATATTTGTTACTGGTTGTTCTCTTGAAATAAAGTCTCCGAAGGGGTCTCACAAAGTCGACACTGAGATCCCTGCTCGTAATCTGGGTGCAATTTTAGACCGACGTTGTCTTAAACTTGAGTGAGAGAGCATATGTGATTGATAACTGATATAATAAATGAATCATTACACAGACACTGACCTAAACACCTCAACTATTAAGTATGTTCTTTAGAGCAGATCCCTACTGTGTAGCACAGTTATATGCAAATCATTAACAACTCAGAGTAATTCATAAGTAGAATACAGTGAGTTGTGTGGAGTTTGATTACTGTAGGATGTATCAATAATGATACATAGAATTGTGTTCTAGGCAGTGTGGTGCAGGTAAATAAGATGTACCATTAAAAGAATATTTTTCATAAATGGACATATTTTTCAGTATGGAAAGTTTGGAAACTGTGTGTCGAGGTAAAAGTGCAGTATAATAACTCTTTTCAAACAGAGGTAGCAAACAGGTTCAGGGCGAAAAGCAGCAGAAACATTGAACTGGCCTCTGTGGACTGATGTGCACCAAAGTCTATCATTTGGACCTCTCAGCCCTGCTGCCACTTGAGAGTGAAGAGGAGAGTAGCCTTTGTTCTGCAAACCCATCAGCTTTCAGCACTCATTATACTCACAAGCTACATCATCAGCTTCACAGCTTCATCAATGTTCTGCCAAAGTGATTTTGTAGAGTGCTACCCATAACACATTACTGATTTAAGAGTTGGGCTGAAAGCTTACAATTTTCTCCAGTCATGAATCTATTGAAGCTTCTAGTAACCTGACAATAGATAGATTATAGCTATATGATTACAAAGGAGCTGTAATCGTTGTCATTTCATGCTCTAATTCAAAAATCAGACAAGAGATTGAATGTAGGTGATGAAGTCTGAGGTGGCTGGTACATTAAGTAATCAAAGCACTTGTGTAAAGAATTAAAAGTTGAATCACTGTTTGTTGCAGGTGCATTAAACTAGTTGTGCATTTTTAGCACAATTTAAAGTCCTGAGTTCAACTTAGTTTTAGTCATATTTTTGTAAACTGGAAACCTACTGAAAGAGAACTGAATTAGAGATAAACCACAGAATGACAGCTTGTATGATGAAGTGCAGCTTTGCAGACAGTGCCTGATATTGCTAATTTAGCATCCAGACATGACAAAATAAATCATAAAACAATTATCTCTGGAAAGATGCAACATTATAAAATCCAAAAGTCAATATAACTCACAAACATGAGTCAAACATTGCAGTGATCTGAACTTTCAGTTTGAAATTGCAAACCCTGACTGAGAAAAGAAACCTCAGCACTATTGGAGGAACCTTACAACAGTCCTGTATAATAACCCCTCTGAATGTTCAGTTTTGTTGACCTTGTTCTCTAATCTTGTCTCCTTTAGTTGTAATGTTATTATGGGCCTTGTTTCACTCTTTGTTCATAATGTGTTGTGCACTTCCATTTAAATACATTTGTAGACAGAATCTTTAAAAGTGCTTTACATAAAACACAAAACCACCTTTTTCATAATCTGCTGTGCATTTAAACAGTAGATATTGCAAATAATACATTTATCTTTCATGGATCCATTAAACGAGGACAAGACCTGACCTCCGACAGCAAATTAGGTTTTGTGTGCATTAGCATGGATGGCACATTTCATCCTGCAACAACAAACTTGTCTTTGGTAACCAGATTAGCTTTGTGCGTTACTGATTTTCAACGACTAAATCTACTTCTGCCTGCAACATCAGCCGCTATACTGTCCTGTTGTGATGCTAATAGACAATAAACTGCCTTTAGAAGTTGTATCAATATCATTTTTAAAAGCTCTGTTTCTGTGTTGTGTGCCTGGACCATACTACACTGTCTCTCTCTGCAGTACGATGGTTGAAGTGGCTTCAAACCAACCAAACCCCACTGCTGATCTCCTACAGCCTTCATGTTAAAGTACATAGTTTAGCATTGTTGGTGGTGGGAAGATGAATGGCTTCTTTGTTCATCAGCAATAAGGCAGTGAGAATGTCATCAACAATACTGTGTTGTATTAGTTATTTTCCAATGATGTCCTTTTAGTCTTTGTCAACATCACGTCATTGATACTGGAGTTCACAGAGTTCAGACTTCACAACCAGCCATAGTTCACAGCGAACCGCCATGTGTACGGTTGAACAAGAATGTGCGACTGTTACATGTGTAACATTCTCAACATCTTCTCTCGAAACCTGAAAAACCTTGTCTCCTTCCCCTTCATAGATTTGTCTTGGAACAAATCGTTAGTGTCAACATCCTCTGGTTGAGTGGCATCTGCTTCACCTGTGGGCACTCATTGACTCAAGTGTACATCTGTCTCAGCCTCTCTGGTTTCACTGCTGCTATTGAACAGAGAATCATCTCTCACTACAGCCATATGTCTGCTATTGATTCCTTCCGTCACTCAGTCACTTCAGTCACTTCAGTCACTTCAGGCACTTTGGTTTGGCAAATGGAGCTTCCAGTGTCAGCTGCTCATCACGGATGAATTACACAGATTTGACCTTTAAGTGGCATCAATTACTCTTTATTACATGTGGTTACCCCAGCAAACTGGGTAGTGATGGACGAGATAGGATTGGATACCAAGACATGTGGTGGTGACACATCTGAAAAGCCAAAGGGAGATAAGTAACAGAAGGGAAGAATATACCCAGTCTCATGTTTCAACCTCGGCTGTATACATAACTGGAACACACACAAAGTATTTGACCCTGAACTTCAGGTACAATGGGTGCCCAACTGTGTTCTATTAATCATGTGAGGATCATGTGAGGATCCCTCATGAGTCCAAACGTGACGCTACAGAGTATTCAATGCTGCTGTTGCTCTGGTTCAAGTAGACTCATGAGTAGGCCTCTCAACTCTTGAGTGGAGTCCTTTCAGAGCAGCAGGTGTCTGAGTGCAGAGCCGTGAGGAGAGGAAATTAAATGGAAGCAGCTCCATCCAACCTCCAGGGGTGAATTCCTGTTCATATGTTAACAAGGGATGCTTTAAACAAGATGTAGTTTTATTAAATGTGAACATTTTCAAGCTGTTTAATAACAGATATTTAATGTATGTATATAATGAGTGTTATTGCAGGTATTGTTCAAGTTGATAAATTCAAGGATAATTTGAACGTGTCATATATTTTAATGCTGCTTACTTTGTTTCAAATGGAACTTCAACATGTATTATGTTAGTTATATCACCCAGAAAAATCCAGTTACATAATTCAGTGTTTAAAATTCTGAGGGTATCAAACATGATGGTTCACGACTGAACAGTAATCCAACAACAGCATCATCCCTAATGATGAATTTAAGCGAAAGAGAAAGAGTGACAACAACGCTAAAAGTAACTTTGCTTCAATCAAATGGCATTTTAGTTTTTGAACAGGTTTCTTAAAAATGATAAGCAGATATCACTTCAATCTACATTTAGCATTCCTTTACAGATTGTCTCCATGGTAACAAAGGGTCACATGACACAGGAATGAGATCAATTAGTTTGCTGTTTGTTGTTGATCATATTTGATTTCATGATATCAAGTGACACTTATTTAAATGTGTACATCATGCATTTATTTTTCATTCTACTGGTTTTCACAGTTCTATACAAATTACATTTTGTATAAAATGTCAGAAACTCCTTATAAAACTTGATTATACAATTATGCAGTCGGTTATGGTATCTGTCTGCAAAAAGAAGATAACAAACATGTTTTAACTGTGTACTAACAATCAAGTTGGACCTTCACCCAAGAGAGCAGAGCAAAATGGGAGTCATAAGAGTCATTATTTCACTTTCCACTCAGCGTCCTTCCCCCTCACCCACGCAAACACACAGCCTACTGCTCCTGGCTGTCAGTCAAAAGGCCACTGAGCATGCTCCGTGGCTGTTATTGTCCATGCTTTGACACCCGTGGCAGAAAGCTTCATTGCAACACACTCAAGACTGGTGACCTGAGACTGAGTACAAACACACACACACACACAGAGCATTCCCCTTACACACTCACTCCCAAAAACACAGCAATACACACTCACACAGCCACACACGCTCACAAAGGCTGAGTGTGACACAATGAGAGGGAAATTGAATCATTCAGTAGAAACTGGTGGGGATTCGGGGATTAGCAGGGATTTCTTTTGACTCTTTTGGGAGCTCTCTTTGTGGAAAACTCCCAAAAATCTGAATGTTTAGACCCCCGTACCCGCCTCGAACCAGTCTGAGATCTATTCGGCTGGTGGGAGCTGCCCAGTGCAACCGCAGAATATTAATTGTTGAGGGAAGTGGGAGTGAGTGATTGTGATATTAAATGACATTGCGCTTTGTGTTGTCATTATGAAACTTCGCTGTGACCTTAATCCAACGTCGCTTAAAGGCACTTTGAAGCTTTCAGACCAACCTCTGACTCTCTTTCCCTTCTCTCTCTCCGTTTGCCTTTCACTGTCCATCTGTTGCCCACTTTTCAATGGACAGTTTCAAGGCCTGCTCAGCATTTCAGAGGCTTTAAACAGCTCCATTGTAATTTAGAAAGCTGGATTTGGACACTGAGAATGGGCGAGAAAGAAAGTTAGGGAAAGTGACAAAGCTTGACAATGTGTGTGTATGAGAGAGAGTAATAGAGAGAGAGAGAAATCATCCACATAATGCCTCAATGTTGTGAGAAAAAAACAGCCACAGCTCCACTGGATATTAAAATGACACAAAAAGACAAAAAATGAAACAAGTGGATAAACAGATTAAGATAAAGGAGGAAAGCTTTAAACCCTTAAATGATGTACCCGAACTGAGAAAACAAGTGCAGCAGCGGGGAGATCAGCCATTTTGCAGATTAAAGTCTCACCAGGTGGGATTAAATTTTGAAACGCATTGTTCTGTGAATGTTTTCCTGCCTGTCATGTCAGAGGACTTTGCCAATTGCACATTCTTACTTTGCCTCTCACTGTAATCTGCAGAGCTGGGCAGTTAAAGGCCAGTCCTGAGTTTTGAATTTGTCTTCCTGGACATACTAAAAGTATGTGGAGGCCTCTGCCGACATACTCCTGGTGTTTAAGCTCAGTGGCCAAGTTAAAAATCTCAACACCTTCTCGTCTTTCCTACTAAAATTAGTTTCCCCTTTTAACCTATTGGCCATAAGTATAATGTGAGATTCCCTTTCTTTGCAGATGACACTAAATTGTATCTTTTAACATCAAAGTCTATCATAAAATGAATATATTCTAATGGCTGCAAATCTAGTGCAGCATGACATGAACTTAAAGGTTCAGTGTGTTGAATTTTGTAACATCTAGAGGTGAAGTTGCATGTTGCAGCTGAATACTCCTCATGTCAGCC
The DNA here is from genome assembly GCF_024713975.1 of Paralichthys olivaceus. Taxonomy (NCBI): domain Eukaryota; kingdom Metazoa; phylum Chordata; class Actinopteri; order Pleuronectiformes; family Paralichthyidae; genus Paralichthys; species Paralichthys olivaceus. The sequence continues at coordinate 21,520,718 of NC_091108.1, read as the reverse complement.
TCCCGTTCCAAACATGAAAGAGAACCTGTGGTGGTCTTCAGTTGTCATGAAAACTCAAAAGGATTTAGTTTGTCCAGTTTGGACGACAGTTAAAAACATGGCGGCTTCCACAGAGAGGACCCCCCTCCATCTAGATATAAAGTATTTAAATATAAAGGGCCCATTCTATGGTAAAGAAAACAATTCATACAATTTAGATGAAACACACAAGTGAAAACATCACTAGGATTATTTTATGTTCAATTTCTGCCAAAAATCCTTTTCACCTTTAAAGAGGGAGGCTAGATCAGAAAAAAATATGTTACATTTAGGAGAAACTCTGAGGAGACACTTCTTATCTTCTGTGTGCAGAGTCTCAAAGGACAAATATAAAGCATCATATTTTCCATAATGCTCTCTTATTCCTCAGAATTGCAGTGGTTGATTTTCAATGAAACACACTTCACTAAACAACTGCTTAACAGAATTTCAGGTCTGTCAATACATATTAAACAGCATGGAAAATGCAAAACCCAAATCTTACTTGAGGTAAGTGAGATGAAAATAAATATTCAAATTTCACCCACTTTGATTTTACATGAAAAGGCTGATTTTAAACATTTTAGCGAGTTAGCGAGTCACTTCTCTCGTCTTATATGTGTGTTTGGAGACAGAGTTTACACACACCCTGGGCCCCGCCCTCACTCACAGAGCAACACAGACAGTGAAGCAGAGATGAGAGGAGCAGAGTCTGTTAATGTGAAAGTGTTGGAAAGTCCACTTTGTTGAAGAACAAGGTCAAATAATGAAAAATGAAAATACTGGGTTTCCACTACGGTCTGCCGGTGCACAATGATTAGCACCGCTGCTTTATGATCAGAGCAGAAGCAGTGGTTGGTTTGTTCCATGCAGGAGTTTCCTGTGTTGTCCCTGCACACTGCTGCTGTCCTACACTCACTTTACCAATAAACACCAATGCTCATCAGAAGTTACCAGGACCTGATCATCCAGTTCACCTGACACCTGCAGCATGAGACGCGAACAGCCAGGACAAGTGCCAAATGCTTAATATTTATTCAAGTGTATTTTTTTTTTTAACAGAACCAGAAAGTCCATTTAATTTATTGTTTTGGTTGTATGTGGTTAATTCTATATACTGTATGTTTTATTTAAATGTTTTTAATGTTAATTTAAATGTCATACTAAATATTATTAAGAATTCATAGTTCATTGCTCTTTGAAAGGGTTATTATTATTCTATAATATCATCATAATATCAGTGGTATGAAATGGTTTGAAAATTATGAAAATAATATAATTTAACATAATAATCTCTGGAGCAAAATATCATCCAAAAGATCAGTAGCTTTGATAATGCAATTTACAGCTTTAGTTCTCTGAAAATGTGTTTTATATCCAAACAAAATTGGTACTAAACACTATCCCAAACTTAATCAATTTAATTGAATCAGAAATCGAATTGAATCGAGACCCAGCCCTAGTAGAGACATAAATAGATATATACCCAAAGATAAACATTGGCTTTGCCTTGAGAAGTGCTCCATAAATTCACAAACAAGAGTTAAACCTTCCTCCCAGTAACCTGCAGTCAAATGCATGAGTATCCCTACACCACCCCCACCATTTGTTTCTATCCATTAAAGATCAACAGTGTATGAATTGCTGTCTATTTGTGTTCTCTAATGTCAGGGGACCAACTTTACATTTAAATATTACACTTTTAAAAACAGACATATAGGTCTTGGACTGAGGATCTGAGAACACTACAGGAAATCAGTGTCAGCAGTAGAATTTCATAAATTTCACTCATCCAGATGGTTCAGACAAGGTAAGAATAACACAGTCTGATGGGACCAGTGTTTCCATGATGAACTATTGAAAAACAGGAATGGCTGGATTGTCAAACTCAATTGATGATGACATAATTACAACTTATGTTGGCCCACACAATGCAAAAGCTTTGTTTATCTGTTTAGCAGGAAGCAGAAAGTACCCGCTGCATCCATCTGGATTGAGTTTAACTGCTGTCCCTTTGTTTCCTGCACGGAGCTTAATGTTCTCAAGGTTCATCACAGGGAAGAAATACCAAGGCTAAAAGCAAAAGAACAAACGGAACCACCCTCACATAAAAATAATAAAGTATACTGCTTAACTGAAGAGAGAATGGCATAACAGGTTTCAAAACAATCCAGAAAGTCCTCACCAAGGCTACAAAATCCTTTTGACTTTTTACATTTTTATAGAACAATATCAAACAAAGTGCATGTGGTTAAATATCTACATGTAGCTGCACCTCAGTCCTTTGTTGGCACTTAGGAACTTTTTTCAAAAGTATTAGCCTGGTTCAGATACGTGAGTCATGGCCACATGTCCGGTATGTTTGAAAAGTGAAACAGGCTTAGTGTTGCATCTATTGAAGTGAAAAACTAGTTTTGTGAAAAAATGCAATAGAACAACATCTGAAAATTGGTAACAAGCAGGGATTAGATTGTAATTGAATAAGTTATTATACTAAAGAGTAATTCAAGTAATTCATTTGAGTCAGTGCGCACAATAGAAAAGATGAAGAGAGTCTTTGTTGGTTATCATTGACCTTTTCTCTCACCATAGTCAGCCATGCCCATTATAAATTAGAGAGACTGATCCCACAGATTCATCTGCTCAATGCATTCCAAAATGTGATTTACAGGGATAACTAATAAACCTTCACAGAGTATGTTTTGGAAAATGAATACATTTCTATTAGTCTGATTAAAACTTCTTAAACCAAGGAATCCAGGGGATACAGGACCTAGTATACAAAAAAAATCTCTTCAGTAAACCTGGGCTATTGGGCCAATGGTTAATGATTTTAAATGCACACTAGTTTCTCTGTTTATTGATCCATGGCCTAACTTTCCACCTAATTAAAGTTTTTTGTTTACTTTTTAACATATAATGCTACCAAACAGGCAAACATGTCTTTGGTGCATTAAGAAATATAATCTTCTACTATTCAAACACTTGTTGGGGTCTGAATGAAATGAACCATGATTCAACCTCCATCACAGTAAACCAGATAAAGGAGGTCACTATAAGGCAGTCTGACTGTGGGAAGAAATTGGAAATTAAAATGGGTCTATGCTGCCCATATAGAATCTTTTAACCTCTTTAACCGTGCCCAAACCACCAGTGGGTCCATTCTTGAAAATCTGTGTTATGTCGTCTTGGAAAAACTTATATCAGATTCTGGTCATGATATCAAAGTTTTAAATGCCAATTTGTCAAGTTGAATTTTGGACAGTGCATGAAATGAAGCAGAATACATCTAGATTTTTTTTTATAAAAAGAAAGAGCATGACAATGGAGTCTAATAATTGAATATTGAAAGTGACATGCAGCATACTATATCTTTAAGGTTTAAAGGAGTGATTGTCCATGACTGGGCTGCAAAGTCCAAACAGCATTACAGTGATGGTTTCTTTGGTATCTTACCAACATAGGCACTCTCCCACCAAAATAAGGGGGTCATGATTACATCGCTGTCTGTCTGTCTGTCTGTCAGCAGCAGGACTGGGTGGGGCATGATCCAGTGAACACCCTATTCAATTTTGGAGCAGATTCGGATAAATGGGAAGATCCAGGATATTATTTTTCACTTTCTTCAATAGTGAAAGATATGGTGATTGGGTGTTTAGCTTGATGGAGGTATGGACACTCCTGAAGCCCTTCTTGTTATCGTGCCACTCTGATACTGTTCCTTAATATATATTTTCTCTATGTTGACATACCATTATTCATATGATAGTGATTACTATTAAAATGTTGAATTGACAGAAAAGAGGTTGAATCTTTTTTTTGGCACTCTTTACCACCGAGTGATAGAAAAGCACAACATGATGAAGTGCTGTATGAATGTGTGTGAATGTGACTTCCAGTGTGCTATATAACTGTATATGAATTACTTACATTTTTCAGAACAGTACAATTACAAATAAGTCTCATATGAAAACCAGATATAGCAGATTATATTTGCACTGTAGCAAAGGTGGTGCTGTTTAATGTGGCACTATTAGGAATATTTTCAAGGTAAATAATGTGCCAGCTGTTGTGGAATGTGTTGTGTTGCTGCTGTTTAGTGAACTCGTCTTGAAATACTGTTAGCAGTTTCAATTTTCCAAAAAAGTGCCTATAGCAACAAATCTAGTGACCTCGATATCCTCTCCCTGAAGCAGAGATGCCAATATATCTCAGTGAATGTGGCTCTGTGAGCTGACCGTGCCTGCCCGGTCGAGAAGGGTGGCAGCAGATTCAGTTGACCAATCAGCAGTCACACAGAAATGTGAATGCACTGTAAATGATAGGTGCTTACCTACAAGTAGATGCAGGGAGGCAGAGCTCCCTGTCCAGAGAGGAGCCGCTCTCCTCTGCTCTGTGCTCACAGTCTTGACATGTTTACAGTCACTGACTGATTGTCAGAGGGAGTGAGGACACCATGTGTAAACACCTGCTTCAGATAGTGAAGAGAACAGTGCGTGCAGCACAATACAATATAATTAAGGTTGGTGTCATTGTGAGGTCATGGTTAAGATTAGCAATACCCCAACTTGTGTAGGTGGCAGAGCGGCTCGTCCACTAAGCAAAAGGTCTGCGCTTCTATCTGCATGTCAAAGTGGCCTTGGGCAAGATATCCACTATAGAGAAAGAGCTGCCCATAGATGCACTGCATGAATGTGTGTGAATGTCAATACACTACACTGTAAACTGCTTTGAGTGGTCATCAACACTAAAAAAGCATTTTATAAATTCAGACCATCAGTAATGTAAAAGATACATTTATTACATATATATTATATATATATCATCCAGTGGTGCATTATAGGGATAGTTCACAGGAAAAGAAAAATTCAGTCATTATCCAGGACTTTGTGATGAACACGATTCACCGATGACTGAGGAGAATGTTAGTAACTGCTGCATTGTTCAGCGTTGTGACATTGTGTGTATGTGTGTGCGCACTACACTGTACAGAAACACTGCTTGGCAGACAGTTTGCATTGTTTATGAATCTCCCCCTTTGAATTTCTTGGTGATGTTTTATTTTACTGTAACTTCAGTAATTGTCTTTCTTGTAGCTTAATATTTCTAGATAAAATCTATGAAAGTCATTTTTTAAGGCTGTCCTAGGAAACGTGGGTGTATATTTGAAATTGATGATTGCCTACGATAACAGAATGTATTGTGGGTCTGGACATCAGTGCAGACCAGAGCTGACCTTGTTAAGGACTCACTACTGCCCCAAACCTTGGGAACTGCATCTTGTGTAAGTGTTGATGTGCACAACTTATACATTAAACAGACACAGGATATGCAAATCAGCCTTCTTGCGCATGCATAGTTAACAGCAAGTGTATCCCGACCCTTAAGATGATGTTAGACATTTTTTCACCCCTGCATCCACAGCCCTTTAAATTTACAGTAACTCAGAGTGGACCTCATCTGAATACATTTCACACAATTTCACATTCTCTTTGAGTTTAAGTAAAGTAATTGTACTCGAGCACAATTTTTTCAGGACTACTTTCATTCCCATGTCACGTAGCTTTATATTGCTGTACAAAGCTACGTGACATGATAGATAGATAGATGCTTTATTGATCCCGAAGGAAATTCAAGCATCCAGTGGCAGTACCATACATTGAACATAAATTAGAATTGACTTATACATTAAAGTGAACTTATAACACAGTATGTGTACAGAGAAATTAAATGAAATTAAACTGATCATCAGGGACTATACGCTTCTACACACAAAAAAAGAAAGAAATCATCTTCAAAAGTTTTTATCATCATCTGTCATGTGATAACTGGTGGTCACCTATGTATTCACATACAACTGAGAATGTGATGTGGATTCATTAATATGAAACATTGTGTGTCCTCATCAGTGCACACATTTGTGTAAACCAGTTAACACATCATAATGCAGATGTGAGGACATTCATCTCCTTTTCTCGATAGCGTTAGAATGTCATTTGTGTTGCTCAGCCTTCCACGGCAAGCTGACCACCAGTATTCTTTCTCAGAATCCTACCTTTTATGAAATATTTACACCACAATGGTGACGTTGCGTAGCAGCACTTGAGTGATACCAAACCACTGCCATTGATGCAGGGAGAAGCAGAGGTGGCAGAGGAGGAGGTGGCGGCTTGACGGGCGAGGGCTGTGCTGAGGAGGCCAGAGGTGGGCGTTGTCGACACTGAGACATCTGCCATGAAAACACCCTGAGACCTTGTCATTGTGAACAAAAGCAGCTGTGGCGTGCGATTGTTGGAATTACGGAGAGATCACCACGGCCCTTAAGACTCAGAGGTGTATACTTCATTTTGCATGTTATTAATGCTTACAGTGTTGATGTCAAAACTAATTTGATACCAATCTGCCTTATTTGTGAAGTGTGATTTACTGGCTATGTATATTTTTGGAAAGAATTTGGAAAGTTATGTAGTAACAACAAAACTGTGCAGTTGTACACTTAATAATTGTGACTTACAATGGTAATTTTGTCCATTATGTGTTAGGAATCAGACAAAGAGGAGAACAACATTGTGTGAACACCAGATCTGACAAACTGTGTAAAACTGGTTTAACATGTATCATACCCTTACATATCTTACAAATCAGGCTACTGCTTCACATGAGGATTCTTTTTATGTGTTATTCAATCACTAAAAAAATCAATGTACTTCAGCCATGTACAAAAACACATTTTTACATGGATTAATGTTTTATGGGTTTTAATGGGTTTTGATGACATAGCACTAATCACAGATATTGTTAAGATCTTAGGAACAAAAATCAAACAGACAAGTTAAATAACAGAACAAAGATGTTTGTGAAATTATAAACCAAGTTGTAAACATCCATTAAAGCTCACAGACATACTTGGTTAGACTTTTTGGTAAAAGTCAAGTATTTTCGTCAAATGAATGGTAAAATGAATTGTATTTACATCGCACTTTTCAACTCATTTCAAACACTACAAGTCTCTTCACAGTACAAATCACATTTACCCATTCACATACATTCATACACTGTGAGCACACCCGTCAAGGCCAGTTTGGGGTTCAGTGTGCTGCAAGGACACTTTGGTTAGTGGACAACCCTCTCTCCTGAGCCATATCACCCCGAGCCCCCAACAGTGAGCACGTATTAGTGACAATTCGCAGCTCCATATAAAATGGTCCCTTATCTGGCTGGTGTTCTGAGATCTCAGTACTTTCCTGAGTGCCCTACATCACAAACCAGTTTGCACAGATTCCAAAATAATATGACATTTTTAATAAATTAATAAAAACGTTTTTTTACATAGAAATCCTGCAAACGAAAATAATGCCAAAGGAAAATTAAACCAACATCAAAAACTGGCACACTTGATTCAAAACAAAACACAACTCCTTGAAATAAAGGTAAACAGTGCATATCCAGTCAACACAACAGAAGTTCTCCAGGCCTCCAGGGGGAGCACTAAGTGGAACAGCTTGAATTAATTCTTTTCATCCATGCTGCTGCTGCGCCTGCCTCAGACAATCCACTGTTTTCCATCACGGAAATCCATGAGTCACTCTGTAACACTTGAGTGACAATTTTAAAAGGTCACTGATGTTTTACCACTTTGATGGCCGTGCCGTCAGTTATCAAATGCCAATTGCGGCACAAATGTCACTTTTGTCATCTGGAAAAAGGCAGAATCGTGTCACCCAGTTTGTGTCTTTGATGAAGCGGCAAAGATCAAACCTCAGCGTCTGCAGCTCAAGGCGAGGGGGGGTGGGTAAAGAGCATGCTAGACCGAGGTGAAGTCAAGTCATCTGCGACCTACTCTTCCCCCATGTGTCTTCAAGAAGGCAAACTCAAATCAGTATCCAGAGGATGTCTGGGAAACAAAGGGACATTTTAACTCTTACTGTCTCTTTACGCTGTGATCAAGCTACAGTTACAGTATGAAGGATGGATTCACATTCTCTGTTCATTGTGCCATAACACAGCAAAGGCCTGATCTAAAGCAGCAGATCACAAGGAGATTCCCAGGAGTCCCTGGGTACATCTGATTTGGCAGTGTTTCAATTGACGGAGCTACACGTCTCAGTGGAGCTGCCTTTAATGGTATCAAAGAGAAAAAGCAAAAGATTAGGAGAGCGGGAGGATGAGGAGGGGCAGCTGATTCGTAAAAAGCAAATTAAATATTCAGTGCCAGCGCAGCAGGTCTAACCGAGGTGACGAGAAAACAGCAGTGCAGCTCTTTTGATCTGCAGCCAAATTGAATCATCACCTGGGACATAATCTCCTGCATTTTTTGTAATCATGTGTTGATACAGCACAGACCCCAAACCATCAGGCTTCACATTCACTCCCACTGTCCAGCTCGGTATGGTGCTCAGTGCACTGCTCCGTGTTTGTTGGAAGTGCTGAGATTGTATCAGTGTCATTAGGTAAAGTATTAAAGTCTCTATTAATGAGTAAGCCCTTGATCCATTCAGACACTTATTGGCAGAAGGTACACTGCGACACACCTTGCGCCAAAATTCAATTCAATTATAGTTCTATGTTGCACATCACAGGTCCAAATTTTCAAACCCCGAACACCTGGAAATGAACGTCTCAGAACCAAGCCATTATAATTTGAAAATTGGGACCAAAATGCAAACAGAAAACAAGAAATGTGCGTACAAACCCAGCTGGGACACACAGACTCGATCATGACCAACTCAAAGCTTGCTTGTTGCTTGCTTTGAACAAGCTAATGTCAGTTTACAAGTTGTCAAATCCAACCTTATGTAAGAGTAGTACCCTTCTCCCCTGTGGCTGGCTGTGACGGACATAATCCATCCTGTCTGTGGATGCTCCACATGCTATCCTTTCCTGACTGACCTAACACATATTTTTGTGACATACAGTGCATCACACCAGACGGGGAAGGTCCCTCACATTACTCTGGCCACATGTTACTCCTGTATCCAATATTGTTTGTGCTTGATTGGTGAACCCTGTTTTCATCCAGAGACTTTCATGCACTTCTCCAAAATGGTCTCTTTTGCTTCCCTTGAAACATGATCCATTTGAGCAGAGGATGCCACTCAAGTTTGGACATGACCTGACAAGTTGAGTAAAATTATACTGCAAAGTGCAAGAGTGGTCATCAAGACTAGAAAAGCACTGTATAAAAACATACGAATTACCATTTAGTTTAAAAAGAATAAAAAGGGGGCAGCACATAACACATTTGACGTTTGACCTCTTGTTATTCTTGTTTTCACCTCACTGAAGAAGATATTCATCACAAAAACCAGGCTGAAGCTTGATCAACTTTCGGATCAGGCTGAGTTGAAATGGATCCACTCAAGTATTACACATAATGTTAACCAGACCTGGAGAGAATACATTTGGAACCAACCCACATCTGTCCGAATGTATAAAACACAGACCAGACTCTGTGCAGATCGGGTCACAGGTCCTTTAGGTTTGGGTAGATGCATGAAGACCTTTTATCTCAAGGCACCTGAGTGAAAGGGAAATCTCCCATTTAACAGACCCAGAGAGGATATAAGTATTTCTGCAGTTGCTGTATGTTCCAACCTAAAAAATTCAAAATGTAAAAAACTATTATTTTTCTGTTTGAAAAGATTTTCATCTCTGCCAACAATAGTTTAAGTATTTGTGTTTAAGTATTTATAAGTGTAATGTGACAGTGGTTGCTCATAGAAACAAGTCAGGCAATTATCACCAACTCTGCACATTCCCTCATCTCATTTTAGCTTTTAATTGTTGCGATTCACCCTCAACAACTTGTTTGCCACAGTATCACAAGGCTGTATTTTCTGTGTGAGTAGAAAAGCTCTGAGGCACTGCCCAGGAAGTTTGAGACAAATTGGTGGGGTGAAAAGAAGATCCAAACTGGGGTTATGAGAAATGAATGCTAGTGTCGCTCTGTGTCTGAGGTGTTAACGTCTAAACTCTCTTCTATGTTCTATGTCTGCTGTTAATGTAAGTAAATAGTTCACTGAGTTTAACTCTAAAGGTTAGCAGTGCTGTTAGGACCATCCTGTAATTACCTCGCTGTTCAGATACTGGCTTTTCATGTAGATTACATACACAGTACATGTACTGGATGTGGTCATATGATAAAACAAATGTTTGCTCCTTCTAAATGTGTTGGATGACACAAAGAATAAAAAATTGTACCTGAACTCTGGGACCTACACTTGTTACAGATCTGTAACTTGGAATAATCACAGACTTTTATATCCACAGCCTTATTAGCCAGTCAAAGCTAGTTCAGCTTACTGAATACTAAATATACAAAATGTAATTTTATAATGACATAGTATAATAATAGATACATCTTTAACAATATAAGGTCATGTAAAATAACAAAAATAATGTTCTGCTGCTTTTAATGAGTAATACGTTTTAATGTGTCATCTTGGTGTTATTGCTACAGGCTCACTGTAAATGAAGGTTGTGAATGAGCCATGGGAAAAGTTAACAAACAGACTAATAATAACAGATAAAAAAAAGCTATAATGCCAGACCATGTAATCACTCATCATTGATAGAAGAAAACAGGGACGGCCTGGTAGGGGTCAGAGAAATAATCGATTCTTAAATGCATTACGATTCTCTTTCAAACGTATGTCTCGATGCAGAAAAGCAAATAATCAGAATTATGAAACTAAATTTCAACCCGGAGTTGGATTAAAAACATCTCGTCATGTGTTTTTTAATGAAAAGCTGTTTTGATTTTGATATAGCAGAATGTTTGTTTTATGTTTTTCACAGGGATTCTATGCACGTTGCCCATAATGTGAGAATTTTGTGTCAAGAGAAGTCAGCAGCAGCTTTTAATTTTTTTAAGTGATTCAGAACATTTTAATTTACTATGAGGATGCTGCTACAGGTATACTTTTGTTTTTTTGTTTTTTGGGTAAATGTGTTGGCCTTGAGGTGGACACATCTCTTCCATTCAATACTATTGATAAAATAAAACGGGAAATTCATCACTTTGTTTTCATTATTAATCATGACGAGTTTTAAAAGTAGCAACTAGTTACACAGTAATTAAAAGATACATTATTAAATTCTTTGCTGCATCGATTGTTTTATCATCGAATCCTAGCCCACATCTGTCCGAATGTATAAAACACAGACCAGACTCAGTGCAGGTCGGGTCACAGGTCCTTTAGGTTTGGGTAGATGCATGAAGACCTTTTATCTCAAGGCACTTGAGTGGAAGGGAAATCTCCCATTTAACAGACCCAGAGAGGATATAAGTATTTCTGCAGTTGCTGTATGTTCCAACCTAACATACAGCAACTGCAGAAATATAAATACAGCAGCACTAAATGTGATGCAGGTGTGACAGGAAGTGGCTCCAGGATTGAGCACTGTCAGGTTAGTACCACGCTTTCTCTCCATCAAATTTAATTGATCGGATGTAGAAATTTGTTCTGCCCTGCACGATTCATCATGTCCACCTCATATTGATTCTCCACAATCTGCAGAAGAAATTAGTAAAGGTCAAAGAACAAGACTCAGGATTTATCATTTACACAGTGTTCATACCTCCAGCTTGTTTTACATACCTGTGTAATGGTGCCAGGGGAGAGTTCTGCATCATTCTCCACAAGGACCCACATTTTGTGTCGACTATAACAGTTTCCAGGACCTGCAATCTCCTTCCCTGACTCCACATTTTCTCCTTCGCTGATGAACTCTTTCGGTTAAATGCATCCATTTGCATAGCCACAAAACCAAGAAACTGACAAACCGACATTGAACTCACAACAATAAGTAGATTTTCGAAAGTCTATTCAATATAAATGTTAGAAAATGAATCAATCAATTAAGCAAACTAATAACAAATAAACTTACCTGATGTATCTTCATTGTGCCAGGCACTGATCTCATCCTCTGTGAGCATATAGAGCCTCACTGCTGATTCTGTTGCCAGCTGTTCAAACAGTGACTCTGTATGTGTGATGTTAGTCCCATAAGCCACAATCCTGCCTGCACCCCATCAGATGCTCCCTTGCACTGTGCTACGTTTTCAACCCCCCCCATGAAAGGCACTGTTGATGCCAGGTAGAACGCTACTATGGATGCTTCTCTTGGATTGACTTCAGCACGGGATACAGATGAGCCCATGTTGAAGCATGATGCTTCAGGCAAGCTGACCCTGACAATAAAAAACTCACACGCCTGCCACTGAGGTATTTATCCCCAGTATGTAGCGTCACTTCCTCGTTCCCCCCACCAAAGTAGGTGTCTTGTCTTCCCTGCCGTACTCTTCGCTATAGTTCTCACTATAATCCCTCTCGGTCAAGCTCTCCCTTAGTGACTTCAGCATCTGAAACTGGTGATGGATGTTATGTACACACGAGTTTGTCAAGGTGTTTTGATGCAAGTTCATTTCAATGGATGTGTGCCTCTCCTGGGTTCTCTGTGGTGTTTTTGATTTCAATCACTTCCAGTGCAGCATCTCTTTTTCGTCATTGGGATCGCCCAGGTGACCCACTCTTCCCAATAAATTACATTTTCTTAAGTTGACTGATACATCGCTGTATAGTGAAGGTTTTTCCTTGACACGGAATGCATCTTCTGCACATACTGCAGACACAGGACTCAACTATATGAGCTGGTGAAGCTGCTTTATCTTAAAGTGTTTCTTTCTCTTAAAATGTTTCGCTTTGTGCGACATTAAGTGTAATGATACAGAATGGCTTTAGTCTCTTGGACAGCTTGTCACAGGATGTTGACTGGGAAACTGATTGGAGTTTTTCCATTGTGTCATGTAATGCCCTCTTCTTGAATACTCGTCCTTTCCTGCGGACCTTTCCTTTATTGCCATTAATGGAGTGACGCCTGCGAGCTGGTTCAGGCAGTCAACTCGCCGCTACAATAATGTGACATATCACATATCTCCACAATCATCTAAACTACAGACCCACCTTACAAGATGGTCTATTTGAGCAGAGATTTCCCATCCTCCCTTTGCTTGCCCTACTGCTGCTTCAGTATTGCTGCCCCTTGCTTCACCCCCTCCACCACCCCAGCATTCACCTGCAGGCTCTGACAGGGGGGTTACACGTATTTGCTCATCATTCCCTATTATATCTATGTTATCATATTGGGGGGGAGTGATTAAGTAGGAGCCTAGATGTCAAACACTAACCTGTTCTACTGCTGCAATAATGGTTTGAACGTGAGTTGTCCGACTGAAATGACACTTCAGTTGTCGTCCTGGTGCAGGAAACGACTCACAAGATGTCCCATCGGTCTTCTCCGGCCTTGGGTTCCTTCCTTTAAGTATCACTCTTCTGAAGAGCTACGGGCTGGTCCTTTTTTGGGGGGATGTACCAGACCTGGGGGCAGAGGGTCATGCACAGCTCCTATGCCTGGCCTCCACTGCTCAGATCAGAGTGCACGACCCAGTACCACCAAGCCCGGGGCAGACACCCAGAGAGCCGTGCTCAGCTCCACTGAGTCTGCTTACAGTGTTAATCTGAGGTCTTTTCATACATGATTGGACCATAATTAAGTTATGTTTTACAGTTTTTGCCGGCTCTTTCGGTAATCTCCTGGTCCTCTCTGTGTCTCTATCATTCACACTTCGCCAACTGCTACTACACTATCTCCTCCGGCTCCACACATTGTCTAAGTTTACAAATGCTGGTGTTTTTATCCAGTGAGTTCACACACGTGTCCTATGACACTTTTTGTGTGCGAGTGTGTGTCAGCAAGAGTGAGAGAAATAGGCAGCGGGGTCAGTGTGTGTGCACTAGCTGTTACCTTTCCCTCAAATTCTGGAACTATCATATTGAAGCTACACAATTCTTTTACAGTAATCATGTCACAGCTCCTCTGTGCCCCCCCAATGTTTTCCCCCTCCACTTGTCCGTCTTCCCTCCGCAGGTCTGCACCATCTCCCTGATGACTCGGGTGAAGCGTGGCCAGGGACAGCTCACCACCTCACCTGCAGCTCATCCACTGCAGGGATATCGACCCTGGTCGTGCTCCAAGTCATCGCCAGTTCATCCTCGATACCATAGTGGTAGTACTCATTTTTGGCTGCTCTAAACAGTGTAATTAGAGTTACTTCCTGTGTTTTTTCACCACCGTTGCTCACAGTTCTTCTCCTGGTGTCTACAGGATCCACTCTCTGGTTCGCCTTCCTTCCCCATGGACTGGATTCAGTGGACAAACGCGTTGCGCTCCACTGCCTCACCCCATCCTCGTGCCACCTTATTATGAGACAATAAAACTCTGGGTTAACTTTCCACTCAGACCATCGCCTTGTGTATCTGTCTCTGTGCTGGGGTCCAACGAAACTCTGATCATAACAAATGAACAGCTTAGCGATGAATTTCATCATCCAGATCCAGATCCTGTGTAAATGCAAGGTGACGCCACATAAATGAATTATATGAAAAATATTATATTATGCTAAACAAGGCTGAAGTTGCTCATTATGAAAGACACAGATGTGCCACGTCAATGCTCTTCCATAACCACAGTACACTTTACTCTGGGCCACAAGGCTGGATCTGCTGTGGGAATGGAAAATGCATTTCTGCTGAAGCCACACTTCATTCATTTAATTTGATAGGCCTACTGCATGTCCATCCATTTGTCCCTGACGTGCAATCCAAAAAATAGGTTCTTAAAGTTTTAGAACAGGTCAGAAAATGCACTGAAAGCTTCCAGGCATGATTGTTTTCTCTTTTGCTGCATGTGTTACATTTTTTATTGGATAAAACAAAAGAAATTCAGACCAGGGATTTACACTTTAACATTGATGCAGCAAATTGATATTTCAAGCAGCATCTTCCATTTGGCCTTTTGTTTTTCATGTTTTCTGTAATATCCAATGCTTTATTCCTCCTGAGGGAAAATAAAAATCTTTAATTCTCTCCCCTGCTTTCCTTCTCTTCACCTTTCGACTTTTCTTTTCTGAAATATTTCTTTTTTTGCTCTGATGTGAGGCAGTTCAGACACTAAAAAAAGGCCTCTTTGCTTTATTTAACAGAGCAGACATAGAGTAACAATGTAGCATCAGATCTGAAACTTTGGAAATGACACCATTTCCAGATGGAAACATCAGAACAAAGGTCCCAGTAAAACTGAAAAGCCATCATACTTCAAAACGAAAGTCAAGGTGAACATGGGAAGTTGAAGGCTGTTAGCGGAAAAACAGGGCTGCTGATAGATGCTGAACACTGAAACAACTAAACTTTCATCCAATCACTTAACATTTTCTGGCTTGTTGAAAACACTGGGGTTTTAAATATGTTTTCACAACTGCAACCAAACACCACAGGCACTTCTTTTTAAATACATCAGGTACACACATATACACACACCCATCTATTGTTGGATGGACAGTCATTGTCATTCCTGAGCCCCAACACATATGCAACCCTTCACCTACTAAACATAAACCGAACCCTCCGAAACACCTACAAAGTTAATTGCCAAATTGTCCTCATAATGATGCTTCGAACAATCAGAAAGGGAAATGCACACACACACACACACGCACGCACACTCAGGCTACATCCACACTACGCATCACCTCTGCTATGGATTTGCCTGGCCTCCACACTACTCTTGGGTTTTAGAGACGCTGAAACTGAGAGGTTTGGACGTGCTGCTGGCCCCGTTTTTGTTTGAAAACTCTTTTGAGTCTGGACGGGCAGAATCAGAGATGTTTGGAAATGATTACATAGACACTCACAACCACTTTCAGTTTGGGTCTTTTCGAGCACAACGTAGCCTTCACATTAGCCGCTTCCAGAAGAAAACCATCGACGTTAGCTTCAGCTACCAGTGTAGAACACAACATTGATTATCAATAACTTGCTGACCCTGTTGTCTGTGCTAACAGCTGTTGTGCAGTGAAATTCTGCATTTTACAATAATAGAACTGCTTACACATGTAGGAGACTAGCTATTATTTGGGCAGTTCCTGTGTATGTGAGTGGTCATGTGATATACATTTTAAAAAATTGATACCGAGCCAGAACACTCATGTGGACAGAGATCATTTAAGTTTGAAAACACTTTACAAATGAGAATGTGGTTGTATGGATGTAGCCACAATCATACACAATTGCTTAACCTCCCCAATCTTTAGGCATAGGAGTGTCTCAGGGTCCTTGTCTTCTGTCACCCACAACAACATTGTCTGCGTGAAGGTCCTCACAATCCTCTGAAGGTGGTGGATATGTTTTTCATCATTATCTCTAATTACCATATACCACAGCTACAGTGACCATAAGTAAATGTTAAGGTCAGCACCAGGAAGTGGAAAAATAACTAGATGTCTGTCAAACCATCAGCACTGCTGGAGGCTATGATGAACAGCGGGATGTGTTTATTCATCGTTTTGTAACATTTTGTATTGAAGGGAGTATTTCACTGTTGAACAGAAAACGTCTGAACAGGATGATTAGTAAATGTCAGAGGACCAACAACCCAAACAGCTGTATAGTACAGTATGAGGGTGAAAAGTAAGACTGATGAGGAGGTGGAACTGTTACAATACTTAAGTGTTAGAAATGTGTGGAGGTGGGTGTGGATCCAGCTGTAGGAGTCCCACTCCTACAGCTGGAACCTTCTAATCACGGTCTCCTTTTAGATGCAGTGAGAGAGAAAGCTACAGAGAAGCAGAGATCCACAAATAAAAGAAAGAATAACGAAGCAGAAGAACGCACAGGAGCGAAGACACTGACTGAATAAACTTATTTGTGTGGAGAAATAAAGAAATCCTTAAACTTAAAGCTCTCTGTTGTGCTGAGAGAACCCACCTGAGCAACCTCTTGTGTTACAAAATGATTATAATTTGTTGTTCATGTTGCACTCGCCACCATCTCAGGAGCTGCTTTCAGGTGTGCACTGAACTCTGCAGATTCTCCCTATTCTGCATGTGTGAACAAACGAGTGAGAGGCTCCGGATATAACATAGGTGATGCCTTTTAAAAATAAAATATATCACTCCCTGGCTAATGCTTATGAGCAGCGTGTGACAGCTACGCAGCAGATCTTCTGCATGTCGCCATCGTCTCTTGTTCCACAGGCAGCGTTTCTGCTGTGGAGCTGCTGCGTGAGGTTTCTGCTATAACTTCTGTTTTTCCCGCGAAGACTTTGAAACTGGTGCAGGAAAT
This sequence comes from Paralichthys olivaceus, assembly GCF_024713975.1. Taxonomy (NCBI): domain Eukaryota; kingdom Metazoa; phylum Chordata; class Actinopteri; order Pleuronectiformes; family Paralichthyidae; genus Paralichthys; species Paralichthys olivaceus. The sequence continues at coordinate 21,503,520 of NC_091108.1, read as the reverse complement.
TGTGCAAATATTTATGTTGTGACATATTCAAGAGATCGACATTTAAACTGTGATGGAAGATAATTTTCACTGTCTATTCTGTTGTAAAATGTGCACGGTACACGGAGAAAATAGGTGAGACCTCGACTCTGCAGAGGAGAAGGGGCTCACGCAGGCAGTGTGGACGCTCTGAAAACATTTGGGCACGCGTCGTACACGCTTCAGCATGTGTTTAATTCACATCCCGCTGTTGGTTTAACACAGACCTCAACAAAGCAGGATTTCAAATATTTAAAAAAATAATATTGTCAATGTTTTATGAAGGAAGAAAAGCATGCAAGTTTTTTGGAGATTTGAGAAGGATGCAAGTTTTTGGGTGAAAACACTGAAGGAAAAGAAACTTTGTTCACAAGAAAACTCCACAGGGCACCTTTAAATACAGAATAATGTATGAGGTAGGGATTTCAGACACAGCAAACATCTATTTCTTCTTTTCAGCAGAGGTAGCAGGAAAGTAGGAGGATATCAGTATGTCCAGAAACATGAATGCATCTAAATGAAGTAATTGGTAGTATCTTTGTACTTTCCTTGAAAATAGAGAATACTAGTTTCCTCCGTGGTTTTTCTACTCCTTTATCAAACTGTCAGTGTATTCTGGTGTGAGACCAGAGCTATTACAAGAGATGAGAGAAGGCGATGTAATGCTAACCCGCCCGAACATAACTATGATATGATAATGGAGTCTTCCTGGTGCCACCAAGGCCGGAGCCCAAAGGAGCTGAGCTCTGTCTCCTTAGTATCGTATCATCTAATCACTCTTGTATTATTTCAGTCTCTGAGTAATTATACTCGAAATTAATTGCTCAGTGTAAAGTGATGCTTCAGGGACGGATCAGCTGATCAGTGAGGAACAGCATGTAGGGAGAACCAGGACATTTCCTGGTGACCTGAGGGTCTTTTTGACAACTCATCCAGCGATTAAATAGCAAATAGGAATCATTTTCCTCTCCTGTGCTCAAAAAGTGAAGAGTGAAGCCAGAAAGTAGTCACATCATTTTGAGCGACAGAGAGTGCTCACTGGAAAAAAAAACGTATTGACGTATATATGAATATAAACTGGGTTTCTAGTATAACTGTAATATACCTGTTTTATTGAACATAGTTTTTCATATTTCAGTCACAAATGTTTGTATATTGAAATGAGGAAAACTTCTCTATGAGATCATCATGTCGTTATCACACTCCACTACAAGCTCTACAATACATTTTAATAAAAAAATTGAAAATCAACCAATGTTTGTCAGCCGTGATATTATGTGATCAATGCATGTGAAACACAGAGATGTGTAAAACGTCTTCAGTGTGAATCTGTGGCTGGGCAGAGAACGGCAGGTGATTATGTGGCCCAGGACGGATTTGTGTTCACAGTAAACAGAATGTGGACACATGCTCCCAAACTCTGAATATGGTCTGAGTGATTGAGTCTCAAATGCATCCTCAGTGCATCTTGTGTGCATTGACAATAAGAATGTCCACTTGACATCAGACCACCAGAGACAGATCTGAACAGAGCCTGAGTTTCCTCGTGCCTTGCAACAACTTGACTGAATTTATAGAGAGATCTACTGTTCCATTTCTTCCAGGTTTTGAACTTCACCCTCAAACATCTTGTGTTGAACTGCGTGGTCTTTGTAAAAGTAATGACTAACACAGCGATAGCCTGTTGCTGTCACATTGGAGAAACATCACACACATCACACACACTGCATCACGTCCTTAAACACCCACCAAGCGTGTTTGCGGTGTAAATTAAAGTAGACTCTCTGATGGTGTTGTGTCAGTAAGAAACTTACCACATTTCATCAGTTCCTGAAACAAGAAGAGAAGAGCAGGTAAAAGTGTTGATACCGCCATTTAAATTCTCTTTGGTTATGACAGAGATTAAAATAGAAGTGGAACCTATCAGATTTATTTGATCAGTAATGATAATACTTTGTTGATATTATTTACACTATAAGGAATTCTTCATTATGTATTATTTTATCATGAATACAGACATGATGCGATTATATGTGAATACAGATATTATAAATATATTAGTATTAATACACTGTTATAGTAACAAATAGTAATAATGATCAAAACTGATTTTGATTGTGGTTTTTAAAGACACACTGTATTGTTCTTTGTTTGTTGCCTTCCACATCAACTATACTTAATTTAGTCTTGGTTTTGCCAAATGTAGCACATACACTGTTAACTTGAAACGCACCCAGAAAGAGAAATATACATTTAAATCTGCTAGTCTATATATCACACGTCATTACAGTGTGCATTAATAACAACAACACATCATTACTGATGGAGACTTCAACGTCGGCGCAGATGTTAGGGCTTAATTTGTTTGGATAAAGTAGCTTAGTTGTAATTACTGTTTGCAACCATCTTGAAAAGGAATTAGTGTAAAGTGAAGTCTAAATCAGGGTGCAGCTCTGCAAGCAGGAGCATCTCACAACAGCATTAAACAACTTTTCAATTAGGTGTAGTCTATGTCGCAGCCTGGGTATGAGAGGCAGTGAGCCAGGTAAGTCATCTATCATTCTTTTGATCACGATTTCCCTCCTGGGTATGCTGGGAAATTTTTATTCTGGATTAAAGATCAGATATCCAAACTCCACATAGGATGTAGGTCAACCCCTGGCCTGCTGAAGCAGCTGGACCCCCTCCAAAATTAAATATAATCCTTTGACTCTGAATCCGAGAGTGTTATGAGCTGGCCTGGGTTAAAGTGAAAACACACTCATATTTCATGGCCTGGATGGTTCAACATCCGCCAACATTTACCATCACTTCCCTTTGTATATTCTATTGACATTACCTACATGTTTGTATGAATTATTTGTTTACTTGCTGTAGAAAATGTGCATTTAATTAATAAAAATAATAATCATTAAATAAATCCCTTTCACTTAAGCACAGGTTTAAATGAACTGAACACTGTCAACCACTTTATTACACCATTACTTAATTCTTGGCCCACCTACAGTTTCTATTGCAATGGCAGTCCATTACCTTCTGAACCAAATGTTTTTAGCGACAGCTGTTAAGTATATCTGTAGATTTAACATTTAGTGTATAGTACTTTTCATTGTGAGCAGTGTATTGGACAGCTTCTATGCTAACAAGGAATTCAAAGGAAACAATGCAACTTGCTGATTGCTTCTATTTTCTTTCTCAGTGTTATCAGCCTCACTGCTTATTCCTCTACAGCCGTGTCAGAACTGGGATTAATTACATTTGCAACTACTTCATATTAAAGAGCTCAATTTGCAAAAAAACATGTTCACTTGTGTTTTGAGGTAATCACAAGAAAAGCCTTGTATTTGACACAGGAGTCACACTGATAGATTCAGGCAGTCAAACACAATACTCACAAGTCCATATTTACAGTAAAAGAATTTCAAGTCAGTGTATTCCACAGTCCCCATTCTGTATAAAATGGTTAAAGCTAAGATGCTGCTTCAGTTGCCTGATTTAAACAAATCAATCACTTTATTTATTTGACTTCCTGCTGAATCTAAATTCATCTCCTGGTTTTGATTAAACCCCTAAAACCTCAACACTCATTTCAAGTTTTTTTTCTCCAGTCAGGCCTTTTGCTGCATGTCACCCTTCCTTTCCCGTCTCTCTTCACGTGTTGTCAAGCGTTATGGGTAAAAATCCCATAAGAACATGGCAGCTTTACATTACACCTTTTTTCCACGTTTCCTATCAATTCATTCCCCTCACTCATGAAATTTCTTGTGTCATATAAAAAATACCATGCGGCCATGTAAACATTGGTTTGCAGAGGAGCGATTCTTGTGGAATTCATTTTTCCACGGAATAACAACTGTCTCTTGCACAGACAGCGATCTCTCTTCACAACATGTATGGACAGTTACAGGGACAGGTCGCCATAATAAATGTACATTCCAGTCAGAAACTTTGTAGGTTGGCCAAGCACTTAGCTGAACTGAAAGCTGTTTTAGTAATTAGTAGTAACTTTCTGAATGAATCCAAATCAGTTTAAATACAGCTCCCCTGCTTATATAGACTCTCATTCTTCTTGCCTGCCACATATGGTGGAAATCCAGGTCTTACATTTACCTGTGCTGGTCGCCAAAACTCATAGAACCCTAGTTACACAAGCAACTTTTGTTTAAGGCGGACATTTGAGTTGGAGAGCAACCAACAGTACTTGGGTGGCAGTTATGCTCAAGTGAAACAAGAGCCAATGCTGCGGCAGTGGAGACAGCTCTATTGATTAAAAGTCAGACAACAGAGAAGTCAGTGATCGTGATGGAACCTCATTGAATATTTAATGGAGGCAAAAAATCAAAACAGGGTGTTAATTTTTTATTAAACATTTTATGATTTTTCTTTCAACTAGTAAACCGAGTAAATGAATCATATGCTCTTATTTTTAGCGTAGGTCTTGTTTGCCAATGATTCCCACACCTTATGCATCCTGTCTGCTCTATTATTTAAAAGTGGCTATTCAGTTCATTTACAATATTGAAAGTGTAAATGTAAATAATGCAAAAAATAAATGCAAATAACGGATGTACAGAATAATGTGTGTCTCACAGTGATTACAAAATGAGTAATGGAGGCTTCACGAATGCACTGCAATTCTCCCAGCAACCTTTTAATGCTTTGTCATTAAGGTTGAGGGAGGACATTGCTATAGGCAGAAGAAATGTATGAGTTAGATACAAGAGGAGAGATATTTAAAGGACAAATGTTGCAGGGAAACTGCAGACATGACATTACAAACAAGTGTGAGAAGGTACTGATTTCACAAACTGAGCATTTTATTAGGAACATCTGTACACTTACTCCCGGGCCACACTGGATGCATGAGTAGCACGTTTGTGGAACATCATGCTTTTCATTTTGCTGCCCATGTTATCAAGTAAGAGCAGCCACACTATACCTGCTTGAGCTGTGCTGCTGTTCCAGGGATTTGGGGTCTTGCCTATTTTCTATGGATATTGTCCACAGCACAGTAGACACTTATCCTTTACACCAGTTCTTAAGTGCCTTAAAATAATCTATATATTTGATTTGCTCTACACAAATAAAATTTAATTGAGCTGAATTCCTGTGACTGTTTCAAAGTAAAAGCACTCTGGTGTGTTTGTTGGCAGAGTAAGTTGAATACATTTATTTACGTAAATACAGTGGCCATACCACAAACTGCACATAGCAGCTCCACTGCGGAACAACAGACCTGTGTGAGACGCAGCAGATGTTACAGTCATAATGCTGCATTTCACCCAGCAAACATCATCTCGAATTGGTTTCATGAACATGACAGCAACTTCAGTGAACTTCAGTGACCTCTTCAGTCACCAGATATGAACTAAGCTGAACATTTGAGTTTGCCGTTTGGGTCTCAAATGCCACCACATGAACTAATTTTCCCACAATCCACAGCCTATTACACCCACAGACTCAGCAGGTACAGTATCATTGCTGTTGTCGCACTACAGTCATTCCCTCTGCTGTGAGAAGAACAAAGGGACACACTTTCCTACATTATCACTGGCCTGCTTGTATTGTAACATAGCCTATAGTCTTGATCACTTGTAAGCTGCTCTAACAGGTTATTTTTAAAAGTCAGACAGCTGCTAAAGAGAGAGACAGCCCTTCTAATTCCAACAACTCTCTGTAATCCTTCCATTGCTGCACACACACCAGAAAACCCATCTGGTTGTTCTCACAGCTCATCGAGAAAGAGTGATAAAAGCATAGTGAGCCACTAGATTGTGTGGATGCTGACTGATTGTACTGCCATGCTGGATGCTTAGTGGGTTCTTATTCAAAAACTATTTTTTGTTTCACTGTGGTCTTTGAAAAACACACACATGCATGTCAAATGTGTTACATTTATTTGTATAGCCCATATTCACGAATCACAATTTGTATCATAGAGCTTAATAAAGTGTAACATCCTCTGTCCTTAACCCTCAACATGAGGAAGGAAAAACTTTAAAAAAAAATTTAACAGGGGAAAAGATTCCAAAACCTCAGAGAGCCACATGTGAGGGAGCCGTCTCCCAGGATGGACAGAAGTGCAACAGATGCAGCGTGTACCTGAACACATCAACAAAATAACAGTATTTACAACATTGATTAGAAGAAACAGTTAAAGAATTAATACACATGGAAATGTCTGTATGTATGCACACACACACACACACACACACACACACACACACACACCTGTATAGTCTCACCACTGTAACAATTATTGACCATGAGTGCCCTGTGTTTTTCACGCTCAATGTTATTGGCTGTACGGTTAATGCTTTTAGAGGTTAATGAACCCTTCGCCTGGCACCACTCCTCAGTTCATTTTCGATTTCCAAATGGGGGGTTATCGGTGGTCGCAGCAGAGCTACAACCAATCAAAGCACCAATGTGATGTAAACAAACTGCAGTGTGCAGCAGTTTGTTCTTCTCTTTCAGAACATAGACTGTCTGGGTTGCTTTACTGTCTCTATGGTGGATTCAACTGACTTGTCCAAATAAGCGGCAACCATGTTGATTGTTAACGACAATGCAAGCATGAGTTAACATTAGCTTGCTGATTGGGCAGGTTCCCAGGCTAATAATGCTTTAAATAAGTTGATAAATGGTAGTGATTATACTCTGTATCCCATCCATCAGCTGCCAACATTACATGTATTTCATATTTTTTAGTAACATAACTTTAACAACATTTGCATGGAATAATGTTCATACAATTAATGAGTACCCTTGTGACCTTTCTATCTAGAAGCAGGTGTACATAATTATTTTAGCTGTTTAGCTCCATCACTAACTTTGTGTTTTTTCCCCCCCATAATCTCTCTCTCTCTCTCTTTCTTTGCAGGTATCTCTGACTCCAGAGCAGCAGGATTTAGACACAATTATTATTATTATTATTACTATTATATAAATCGTTGCTGCGATCATACATAACATCTTTACATCCATAATTGTCACTTTTTTTTTTCAAAAACACTCCATTTCGTTGAAGACTATATCACAGCTGCCCTTTAGCCTATCTCAGTACAATTGAAAACAGACAAGGCTCTGATGATAGCCTGGACTCTCAGGCTATCCACTCCCTCAAAGGTGACTGTTAAAATATCAAGCAATTGGTCAGAGTCACCGATTGTCATGTCACTAAAGCTCATTGCGTGTTCCTGGGTGAAACTGGGCCCTTGCACCTTTCTCCGGTGCTCTGGTACACGTGCTGGAATAAAAGCCCAAACCAGGGTTGGATTTGATAGGGAACAAAAATGACTTCCAGCCTTTTTTAAAGAAAGACATCAAAACATGCCAGTTATTTAACATGCATGTTAAACTAATTGAAAGTGGTCTGTGAATAGAGAGAAGATTTTTAGTCTTGTTGGATAAACATCTACTGAAGATGTCAGGGGCACGCCTGCTCCGCCCACTCACATCATCTCCCAGCATCCACCGCTGTCTCAGCCTCTCCTGCCTGTGTTCCTCGGACTCTGTGTAGCTGATATTTGTTTGCTCTCCCTTTTCACCCTCCTCCTCTGGTTACTCTCTGTGCTGGCACCCTTGACCTGGGAGAATATCGTCAATCGATACTGATACCCCACACCACAGAGCTGTATGTTAAATGTGTGTGGATCTGGCTCTGATGCTGGGTTTTGTAGGGCAAATGAAAATGTAATAGCTGTAATGTAAAAATATATACAATAATATGTTAATATTTCTGCAGGTGAGGGAAGAAGACAACGCGAGAGCATCTCATTATCCAGCTTCACAATCACAGTTCTACCTTCTTTGAAACATCCATCTATCCATCTGCTGAGACTTCAATTCAATTCAATTTTATTTGTAAAGCGCCAAATCATAATATACATTATCTCAAGGCACTTTACATAGAAGGTCAAGACTTGCTGTTGAAAGAGTCTAAAGATGAAATGGTGGAATGGTGGCAGATGAATCCAGGCGTCCATGGTGACAAAACTTGCCCTTGGCTCCCTGGTGTGTCCAGCTAGTCTGGCCAAATACTTCCATCTGTCTGTTTTCATTTAATGAATATGTCTAATATGTCTAATAATCTGTTATCTATGGTGCTCTATTCCTGTTCCATACAACAAACTAGCTGTAAACGTGTATATATCCATTAAGTTACCAGATTATCTTTGCCTGTCAGCTCACAGCGGCAGTAACTTAGTGACATTGGATGTATCTGAGGCGCAATCGAGGGTCAACCAATCAAATTAGATTAAAAAAAAAAATCCTACTGGCTGTAAATAAAAGTGGGACTGTAAAAACCAATTAAAGAGCAGCCTCAGGTCATGTGGTTGCTAAAACTATCCGGACCCACTTTCACATCCACTTGGCCAGCGCCCCACACCAGGAAGTTTGTGTATTTAGACAGAAATACAATTTGAAAACAACTTATATTGAATGCTCACAGGTGCTTACCATCTGCCTGGAGCACTGTACGAGTAAAATATCATCAGGGTAATTATTATCAAATTATGTTTAACATTTTTACATAGGCTTTTTTGTCTCAGCGCCCGTACTACTGTAACCAGCCACCACTGGTGTTTAACCTACAGCATATGTGGACACTGACTACAACTACATTAAGACATTCATCTCTGTGTGAAGTTGCAGAGTTTGATGTGAAAGAGAGTGAAGTGTCCTCCATCTCACCAGCTTAAGTAAGTGCTCATCAGGTATTCGTGGTTGTTGTTGTTGGTCTGTGGAACGATCAATATTGTTATTTTCCACTTTCCTCATTCGTTGATACAAAAAAGGAAGTGGGAACAGTCCCACTTGAGTTTTTCTTTCATTCTTTTTGTTAGCTAGCAAGCAGCCAACATGTCTTCAAAGTCTTCAAAATAACAATAGCAGTTTCAAAATAAAAAGCAGAATACTGGGCTTTAAGGCTATGTAGGCAATAGCCCACTGTGTGTGCATTCAAGTGCTGCCAGTCCGAGTCCAGAGGAAACCTTTTATCAACCTGTTCCTTGAACTCAAATCTTCCCCTCCTTTTTTCCTTCCTGCTTTTCACTCGTCTTTCATCCCTTCTGTCCTTCCCTTTGTGCTACAGAGTTCCTGCGTTCAAGCACACTCTGAGCCCTCTGGTTGAGAGTACTCTGGTGGAAAACAAAACATACAGCAGCCTTTCATGAGCCTCCGCTTCAACAAGCCATTTTATTTCTTGTGCAAGGGAACACTTTTTATTGTAGTTTTTTTGCCACTGACACAAATGGGCACACAAACTAAAGAGTGCATTTGTGTGTGGGTGAAATAGCTCTTCAGAGAGAATATATGATATGAGATACACAGAGTTTGTGGGAACAATGATTCATTTTAAAACATTTATATTAACACTTTCATTTGGTCAGACAGGGTTCAGGGCTAGCTTGGCCAAATTCATCCCCCCACTTTCATCAGTTTTGTTTATGTGTTTTCAGGACAGCACAGCTCTCTCCTTGCTTGATTTACTTTCTCTCCCACATTTTTTCTCTCTCATGCCAGTGCTGATGATTTAGGTTGTTCAAGGCATTTCATTTTTGCATTTCTTCTGCCGTAGTAGTTGCTCTGCAGTGAAAAATCAGTTTAAACAGAAAAATAAACTCTGAACAGGAACATATTACACCATACATTCACAAGTTCTTTATTCGGAGCAGCACACTAATACCAGGCAACTAGACTCTACTATCAACAGCCTCAGCAGAAATCCACATTCATCAGACCAGCCTACGTTTTTTTCAGTCTTCAACTGTCTAGTGTTGATGAGTCTGTGTCACAGCAGCCTCACATTAATATTTGTCCGAGAGGAGAGGAGCCTAACGTGGCCTCTGCTGTTGTAGATCATCCACCTCGAGTCATGTTCATTCTAAGATGCCCATCTGTTCACCATGGTTGTTTCCAATACCCTGACAAATTCAATTTGTATGTATTGCACCACTGCTACATGATTGGCTGACTAGATGATCACAAGCATATGCACAAGTGATCTTAAAAGATTGCTTAGTGGGTGTAATAAAAACACATAACTTTCAGTGGTGCTGCTGAAAATGTTATATTTTTCTCTTTTACTGACCTAAAATCTCAGCACAGTCAATTGAGAACAAATATGATTCAATTCAATTTTGTTTGTATAGCGCCAAATAATATACATTATCTGAAGGCACTTTAAATAGAAGGTCAAGGCCTGTTATTTATAAAGGAACCCAACAGCTCCCACGATGAGCAGCACTTTGGCAACTGTGGAGTTCTCTCAGTCGCCAAAGTGCTGCTCCTTTTACAACAGGAAGAAACCTCTAGAATCATCATCATAAAAAATGGGCAAGAGAGGAGAGAGAGAGACCAGGAACAGTTGTGCACCCTCAGGTTTCAGCTCTGACTAGTTGTTATAATAAAAACATTAAGAGTGATAATTATAGATGTAAAGAGGATATAAACGATAGCAGCAATAATTCATATAATAATAATGATAGTTGCGGTTGTCTGAATCCTGCTGCTCTGGAGTCAGAGATACCTGCAATGTCTGTGTGTGTGTGTGTGTGTGTGTGTGAGAGAGAGAGAAAGAGACAGAAGAGAGAGTATGGGAGGAAAAAAAGACACAAAGTTAGATGTTGTAAAGAAAAAAAAGGAATGTGGGGGCAGAAGACAAGAAGAAGGGGAGAAGTGCTTAGTGCATGATGGGAATTCCAGATGGTTCAGAACTCATCTAATCAAACTATAGGCTTTATGAAAAAGAAACATTTTGAGTTTAACTTTAAATGCAGAGATGGTGTCTGTCTCCTGAACCCAGAGTGGGAGCTGGTTCCACAGGAGAGGAGCCTGGTAGCTGAATGCTCTACCTCCTGTTCTACTCTTACAGACTCTTGGAACCACAAGAGAGCCTGTGTTTTAGGAGAAAAGTGATGATTTGTCAGGTTTTGATTCAAAGTTAACAACAATCTTTCTCTCATGTCGTTTCTCTCAGACCTCCCATGCTCTGCGTCCACACTTTTTATGTGTCAGAAGGAAAAATATGACTTTGGTTTAGGTTTGACTTTTTAAAAATGAATGGAACCAGCTGTTTTCAGTCAGATCAGGTTTTTAACGTGAGGGTGTGGCTCAGGTCAGGGTCTCAGATTTAGGTCCAGAACTTTGGTGCAAACTCTAAAAATTCACTTTGACATCTCTCGAAGCCTGCATGGTGTAGCCCAGAGTAGTTACAAAGACCATAAAATAAATAAAGATCCATTTCCTTTTCCTCATAATATACTTACCAGCAACACACTGGTTACATCTGCATTCACCATAGCACAGTTAACTATTGACAGAGCATAGCTCTAAACTGGGTGGCTGCTTGGCAAGGCACTGAAACCTCAACTGCCTCTGACAGCTGTGCAGCTCTCATAGAAAAGTGCCTGTAGATGCATCATATGAATGGTAAAAAAAACTGTACTGTAAAGTGCTTTGAGTGGTCATCAAGACCAAATTGCTAAATAAATACAGACCATTTAGCATTGTTAACCTATCATGTCTTGTTTTCACTCAAGCTAAATGCAGGAGCTGCAGGAGGGTTGGAAGGCACATTTGTAATTGAAACAAAGGAGGGTTAGGCTGATGGGTAATTAGTTGAAAGATTCAATTTGAAATGAGTCATAAGTTATGAGTAACAGTACCTCCTCACTTTTTTTTAAATGTTTTATTCTAGTCTTCTTGGTTTTGTTGACCTGACCGTATTTCTTCAGATGTAAAGCCTTGGGCAGACAAACCACTGACATTAAATGGTTTTCTTGTCAGGAGGCACAGCCAGCAATACAAACCGTTAGTTGTGCGACTGCCCTTTGGCCACACACCTCGATCATCAATCTAACTGTTATTTGGTTTTCTGACCCCTTGCTGATCCATAATCTTTCACCATGAACTCGACCTGCACAGATGGCACCACGAGGCTGCTGTGTGCCACCTCCCCCTCCCCACTCAGGGAAAAAAGACACAAAACAACAGTCCACCATGAACCTCTTCAACACAGAGCTGCAGAAGCTTAAATTGGCACAGTTGGGCGGTGCAGAGCTTTCTTTAAGGTGCTAATGAAACATTATGTAAGGACCATGCCTTTCAAGCACAAAAACACATCACTGGTGTGGATGTGATTTTCCTGATGGAGGGTTAAGTATGAATACTTTATTGACTGTCTGTACATTTGACCACTAATGCATTTGGAAGCCGTCAAATACTGTAGCCTTCATTGTTATTCAGTAAAAACAAATTAACCTCACAAACCAAAGCCAGTTGTTGCATTAACAAGTTATTATGCAAATACAAAATGTCACTGCAATCCTTCCAATAGTTTTGGACATTTCAGCACATCAGTGGGCCACAGTGTGACATCCGGTGACATGTTCATTCATTACCATGAACATTATTTTGACTCAAACCCACACACGCTGTCCTGCTGCTGGAAATGCTCAGCAGAGCATCAAATGTATGTTAACACACTATTTCCCCTGGAAGTGTCCAGTTGCTTTAGGAAATTATTCAGCCTAAATTATACGGCAGATTTGAGACCTGTCTTTAAAGGTTTATATATGTTGTGGGGATCTAGTGGCACTAAGAGGTGGACTATTGCATTGTTGGTTTTGGTTACACTTCCAAGTATCATGTCATATGTTAGTGATGTATATGGTGGTTTAGTTTGGGGGAATGGTGGTATTTGTTGGAAATAATAATATTGATTCTTACCGCATCCTTTAAGGTGGCGGTAATTCAACAGGTCTAAGGAGAGTGCCAGCCGTCAGATGACCTGAGATCTGTTTGTGTCTGCATCCAAATGCTGGAGAGTTACAGCTGTATGTTACTTGCAGGTCCAAGTGCACTGCATTTAGTCTGAAGCACATTTGTATACAGCACATATGCATTATGCTAATGTTAATGCCTTTACTGACATTCTGTTTACCTATCTCCAGGAGAAATAGACACAGATACATGTTGCGAAGCAACAGACTTAAACTAGAATCTCAGTAGGTTTCTACAGTGGAGAAATATTTCAGTGAACATATCACTGAACCGTCCCTTAATTACGCTTCTATAGGCTGAGGCTACCAGGGGATGTCCCATGATGCACAGGGCACTTCTGCACTTTCTCCCCCTCTCCTTCTCTCTCCATGCATTAATATCACACAACTGCAAATCAGGAGCTTTTTGTCTTCTCTGTCTGTCCACATTCTGTTGGCATCTTTGATTAACTTGATTATTATTATTATTATTATTATTATTAATAATGATAATTCAGTTCTCTAATATTAAGTATATTCTTTGTCATCTGCATTATTAACATTGCAGCCGAGATCATTAAAGCCCCTACAGAGAACCTTTAATTTTCGTTAATTTTGGCACCTCTGTGGACAAAGGCATAGTGTCTCCTGTTGTCAAAGCCTCGTTGCAGCCAGTATATGCTTTTGTTTTGGAAGGAGTGAGACACAGCTGATTGCAGGATGCATAGCAGTGAGGTGATGGTTTTTTGTTGCCGTATGATTGTGATTGTTATTTTCTCCGGTTGGGATTGGGTTTGGGGTTTGATCACGCTGTCTGGGTGAAACGTCAGCTGTTAGTTGATGACATGCAGCTTTGGGTATAGGAATGTATTCTGCCAGAATTGTGATTATTGTGAATTGGAATTGGTAGAAATAACCTTACTGTTTGCAAACAATGTCCACGTCCTCCGGGCACAACCTGTTGTTCCCGGAAAGACAGACACCTCCTCTTCCTGAAGTCCCTTGCTCAGTTTGCTCTCTAAACTGTGGTCACTGGGGTACGTAGAATCTCCAACTCACTGATTGTCTCATTTGCTGTGTTAGGCCATAAAAAGACAGCAATATTAAAATGAGACTGTTTCATAACCAATTAAAAATTCCCTTTAAGGGCTTTAATAACTTCATACACACAAGTATCACATTATTATTGTCATTATAACAACCAGTCTGACAGAGTGACTGTCACACACCGCTCGCTCGTGTCTGGAATTGTTTGGTTTCTAGGATATGATACTTTTCTCGACCTTATGCAAAGTGTCTTGTGATAATGCATGTTGTGATTTGGTGCTATGCAAATATAAATGAATAGAATCAGTCCTACAGCTGATCGCTCACTGACATCCCTCCACCAGCCTTTGCTCCGCTCGCTGTCAGTCCTCATCTCCCAGCAACCATCTGAAATGAGCACTTGCTTTGACTTTTTTTTCATGTGAATGTTGCTCTGGCTCTAAAGGCTCTTTATTTAAGTGTGGTGCAGCATGTAATCATTCATGCACCTTCCTCCTACAACTAAACTCTGAGGCCCAAACACACTGACTACTGAGGTTGAAATCTGTGGTTTGCCACGTCCTGCTGAAAACTGCCGTCAGTAAAAAGCTTGTACGCTCCAAAGAAAGGAAAAAGGATTCGTCAATCACAAGTGCAATTTCTTGATGTTCATGTTGACAGCATCCTTTTATTGACTTACAGAACGACAGCTTGTGAATGACATGAGCAGAGAGCAAAACTATCGGAGCACAGTCTTGACGGGATCCGACAGCGGCTTTCTGTGTTACAGAAAGATTCGAGGATTTCATTCCATCCCAGCAGGTCACTTGAGGAGAGCTCCATCTATGTTGCATCACCGCCATTCATATATGTTAAAAAGGAATTTAGAATTGCTGACTTGGATCGAATGGAAGAACACTTCCAATATAAGCAACATGCATAACAAACTATAGAAGTAGCCTGTCAGATGACATTATCATTTCAGTGAGAGTCAACATCAACCAGCAGATGCAGCTCTTTGGTCAGATGCATTTATTAAAGTCTTTAGTTATACTTTCCTTTTGTAACAGTGAAGTATGAAACACTTTTTGTGTGATGAATGTACTTATTCAACAAGCACAAGTCTCACCCATATGAACACTGTCTTCATTCTATTTATCAGTCACATACTTGTACAGTCTTGGTCAGGCCGTTGGAAATGGTTGGACAGAATGCTGCATTAGTTAGCATTAATGTGTGACACATGGGCACACGGGCCGTTTGCACTAGAGACAATTTCCATTTGTTTCAGTTTGTTAGAATGCCATTTCCACAGATCTCCTGAAAACTGGGCTGACTCAAGACTTGCTGAACTGATGCATATGTAACTTTGCTGCATTCAAAGGACAGGAGCTCTGTCTAACAATTTTTTGAGTTGTGTAACGTTTACATATCCAATAATTTTCAGACCTAGAGAAATATGCTTCTGGATCTTAAGATTTCATCAAACCAAGTTGAGCAAATGTTTGTGGCAGCTCAGCTCACTGTGTCTTTGCTTTTTGATGTGAAGCTGCTTTATTCTGGGTTTTATTTAATCAGTAGCTCTGTGAGTTTAAGAGAGAAACTCTGGACCCAATTCTCTGCAGATCCTCTGCAGGACACGTCTGAGGGACACTCAGAGAGGCACAAATAGTGGACCCAACTTTTTTTTCACACATCATGGTCAAAGTTTAACATGTTAAATTATTGATGAGGGATAAAGAAATGGGGTTTGGTGATACAGCCAAAAATCATATCATTCAAATCAGTCAATATCGATAATTATCAGTGTCACGTTAACTTTTCTTTAAACTTTAAAGAGTAACTTTTGCTCCTGATTGAAGTTTGTGGTTCAAATCAACAGTTTGTTTTACTGTTGACATTTATGATGCTAATCGCTGATATTGTTTTATTCCCCAGCCCTATAAAATAAGTTGGTTAAGGTTAGCAAAATATGGTCAGATAAATGAATGTAAACAAAAATACTTATACCTCCAGACCTGAACATCTACATAAAGTGGGACATATATTTTGTATGTGCCTGAGACATATTCTGAGAGCACTAGGTGTGTTCAGGGTAAAATCTCCTCAGCTGAAAAAAGTGAGCATATGTTTTTAGGTGTTTTTCATAAAATCTTTGTCAGGTACAGCCAGCAGGGTCGGCTCACTGGTTCAAAACAGAGAACATCCACCGGTGATATCGCTTCCACTGGATCGACCTGAGTGAAGCTTGTGCAGTGGTGAAGTATTCTTTGTGGGTAAATTTAGACCTATGCACGTGGACTGGCTCAACGCAGTCCCAGCACATGCATACACAGAATATGCTCTCATGTGTGCCATGAATGACAGGCATACAGAGAGGGGCCTCAAAACTCTATGGATTTTTTCATTTATATTATCATCACAGCAGCCTCGATGGCAGTGGAACGCCAGCTTTACTAAGATGATTCCCTGCCAGCCACGTACTCACCCATGGGCACCACTAACACATACAGCATGACTTATTTTACTGCATTTATACAACTGTCATGACAATATTGTTGCATGTCGTATTCTTTTATGTGAGAGTGGGGTCACAGTGTATATCTGCGTGTCACATAGACTACACTAATTATCTGAGGGAATAAAAAAGCTGGATCAGTTGCTTCAAGATAAGTTCTTGTGAAATTACTTACAGCATGGCCTAGGAGGTCTGGGAGAGAACCTTTTTGGTCGGTTTAGGTCTTCACTGATATATTACTCTTTCTTCGACTCAATCTAGTGATCCTTAAAGGATTAACACTTAAGGCGTGTAAACATATTTTTGGAATAGGTGAAATTAAATGACAGCAGTGTGAATGGCTGTGGCTTAATGTTTTGTCATTGTCATGACCAATGCAAGGAGAGAAAGCTGAAAAAGTCAAAAATTCGAAACTTTCCCTCTACTTCATGTCTCTATCCATTGAAAAACAGGAAGTCATAGTGTGTGTCCATGTGTGTGTGTCCGTGTGTGTGTGTGTGTGTGTCCACAGCAAAGGGAATGCTACTGACATGTGTGAGGAGCCTTTGTCTAGTGGTCTGCAGTAAAGCCTTTGAAGAAGTGGCCCCATGGCCTCAGTGGAGACCTCTCTCCTCATGAACACAGAAAGTCACATTATGTGACTGTTGCATCACTGCAGAGAGCTCACTCTTAACATAGTTGGATGGGTTGACAACTTCTGATACGTTGTGGCCACAGGAGGCCCAAGCCAGGACTGCAGCACAGACAAAAGTCTTGACATTATGTTAAAAAAAATATGTCCACAATAGCACACAACATATTATTTACACCAACATGTAACTGGGCCAAAAGCTTCAGTTGCAGCTGGTTGGTTTGTTGATGAGCTCAGCAGACACAGAATGCTTATTTATTGATCATGTTAATGGGACCGTAACAAAAGAAGCTGGGGGCATGAAATTGAGTCTGAAGTACTTGCTAGGGTGTCTGGACTCTGCCTCAGAGTTAGGATAAGGCAAGAGCTAGGACATCCCAAGGGAGGCCGGAGTAAAGCTGCTGCTGCCTTCATGTCAAACGGAGCCATTTGAGGTGCTTCAGGCCCCTGATTTGGATTCCTCCTCGGGACCTTCTGTTGGAGGGTTCCTGGGAACGTCCGACTGGGAAAAGACCCCTGGGTAGACCCAGAATTTGGAAGGATTATACATCCCATCTGGCCTGGGAACATTTTGGGATCCTCCAGGAGGAGCTGGAAAGCAATGCTGAGAGTAGGGAACGTCTGGAACACCCGGTGTTATTTTCTGCCATCACAAGCCACCACAAAGACAGTGGAGGGAAGGGATCTAAAATAAGGCAGCAAAATACTGTACTGTAATTGTGCTTACTTAAGTCTCAAAGTACTCAGAGTACACTTAAAGTCTTACAGTTCAATCTAACTGAAAAAGGGAACAGTCAACGGGTCTGAGCAGCAACATGGACTGTGGCTACATTCACATTCCATACCACTATCTTTTAATGTTGAGAGCATCACTATTTCTGCCACAAAAACTTTCCGAGCTCCTCAAATGGAGAACTTTGGAAATACTGCTGGCCCTGTTTTAGTTTGAAACTTGGGTTTAAGTTCAACTTTAAAACTAATTAGTTGGATTGTTTTGAAAATGGACAGAACTGTGGTAGAAGTGTGCAAGTACAAGGACTCAAAAAGGGAGCATTTAAATGTAAAAATGTATTTGGCAAACTAACAACAAACTATTAAACAAGCTGATAATCCGCCTGCTGACCATTCGAAACAGAGGAAGCTGTAAACCTGGAATAGCTGGAAAGGTGAATGTGCTGGGGCGTTGCTCAGCATAGATTCATTGTCTCTTTCTTTTGCACCTATTGTGTTTTTTCATCTACACCTCTAGAATTATCAGCCAATGAAGTAGCTTGATGGGCAGGTTTGCACAGTATGTAGTTGAGCTTCAGGAGATGCGTCCACTGGATAATTTATGACCCTAATTATCTATAAAACACCCTTTCTCTGTGTGGGTTAACAGGGACAAGCACTAGCAACTTCCAGGCAATCTTGGAGGTTAGCATTTAGTTTGCCAACCATCAGCAGTCAATTGGCAACAAGTTGCTCATGAAAGAGCCACAGAAGAATTCAGCTGCTGCAAAATGTTCCATTATAAGCAAAAAACGCTCTTAAACACCAAGCTACAGAAATAATCTAAACCTAATAACCCTCGACCCTATCATCCAACTGTCACTTCAGGGTTTCATTCATTGAAACTTAACACTGACAAGGGAAAATGACCTGAAGCTGAATGGTTGCTTCTGTTTGAAGTAAAGGGGAAATGCAACATCGTTATCCTCACATTGTAGCAGTGAAGATGAAGGCAGAAAGAGATAAGGAGGTCAACGAGGTCACTGTGGCGCTGCCTGAGGTTTCCCTTTCACCTCTGACAGATGGAAGGCCTTTAGGCAAAGCATGTGAAGGGGCCCCCAGTGCCGACAATACACAGTGTGCTTCCGTCCTGTGGCTGCCTCTCACTCTGCCTGTCTCTCACACACGCGCACACATACACACACCTCTGACTCTTCCCCCCTCCATTTTTCTCTCGCAGTCTGCTGTGATTGACGGATCACGTTCTACAAGGCGCTGAATGCAAGCCTGTCAAACATCTCAATGCTGCGTTTATGTCCAGTAGGTTCTATTGTGCGTGGGGCTGAGTATCTTCTTTTCTTTGTGTTTGTGAATAGATTTCATTCATTTGGTTGAAAGAGTATTTCTTTGGATTTGGGTTTATTTCATTTATCTCTGTATTACTATTCAATGTGCCCTGTTTGCTTTTAGTTACTGCTGTTATCCAGCGGCCGCAGGTTACAATAGCTACAACACCTACCGCAACCACTCATCCCCAGAATGCATTTTGTTTGGTGAAGTAGCAGTTCATATGTGGAGACTGGAAACAAATCACCATTTTTAAATTTGAGTTGTGTGTTTACTGTGATATGAAACAATATAGTAGTATTGGGAGTATTTGGATGTATCCTTATAAGCTAGTAATTTTTTTAAATCTTTTTACATTTTCTACACCTACATCCCGTTCTCATGGTTGTGGGTGGTTGGAGCCCAGTGTCTAAGGAGTGCTTGTCAAACACACCTACAGACAGGGTAGTTTCCAGTTCACCTACACGTGTTTGGACTGTAGGAGGAAACCCACACAGGAACAGGAAGAACACACAGCTCCTCGCGGAAAGGCCCCAGCTGACCGTGACGGGTTCAAACCAGGAGCCTCTTGCTGTGAGTGCACAGTTCTAAACGTTGGAGTTCTATCATGCTTCTACTCTCCTTGATGCTTGTGTAATGGGAGCCTCTTAATTTAAATGCTTCTCCATCGAGCAAGAAGAAGTTGGAAATGCCACCATTCGATCAGATCAGAGGAACATACAGACAATAGCATTGATTAGGGCCGGCCAAATAAAACAATATCAATAATTACACCCTGTTGTTTTCATTGATATGAGTATAACATAAGTTAAGTACATGTCGATATAATTATTTTGTATTGTGTAAGCAAAGTGAGAAGGTACAACACATAACTGATATATAAATCAGATCTGCAAAGTGTTTTGCTGTTTATTTCAACATTCACTCGGGATAAAAGAGACTTTAATCTTAAAATAAATAATAATTTGACATTTATCATTTTAATTATCACTATCAAAGGATGTTTTTTTTTTTATCTTGATAGAGTTTTTGGCCAGCCCTAACATTGATAAAAGCTTAATTATGCCCATTTTAATGAACGTCCAATATTTACAGGGTATTTCTGTTCCAGCTGGCTGCAGTAGTGGTCATGAACTCTATCTTAGCAGTTGGGACATGAATCAAAACCAAATATGTTTTCTGTCGTCTCAGTTAGTTTTAATCACACTGATCCATGTTCAGGTATTCAGTTTGTAATAATAAGCTGGGTGAGACATCATGATTGACAGCTGAGATTGACTCCTGATCACTATTGCAGAAACAAGTGACATTGGTTCACACCCACTGAAAGTTACATTAGCCACATTAGCATTTAGAAAGTTTATTCCCAAAAGATTGGTTAAGGCAATAAAGCAATAATAGATATCTCTATCATAAAGCTTCTTCCCATTTCAGCAGGTGTCAGCCAGGAAACAAATTGCTAACATGTGAGCAACTGTCCATTTACACAGCACAGCATTTATGTAATTGGCACTTCTTTGTTCTCCACAAGCTGCTGAACACTATAATTTTCACTAGCTTCTTAGCTTATTGTACAGTTTGTCTAGTGAACTTCCTCACACACCATCACATGATTGTCTAAACCATCTCCACTTGAAGGAACTGGCCTGTTTTTTTTAGCTTGACTTAAGGCTGCAAGTGATTAGGATCAGGGGCTCTGAGCCAAAACGACAGTGACTGCTCTTCTTTACTCTTAGCTGGAAGCTGTCTCTTTACCATACAGGGTCCTTAACTCCGTCCACTACCTTCACCCTCAATGATCTTGCTGTTCTGCCTCTCCTCTCCATTCTGTTTCCTAATTAAAGCGTTTGGTTTGTTGATGATGAAGCTGTTTCCTAGGGAAAAGGAATGTTTTGACTCTGTCTCGCTTTGTACAGGCTTCACACTCATTATTGGATGTTAGAGATGATGGCAACACTGTTGGTTACTTCACTGTTGCACCAATTTTAAAGAAGCCCTATTAAGGGAATATTGTCTCTTAGACAGCTTATGGGTTGGTGCTGTATTGCAGTACATTGAATTTGGCACAAGACAATGATTGTGAAGTTAAATTGTTGACTCTAAACTTAAAGTTTAAATCCACATCAGATGCAGTGATGGAGGCTAATTTAAGACTTACAATTAATTTAACCTAAGATTAAATCATCATATTTTCCATTTTATTCAAATATCCTCATGTTGGCTAAAGTCTCTAAACCACAGTGTAGAGCCAGCAGAGTATTTGATAGTCACACCATGAGATAAAGCTTTTTCAGATTGTACTGTCTGTCTGCAACATTTAACCTCAAAAGCCTCTGCCATTGTTTCTTTGCCCAACTTATCTTCTGTCTGAGTCAAACCAGACACAGATGCTGTCATTTCCAGATGGTAGATTAATTAAGATCTACAATCTGAAGTGTAGGAAAGTAACTTAAAATGCTCTAAAAGAGAAAAGGAGACTTTGAAAACAAAGTTTTAATCAAGACATGACATACTCTTACATGTGCCACTCAAAACCATGAGGTCATTATAATACCAGACCATGGTGAGTGCTAACAGAGGCAACGTGGCTCAACACTGCACCATTCCAGCCCATATTTAAAATCCTGCCAGGATAAAAGAGAAAAAGAAAGGGAAAGAAAAACAGTTGTTAAAGTACTTAAACCCAGTAAATACCATTTAAGCAAACAATTCAATACCGTCAGTTGAAGGGTCAGTATATTAGACTTCAAAGTGTAGAATTAGATCCAGTATGAGAAAAGTCATCACTCATCACTCTTTACTCCACACAGATCTGATTGTGAACAGTTGTAAGACTGTAGCCTGGATGAAGCTATGGCAACGAGAGTGGCCATTCTGAAGTCTTGATGTGGGTGGACACCTTATCGTACCACTTAGTTCATAGGTTTGAAGCACACTGAGGCATGTCAGTCACAGCTGGGTAATAAAGAAAGAATGGAGTCTGGCTAAGCAGGAAGTGGGTGTGTTTGTCTTCATTCTAGTGGTCTTCTACAATGACTGCACACTAAACGTTGAATGCCATCCTGCTGTTTCTTTATCTTCTCACACAGCAGAGCTCCTGCTTTAATAATGGGAGCCCCAGCATGCAATGGATAGGTACAAAATATGGACAATACAGTTGAAAGAATAAAAGTGAGAAAAAATGATGTACTGATGTTTTTGCCCAGCTTATAAATTGCTAATGATATATGTTTACCATGCAGCGAGATCATGCTTTCAACATTCTTCTCATGTGGTTTTTTATGACAACCCAAGCAACTGAAATGTCTGGCCTCAGGAAGACCACGAGCAGTCGTACTACAGTCAATGATCACAGCTATGATTTCCACCAACACAGACAGAAATCATTCCAAAATGTATTTCAGTGTTTACATATAATTGTCATTATACAAGTATTTTTCCCTAGTGGGGCAAAATGTTTGGTTGGAAACACATTGTGGCTACCGCTGTTGCTAGGTGACCATATATTGCCTGCTCGGATCCTTATTATTTTCAGCCTCTCAGTCTTTTAAATTCTTGCTTGTTCCTGATGTGTTTTTAAAAACACTGTCAGCTCTCCACTGTCATCACAACCTGTTAAGACACACGCACACAAGTAAACAGTGATTTAAAGTGCTTTAGAAGAAGTGTCTGATATTTTGTAGGATCTCTTAATATGTCACCGCTTTCATATTCTGACATGTATTTGTGGTTAATTATTATATCCTGTGTACATAATAATGCGTATTTTGGCAAATGTACAACATTACTACAGCAGTAATGCATCATGGCATTGGCACACTCAGTAGCCTACACATAACTGTCATCCTATTGTTGTTAACTATAAAATCAAGACAGGACGCTATTCTGTCAATGCTGAGTGCTCAGTGAATAATAAAAAATACCTGGAACCTGCATACAGCTGTAACAATATTTTACCCTATGAACCCTGAAAGCAACTCTGACATTAAAATGTGCAACATGCTGTGACACAACATATAATTTTCTTTTCTTTCTGGCAAGTTCTTTATCTTTCTGAGAGCTTGTTTAATGAATGTTAAACACCAGTAACATTTAATGAGTTGAAGGGTGTTTGATGCAATTCCATTGGCTTCTGTAACCTGACTGACTGGTCCAACCTGAAAATAGAGACAAACGCCATCACAGCTAACTAAAAACCAAAGTGACACCTTCACATTAATTATTTTGTACAAGCATCAGGCCAAACCTCACAGCGGCAACTATGTTCTAACAAAGAAGCAGTGTGGCTTGGTTGTTTGTCTCTGTATGTTGGCCCTGCATTCCTCTTGTCCAGTGTCAGTGGGGATGCTCACTGTTCTACTGTGAAGCTTCACTCTTCATCACCAGAGAGCTGAGGAGCAGCGAGGGACCCTCAGACAGATACAGTAACATGTTTTCTTACTGTGTTCTCTCCTCTGGTTTACAGACTGTCAGGCACCAGACCAGCTGGTACTCCATGACCACTGGCCTCAAGAGAGATGCTGGGCAATGTGCTGCCACTGCAAAGTCAATAAACTGTAATCCCTTAGACAATAGGTACAGATAGTATATCCATCCTCCACCAATTTTACACATCAGGGTCAGTTTTATGGTCAAGTCATTGGGAGCTCTGTCTGGGAAAATAACCTTGATGATTCATCTGCGTTTTGTTCGTTTGAGTTTGGAGTCTGATCATTTATCACAGAGACTGCATTACAAATAGGGTTGTTTATGAGATGTAGGATTTATTAACTAATTCAATTATAATTTGCAATCAGATTAAGCAAAAATGTAATATTTGTGATTTTATCACAGAATCATTTTGTTTGAACATGATGATACCAAATACAGGACACAGATACAAGCAATATAGTGAAGATTTATTGGGGGAGATGAGGATTGTGGCAGGTGATGGCTGAGGGCAAAGATGGAGTGGTGGTAAGCAGGATGGAGCTGGCTGGGCAGCGAATTCATCCTTCATTCGCTGCCCAGCCAGCAGGGGAATGAACAGAGCACGGGAGGAGGGCTGGGTGGTAAGCTGACAAGGCAGGGGGCTGAGTGAAACTGGAGTCTGGCGGAGATGAGCTGGTTATGGAGAGGTGTGCTGTGTGGCGGGAAGACAGCCGAGCACGCAGCTGATCCTGAGGCTCAAGTGAGTAAAGGTTACTCGGGGAAAATTACACAAGGGTAACTCAGGACAAACAATTCTCAGCGGCCGTGAGCGTGTGTGTGTGATACCAAAGTGGCTGAAGCAACAGTCTAGCAAAGAGTGTGTGGAGAACTGGACCATATGGATATACTGCAGGGGAATGACAGATAAACAATCAGGCGGCCAGGAGAGAATGAGGAGCGCCACAACCACACGACAAACACAGATACACACAAGCAGCTGAAAAAATAACTACCAGGGATACACTTCAGAGACAAAATCACCAAATTATCATGAGCATCCAGACGTTGAAGAGGTATCGAGGTTAATTTGTTTTGGTCAGAAGAAAATAGCCCACTGCTCTAAATGAGGGGAGAGCATGTGTCTGTTGTTTGTTTGTTTTCCGAAAATTACGAAATTGCCTGTTTTTTACTGACTGAGCCCCACACTGGTTTCTTCCGCTATTCAGGCGTGCCACTCATCTAGAGATTTGATGTGTTGAGATTCTTTCACCTGAAATCAATTTGAATTAAATTCAATTTTATTTGTATAGCGCCAAATCATAATATACATTATCTCAAGGCACTTTACGTCAAGACCTTAAAATCTTATTAATATAGAGAAACACAACAGTTCCCACAATGAGCAGCACTTTGGCGACTGTGGAGAGAAAAACTCCCTCCCAACAGGGAGAAACATCAAGAACCAGACTCAATGTGGGCGGTCTCTGCTCAACCGGTTGGGGTGAGCAGAGAAAAATGGGGTGGAGAGGAGAGATGGGTGGAAAAAAGGGGAGAGAAGAGAGAGAGATAGTGGGGAGGGGGAGGAGGGGGGGAGAGAGAGGTGGGAGGGGCCAGGAACACTTGTGCACCATCAGGTATCAGATCTGACTAGTTAAAATGTAAACAATAATAGTGTAAAGATTGATTATTATTGATAACAGGCACAATTCATATAATAATTAATTACTGAAATGTTGTTAATAATGGTGATAGTTGTTGTACTGCAGTTCTGGAGTCAGAGATATCTTAAATGAGAGAGAAAAAGAGAGAGAGGGACTATGGGAGAAAAAAGTGAAATAGTTATTGACATGTATTATTATAAATAAATGAATGTGGGGGGGCAGAGAGACAGAGAGAAGTGGAGAGGTGCTCAGTGCATCATGGTTAGTTCCCCCAGCAGTCTAAGGGATGGTTCAGGACTCACCTGATCCAGTTAGATCCAGAACTAACTATAGGCTTTATCAAAAAGGAACGTTTTAAGTTTAACTTTAAATGCAGAGATGGTGTCTGCCTCCTGAACCCAGAGTGGGAGCTGATTCCACAGGAGAGGAGCCTGGTAGCTGAATGCTCTACCTCCTGTTCTACTCTTACAGACTCTTGGAACCACAAGAGAGCCTGTGTTTTGGGAACAAAAGACAATATCAAACAAATCACATCCAGAAAATGAGCCGTTCTCAGTTCAGAGGGGAATTTTGGTTTTACGGCTTTTATCTGTATCTGTATGCAGGGAGCACCTCTCTATCTGAGAAGGAAAGCAGAGGAGCTTATGTTTAGGAGTTGCCTGCTGACCCCCTTCAGCCAGTTCTCTCTAATAATCTGCAGTGTCAGTCATATGTCTTTTTGTCAGATTAAAAGCAGTTTGTTGGGATAAAGAGCAACCCTTGTTTTTGGTTTCCTGTCTGAAATAAAGGTTTTAGGGTGTGAAGATTGGGCAGAGGTCAACCTGCAGGTCACAGTGTCTGGTTTCCTACATGAGGCTTAGTGAGGCCTGGGAGGGCCACTTCAGATTGAACCGAGGGAACAAAACAAAGACAAATAGGCATTTGAAATGCTTCAGCACCTTGGACAGCACACAGCACATGGATTGATTGATGAATGATTCAGCACCACTGCCGGTAAACAGCGACAGACAAGTGTCTTCCGTAGAGAGGAATAAGATACAAAAGAAGCTAGGACTACTGCTGGATTAAAAACACACACCAGGACCTCCTTTATCATGGGAACAACAATATACACAGTATGACCTTCACTGTTCACTGTGATTACACTAAAATGCTCAGGTTGACTGTCTTGCTGTACCAAAATGCACTGTTGTACTTGCCCCACCTTTCGTCTATTTGCACCTTTTGGCAACTTACACTGTTTCATTTTACTTGTGTTTATTTTCTGTGTTTATATATATAAAAAAAATTACAATGTTGAACATTGACAATCAAGGATTCTGATTCTGATTGGTTCAGGCATAAAACGACTTGGTGAGGTTTGGAAAGGTTCATGGTTTGGATTAAAATAAGTTTTTCATGATTTGAGAACTTTTGTTGTCATGGTTATGGCAGTATATAAACTGTTAAGGTTGTGAACAGGTCATTGATTTAAAAAGACAAAAGAAAGGTTGGTTGGTTTTTACGTGAGAAACAAACAGCGGTCTCCTGTGTTTTATCAACCCAACCATCGATCCACCTTCCTCCTAATACAAACTCTGTTGCTCTATATTTATCATCTATATATCTCCCTTCTTTGTTCCCTTCATAATCACATTGGAATTCTGGAGGTTACCCAACAATAAACCTTAAGTGACGCAGACAACCTACAGGGTCATTTTTACTGAAAAAACTGCAGCTTGCAGCTTGGAAAGAGAATTCATCAGAGCAGAGTTCTTGGGAACGAAAAACAAAGACAATGAGCTAAAATGAAATGAGGACCGTAGGTTTATTATCACGAGGGACACTTTACATCAAGACTGTGGTTTGCACTGTCGCCTCACAGCAAAAGGGTTTTCACCTGGTACTCTTGCTTCCTGGCAGCCTCGGCTCAGGGGTTAAAGCGGTCATCCTCCTCTACCCAGAAGGTCGGCAGTTCAATCCCAGTCATCCCCATTCCAAATGCCAAAGTGTCCTTGGGCAAGATACTGAATCCCTTCTCATGGAGAAAAAATGTGCTGCACATAGATGCACTGTATGAAGGTGTGTGAATGGATGAATGTAAAACTGTACTGTAAAGCACTTTGAGTGGTCAACAAGACTAGAAAATATATAACGTTATATAAATACAGACCATTCACCATTCCTCTTGAAGTCCAAATACATGCAGATTGGGGTTAGGTTAATTCGAGACCCTGCAGCTCATTATCGGTGCCGCCTAGTGGTGCACAAGTGCACTAGGTATCGCACATAAATTATTATTCCTCGGGCTTATTATGGGTGCATTCGCAAAGCCAATTAGAGCGAGTGTAAAAAAACGGCTGAAAACGGCCGTTTTTCAGCGACTTTTGGAATGCTAAAACTGCTCTCAAAGCCACAAATGGAGGTTGTCAGACATGATTTTTACATCAAAATAAAATCAAATTTGTTTGCTTCGCAGACATGTAACCATGACATCTCTCAGACCTATACTTTTGGCTGTATCATTTTTTGGAAAAAAGTTTCTATTGGATGCCATGTTAATTATGAAAAAAAAAGGTCAGATAGGAGAACAACAGTCAAAATGTTCTAACTCGCCCCCACAGTCACATTTCTTAACTTTAACAAAGAACGAATAATGTGTACGTTCGTCAAAGTCTTGGTGTTATTACGATGTTTTTATTTCACGGATATCATCAAAATGCAGCTTTTGTACATGTCTTTCTCTTTCACTGTCTCACTCTCTCTCTCGGGGTCCCTCTCCTTCCTCTTAAACCAAATGTCTCTCTGTGGAGCCGGCAGCAAGCACAAGGCACCCATTCATTTTGGCATATAAATTAGTATATTAATTGAGGCGGCTGTTGCTCAGTGGGTAGGGCGATTGTCCTCTAACCAGAGGGTAGTTGGTCTGATCCTAGACTTTTCCTTCTGCATGCCAAAGTGTCCTTGGGCAAGATACATTGCCCCTGATGGCTGTGTCAAAAGATGCACTGTCTGAATGGGTGACAGACAAAAACCGTAATGTAAAGTGGTGTGGCCATTCATCATTTATCATTAATCTTATAAGAATAAGATAGTGACAACCTCATCATGATCATCGGTTTACCATGTGTTAAATGAAAAAAAAAAATTGGGATTGAGATTTTGTGCATCAGTGACACTGTTATGGCCAAATCTTACATAATCACACCCACCTGAGACACTCTGTATCAACTCCACCAACTTGTTTGCCGAGTTAATTTCTATTGAACTCCATGAAAAACGTGTGAACAAATAAATACAATGTCCCGTCCCTCACTTTGTGTTTAGTTGTTTTCTAGAGCCTCAAGGTTTGTTATGAAAGTATGCAAATCATTCAGACTTTTCAAAACAGTTTACCAATATTTTCTTTTTAGTTGTTTGTTGAAGTTCAGATAAATCCCTCCTCATCCAGGTGGTGATGAAACTTTAGGAGATATCTTTAAAGATATTCATCACATACTGTGCTGCTGGTGTCACTTGGACATAATGGTGTGGGAGGAATTCAAGATTATACTTGAGTGAACTTGCAAAGTGAGAGCGAGCAATTCATCAGAACACAAACACTATTATGGTAATGACAAAGCTCATTTTGACAACAAAAGAAATGATAAGATAATGTCCATTTTACTTTACCACTTATTTTATACATGAATGAGTCAATGAATGAGGCCCAATTATGTAAAATTAGATTATCAGATTAAATCATCTAGTTTAAAGTCAGTGTAAAGAAAATCCAGAATGTCATATTGAAAAGTGGGGTTTTTATAATTCTTGTGTTCAGGATTCTTTCTGTCTGGACAGAAGTCACAGCTTGGTCATAATAAGCTTATCCCCTCTCAAAAATACTGTCCGTTTAAAAACTAGAGCACATAAGTATCAGTGGTTCTCCGGCTGCATTATAAGTTACTACTTCCTACGATGATGATCAAATGTATCTTCCATGGATGCCAGACTTTGTAGAACAGCTCTCCTTTTTTTAAATTTCATAAGAATGATGAGATGAAGAAATTGCGTTACTCTAAATATTCTCTCCAATATAGAAAGGTCTAAACCTCACTGCGTAAAGTGCCTTTAGATAATGCATGCTGTGATTTGGAAACACAAATAAAACTGTATTGAATCAAAGAGGTTGATTCATTTTGTTGCATTGTTTAAGAGCTGAGGATCACCACGTCCGCCCTCTCCACTTTACACCAGGTCATTCCTCAAACTCTCACCGGATACAACTGGGATTCAATGATTTTCTATTTTGACTGATAAATTGGCTGAACCGCCTCCCTACCCCTACTTCCTCTTCCCGCCCTGCCATCTGGTCCCAAAGTCAACGGTACATGCCACCAATTAATGTTGGCAGTTGCAACCCACCAAATGCTAGTGCCTTTGTTGTAACGACGTATAACGTTAACAAATAATTCAAATATCTGGCAGCCACATTAGAGTTTTACTGTTAAAAGGGTTGCTTTTGATTTCACACATGTACTGTTAAATAGAAGGGTGAAGAAGGGTTCAAATAGACTTAGGTCTGCTGCCCACTGTGTGAATTGCCGTCAACTGAACCACTGTATGAGTCAAACAACCAAACCCTGAATGCTTGAATAGGGCAGGGTTTCAGCAGATACTCCCCCAGCTTATCAGAGTGAAGAAGAAAGCTTTTATCGCAATTTAGAAATCTTGAGGATCAACTCTGAAAAAGCAGGACCAACCACGCAGAGAAACAGAGGAAAGGCAAAGAAAGAGGAACTCCAGCCAGAACCAGTGGTGTCCTGAATGTTGCACTAACTAATATTTTATGTGACATATGATATTTGGATGAAATTGATGAAATGGCTGTGTTTGGTTATAGGGACCAAACACACACGCACACAGACACAAATATTTGGAAAGATATGAAATATGAAATAATATAATTTTGCTGTCTTTTGTTTTTCCTTTGTCCTTCTGAATCCATGTCAAATGGGACATTTCAACAATGTTTCCTGTTATACCCAGACTTGTTTGTGCTGATGATAGCACAGCGTGTCATGTTGGGATAAATCAGAAGAACACAATTCAAGAACTGCTGTAGCCTGGTTTTGTTTTAAGCATCCTGGTGTGTTTGTAAGAAGATGTGATAGGAGTGGAGGTCCAGAGTAAGTTCAAAGATTCAGAAAGGAGAGGTAGTTTAGTTGTGGAAATATATGAATTGTGTGGCTGTGGCTGAGGGGGTAGAGCGATTGTCACCACTTTGATCCCAGTCTTCCTCATTCCGGCGAGTGTCCTCAGGCAAGATACTGAACCCCAGTTTTTGCCATTATTAGATGTAAATGGCAAAAACTATACTCTAAAGCACGTTAGGCAGTAATCAAAACTAGACAAGCACGACATAAACACAGACCATTTACCAATACAGACCAGTTATGTATCTTTAACACAGCCAACACTCCAGTATACCTACTTTGATTGGCATAAGATGAAACAGCCTGCCGCTGGCTGACATAGTGAAGATCTCAGGGATTTGGCCATGATGTGACATATGGAACAGATTAAACACACCTTCCCATCCTGAAGTGAAAAGAGAGAGCCGACGTTGACTCAGCCTACAACCAAGTGAGTTGTGGTGGTACTACACTGGATCATCATAATTCTGTCTGGTTTTATTGCTGGACTAAAACAACCACACTGGCCAAGTACAGAACAATATTTTCAGTGTATATATGAGGATTAGACAATGGTGTGAACAAGTATTCTTTTTGATGGAGAGTATGGGTATGTCTCCTGTTATCTTTAAAACAGAGAAGCAAAATGTGGACCAAATCATTTTTCAAGTAGCCAAAAGCAATGTCTGTCACAAATGATGAGAAGGTCAAAAGGAACAATGCTAACTGTCAGAGATAATCATTTTGACCGCTTCCATGAGCCTGAGAGAGAAGAGAGATTCCGGGGAGATGTGACAGATAAATAAGCTGCACAAATGTTCAAATTTACATTCTACACTGGAATAACCCAGTATTTCTTTTTTTTTACTTTTTGAAGGTCGCAAAGGGCTAGAACTCTTTTTTTCTTACACCTTTGGGAACTTTCCCAGCAGGACTAATGTGAAAAACTGTTCTATTTTCAGGAAGTGTATTTCCAAATGCTTGAGCTGAAAAAGTGAATATATTATTTAACCCAATATGATTTTTGCCCTATGCATCTTTATCTATTTGTTGAAGTATATGTAATCAAGTGAGGCAACAGAAACTGTTTGACGATTTTGAGCACCTGCTTCCACAATTTTTTTTGATCTGATTCAATTCTGTAAGTTTTATCAAACAGAATGGTAATCGGTCTTAGAGTTTTTGAAATATAAACTTGTAACTAAAAATGTCTCTCTGCTTGCTTGCTCCAAAGAAAGGTCAGGGCTCACTGTGGACCTTGACTGTCTGCACAAAGTGTCATGGAAATCCATTCAATAACTTTTGAGATATTCTAGTCGGGAAGTTGTGCACAGACCAATAGTCCATGATGCACTGTAAGCACACACGCTAGCTGTAGCTTGTGATGGCAAATAATTGAAGTGACTACATGGTTCAAAGCTTTGCCTAAGCTTTGGTTTTATAAAACAATGGTGGTATTTAAGATTCATCTCAGCAGGTCAAGGCTCTATCATGCATTGACTCCAAGGTCCAGAATGAAGCCGAGCTAACCAGACAATGACTAATGACATTTGCCTTGAACATAGAAAGTCATATGTGACCAGCAAGCTAA
Organism: Paralichthys olivaceus; assembly: GCF_024713975.1. Taxonomy (NCBI): domain Eukaryota; kingdom Metazoa; phylum Chordata; class Actinopteri; order Pleuronectiformes; family Paralichthyidae; genus Paralichthys; species Paralichthys olivaceus. Next base: position 21,471,687 of record NC_091108.1, on the reverse strand, counting down.
ACCTTTACCTACATTGAGGCCTTTCCAGACCATGCTTTTATCTTTCTGTTTTATTTACAGTTCATGTTCTGCTCTACATGATGGCAGCAGCATGGAATTGTCATCTCATAAGCAGGTCCTGTCTGCTTATCTGCTTTTGATCATTCAGAGTAAGAAAAGACATGAATTTGATCTCTATAAAGCCAACGATCAACGTGTCCATATGGCAATGACAGGTTAAAGGTCCAGTGTGTAAGATTTAGGTGAAAGGGATCTATTGGCAGAAATTTAATGTAGAATAATCCTCATGATTTTTTCACTAGTTCATTTCATCTAAATTGTATGATTTGTAGTTTTCTTTACCCTAGAAAAGACCCTTTATATTTAAATACTTTATATTCGAGGGGGTCCTCTCTACGGAGGCCACCATGTTTTTTACATTAGTCCAGACTGGACAAACTAAACACCTTTTGAGTTTTTATGACAATTAAAGGCTGCCACAGAGGGTGAGGTGAGGGGTGTTCAGCTGCAACATGCAATTTCAACACTAGATATCACAAAATTCTACACACTGTACCTTCAAGTCATGATCAGATATTTAGTAAACTATTAGGAATCCTCCCTCAAGAATCAGGAAATTAAAATGACTGAAATTTCCTAAGAAAATGCACTATGACTGTAGAATTAGTCACAGTTGATCCTGAGATACACAGAGCAGACATAAAAAATGTACAACAAGCTGCAACCACAAATCACATTAACACATTGCATGAATCGCAAAGCAGCTAAATCCAATGGGGCATGAGGCATTTCCAAGCCTCTTCCATTATGGCTGTGTACCTTTTTACAGCATCGTGAGGTTAACACATGCACAGTACCAAGGCAACAAGCTTTTCACCAGACACTCACAATATGATGTATTGCTACAACTCTGAGATGTGATGCAATAGTCGTGACCAGCATTACCTGAAGCCTTACCATCACTGAACACAGCTTGCACAAGAAATTAGACTTCGCTGGAGCCCTTAGCTCAAAGTGCATCACAGACAATAAATAACGAATGAGTAGATAAATGTGTAAGAAGTACTCAGAACTGTTTTACTGTGAAGCTGCACTTGAACCAGAGCCCCTGATGAATGTTGTGTGTATATGGATAGTGTTGGGAAGGTTTCTATTAGAATATATCTCATTTATAAAGTATTTCAATCAATTACTTACAATGAATTTAAATACCTTAGATTACTTAAATTCTCTTACATTGATATTGCCTGTGACTAGATGAATGAACATGACAATACTGCTAACTCACGTAGACTGAACCCAGGAGTCAATCAGATTTGTAATGAGGCAAGTAGGAGTAGTAAGTGGTGAGAAAGATATTAATATACTGAAAATCTTCTATGTTGCACAGATTAAGTAAACTAGCTCACACACCAAAAGGTTTAAGTTTTCAAATGGTCATAATAAAGGTTCCAAGGCATTTAGGTCAGTAGATATTGGCCAAACTAAAATCTAGTACACATCATGCATGCTGTCAACTCTGTAGTTTCTTTGTTGTCTGTTTAAAGCTAGCTAGAATGCTGATAATGCTAACAGTTCTCCGCAGTCGGCTAGGTAGGTAGGTCCTTACAAAGGTCCTTTGACCAGAAAGTAAACTCAGCATTCACCTAAATGATAACTACCTTTATGTAATGTTTTTAAGAATGTAACTGTATTATGTACCATATTCACACCAAACACAAAGTGTACTTTCACATCCCATTTCTCGCAGGAATATTTGCCAGTTATTTTCCAGAAAAGACAAGAGGATAACTACTGGTGAGTAAGTATTAAGTAGAAGAAAACCATTGATAGGCCAGTGTTGTTGTGTGTGGGTCCAACGTCTGGTGGTGCACACAGATGGCTGGGTGACATTTCCACCACCTGAGGGGGACGAATGGCCAGTTTGATGACTTGCTAGCTCGGAATGGTGCCAGGGAACTGTCTCCGGTGAGGTTCGTTCCCAACGCTGATTGGCTTTCAAACATTATGTCACAATGAGCACATGGAGCAGATTTCACATCTGTCTTGTTGCGCCATTTCCATTTCACTTTGTATACACATCTTCAACCATTAGAACCTCCCTCCAAAGTCTAACCCCGACCCTAAAACCAGCTCTTAGTCACACAGCCCTTTCAAAGTGTCTCCAACAGTCAGGACCCGGCAGAATGTACCCACTCTCCAAAAATGTCTTCACTCCAGTGGTCTAATTGGATGGTCCTCACAATGAGCAGCCATGCAAGTGTACACACACACACAAACACACACACAAACACACTTGGTAATAAATGGTTTTACCAGAGTACCCCAGAGTGATTCTGTCTTAACTCCTCTTTATCTTTTTGTGTGAGGTGGTAAATGAATACTGGCTACATGGCATTCAAGTTTAATGTGATACTTACTGTCAAACACGCACACACACACACATAGACATGACACACATCGACAAAGTGCCCTCACACAGAAATACACTTAGATACATGCTGACATCTATGCACACCCATACACTCACACACGATACACTTTAATTGCTACTGTGTGCATTTCCCTGCTAACATGGATCACAACATTTGCTATATGGCCAATTTCTTATACGTTTTAGCTTTAGCCTTCAGCTACCTTGAATCTACCTGAGTACAAAAGGTGCTTTATGAATAATATTGCATTGCTGGACCAGCTCCCAGTTTAGGTTTGAGACAGAGACAGAGATATCTACATTTAGAGTTAGACTTAAAATGGTCCATTCCCTTGGCATGCTACTACAGGCCTTGACTGCAGGGGGACCTCCCATGATACACTGGGCTCCTCTCTCCTCCACACCTCCATCTGTACACATTTGTATCCCATGAATGCATGTTACTGTTGTAGAGTGTAGATTTTTCGATTGTGAGCCACCTTCTGCCATCATGATGATCAACACTCACTGAATAATAACCATTGTTCTTATTTTCTCTTCTCAAATTTATGATGTTATTTGGGTGGCTGTGGCTGAGGGGGTGGAGCGGTTGTCATCCAACCAGAAGGTCAGAAGTTCAATCCCCAGTCTTCCCATCTGCATGCCAAAGTGTCCTTGGGCAAGATACTGAACCCCAAACTGCCCAATAGAACATCAAAAAGTGCTAGCTATAGAAGCACTGTATGTATGAATGTGTGTGTGAATGGGTGAATGGAAAACTGTAGTGTAAAGCGCTTTGAGTGGTCTTCAAGACTAGAAAAGTGCTATATAAATACAACCATTTACCATTTACAACCATTTATATACATCCCTAAAGTTGAACTTGCATTGCATTGTTTTCTTTTCCAGGGTTTTCAAACACTTTCTCTCCCTGTCGCTCTGCCCTCTCTCTGAGGTCTGTCTGTCTCCTGACAATTGATTTCACATTAAATAAAGACTGAATGTCCTCCATTATTTCCACTCAAAGTAAATTAATAAGGGGACATTTCAACTGGTGTTATAAATAGGAGGAAATATTATATATATACAGCCAGCAAAAAACCTTTGTCTGTGCCATTAGACACATTTCAAAAATGATTAACCTATTTTTTGAGCAGTTTTTACTTTGTACCATATGGTTAATTACATTGACAAAAAATACATTAAATATCAAATTATATTCATGCAATGTATACAAACATCTTGTCAGGAAAAAATATTCTTTGCAATCTTTTTTCACACAATAAAAACAAACTAAATTCATAGTAACAAGTACTGTGGGGCTGCAGAGAAATTTATTACAATTTGTAGAAATATAAAATTATGACGTAAAAGATGGAGAATTGAATTAAATACTAAAAGAAAAGAAGAAGCTTGTGAAAAGCAGTAGCATCCACTGCTCAGAATATCTCTTGTTAAGAGGTAAATCAGCCTCTTGACCTGTGCACTGCCATTAATAAGGAGCATCTTCCACTCAGGACGTTTGGTTTCTTTCAGTAATGTTACCTGACATTAATGGATCTTGGAAGAAACATATTAACGGATTGAGTTCATCTACAATTTCACTGAGGATTAAATTTGAGACGTCAAAAACATTAAGGACAAACTAAAAGCAACATGCAGCATGAGAACATAGTGTAACATTTTCAGGTGTCTGTGGAGGTTTTTCTCATTCTTTCTTATAATTCATAAAGTGTGAGTTCCAAAAGTCTCAGACCAATTAGGGGCACATATATTTGTTTCTCCGTATCTCAGTAAGCTTCTCTTTTGTGATGTTTTTTCTTGACTTCACACACTTGGCCTTTTCACAATTGAAGAAAAAAAGGCTGGCTTGCTGCAGTCTCCAGTTACACGTTTTATCTTCACATATTTAACAGTTAAACAATCTCATGATACTTAGGATTAACAATAAAGCACAGTACAATGTGCCATGACTACTGTGAGCAATTCAGGGTAACCCAGCAGTGAGAGGAAAGCAGTAATCTGTAAATTGTGACATGAGAGAGCACGCCTGTTTAGAGGAGGAATAAACCTAAATATGCAATTATTGGTCTCAAATTATTGGTCAGATTTCAGAAGTGTATCTGTCTGATTGAAGATTTTTGAAAAATATAACAGAAACTAAATGACACGTGACTGAATCTAGTTTGAGTTTTTTGTCAGATTGGATGGTTAAATTAAAACCATGTGACTAAAGTACCTTTGATCAAAAGTGAAAACTAAATAAAATAGTATCTCTTTTTTGTTTTGTTTTTTCAAGGTAGTTAAGTCAGAAAGTTTAAAACTTGCTTTATTGATATTAAGTATTATTTTAGGTTTATGTGGACGTACATCAACATTGTGGTCAAATGAAAGTTTCAATAACATCATAAATTTGAGAAGAGAAAAAAATACTACATTTAGTTGCAACAATTTAGGACACTTGTTAACAGGTCAGCCACGTTTTTGTGGTAAATGTTCCACAACTCTTGAGATGCAAAGAGTCTTCTTATTTTACTCGTTCCAATATCAAAGAATCTGTCTGTGGGTTGAGATCATTGCATTTGTCTCAGTGCAGTTCAGCCAGTTAAAATAACTACACTATCAAATTACAACTCATCTTGTCATTTATTATGAAACAAAAGCACTCAAGTTAAGCCACACTTATCAAGCTCCCTTATAGTTTGCTGTTGATTGTTTTATGTCATTAGTCGACCTTCAGTTTCTTAGTAGATAACACATAGTGACACATAGTTACCCGCCTGGAAAAAGGCTTTTATTTATTTAACCATCTCCTGGGCAGCTCTTTAAACTCAACAGTGTCTCCCATACAGACCACTTCTCAACAGCTCAGGTTTCCTTATGAGCATTGAGTCTGGAAAATCTCCCAATAATGATTGACCCAGGGGATATTCATGGCACCAATCAGGGAACTTTGGGTAATGTTTGGATGACATGACCCCACCACACACAGCCACCACCACCACTACAAAGTCCCTAACCCATTCCTACTGCTGCTTTTATCGACAGTTATTTTGGACACTGCTGGAGAAATTAAAAGAAAAAAGAACACACACCAAAGTAAAAGTAGAGCTAAATTAACTGTTTGTCCATCAGAGTGTAGGAAGAGTTCTCATGGGTTACTCAAAAAACAGAGAACTGTCTTTCAACAGACTTAAAATGACATCCTGGCCACCCAGACCACAGTGATGTAAGCACACACTTTGAGGTCTGATAAAGCACAAAGGTAGGGTCCCTATAGCCATCAATAAGTAAGTTAGTAACTACCTGATGGTCAGATTTAAAAAAAATAAAAAAGTTATAGCAATGGTTCGACACAGACATCAGAAAGGTTGGGGTGAGGGTTCTGAAGGTACTTGACAATCTGACAAGCAAACAGCAGCATTTGAATTTAGCTTCAGCCACTTATTGTTCTGGGCCCGGACTACAATGCTGGAAACTACCATACTGAGCACACTGTGGTCAATCAAACCTGATTCCATGATGCTCTCACCTTGACGATGTAATCCACCCTCCAACTCTCAATTTGACCAAGACCAGTGTTGCTGCCTTTGGGCTGCCGAACAGACATGTTGCTGTGACATCTGCCTAAAAAGCTCCCACTGATCTGACCTATCTCAGAAGAAACAAAGCCCACTTGTCTGCTGTCCAACACGCTGAGAGGAGATCCTCACCAACCCCCACTCAACACATGTACACTCACTTTCCTCTTTAGGGCCTTGGGGGTTTCACACCATATGGATCAAATCCATTAGCGGGCACTTTCAGGGCCATTTATGTTAATGCTGATGTGATCAGTGTTTCATTTTGTGATTCATTTTAAACACTTTCTTAATTAGACCTTGACCTTGGAGTCAAGTACGATAATGCTGTGGAATTAAAAGAGAAAGTGCCGGGAGAGACAGTCAGGGTATAAAAGCCTTCAATAAATGCCTATGATGAAATTCAGCAAAACACCATGACAGTGTAGTGAGTGTAAACAGTGCTGATTAATCTTTTGCTGTATTTTCCTCCTGCAAAGTCAAACCATTCAACACCTACACAAGTTGACCTGTGCCTCTAATGAACTTTTGCATTATATTTGTTTGTGGTTTTGATAATTCTTTTTGTAAGGTTTTAACCTTACTCTGGAAAGTGAGATAATGTAGGTTGGGATTTCGGGATGTCAATAAAATCAATTTGAATATATTTGCATGAAACTAAAAGCAGACATTTTACATTCAAACTAAAGGGAGAAAGCTAGCATCATTCTTTTATCTGGTTTTGTTACATCCCATGAAAATACCACAATCAATAATGCATTAGTCGATCACTCATCTCTCTGTGATCACTTAGCCCCATGCTCCCCGGTTCCTATTGAAGACATCAATCTTTAGAAATGACTCAAAAACACATAATTTCTCCTTTTTTGAAATGGCTCAAAAATTGTGAAAGCTGTTGCACACTATAGTTTCCAGCAAACACAACTCAGACAGCACAAATAGTGCATTTGTTGGGGACTACTTTAACGGTTATCCACATTTGGTGCTCGAGTGAATATTTAGGGCAGTAGCACAGTGTGGAGTGTGTTCAGAAAGAATCCATACATCTTCCCTTTTCTCACATTTTGTTATGTTGCAGCCTTTATTTAAGACCTACACCCAAATGCTACGAATCACCCATAATGGAAATGTGAGAAACTAATTTAAGACATTTTTGCAAATGCATTTATTGTGAAGAAAGCAAACATTTCTGAATACTTTCTGAATGCACTGTATGTGGGATTCAGTCATGTAATGCAAGAGTGTGAGTTTTTTGGAAAACAATGGAGGATGATACATAGGAATAGGATACAAAGGATACATTCAGTGTTGGTTTGGATCTGTAGGTTCGCCAAGAAGGATGTTTTTATTGCGGTCTGTCGGTCAGCAGGATAAGTCATAACCTGCGCTGAATGATGTTAGTGAGTGAACACGTGTAATAACTAGTTTGGAATGACTCGGGCCCAATACGAAACTGACAAATTTGTGATCTGGAAATTTGAAGCTTCCGGTTTATCCTGTCTACCGAGCAAAGACTTTTCACTAAAGTGGTGCCAGCTGTTAAACGATGGCTTAGGGGGTAGAGCGGTCGTCCTCTTACCAGAAGGTTGGTTGTTCAATCCCAGTCTTTGCCATCTGCATGCCAAAGTGTCCTTGGGCAAGATACTGAACCCTGAATTGCCCCACATAGAAAAAAGTGTTGCCAAAAGATGCACTGCATACATGTGTGTGTGAATGGGTGAATGGCAATAAACTACTTTAAAGAGCTTTGAGTGGAAATCAAGACTAATATATATAAATACAGACCATTTACCATTAAACGTTTGTATATCCATAGCTTCTTGACCATTGAGAGTGACTTATCTAGAAAAGCCAAAACATTCCTTCTGGGAAAAAGATGTTGGTGTTGAAACACTGCTAAAAACACTGCAAGGGCATTTTTCAGTGCTGTTTGAAAGGTGGCAGAAGTCTTGGCGATGAATCTAAAACCTTTTCAAATTTCTGCCAATAGATCCCTTTCACCTAAATTGGACACTGGACCTTTAAAAATAAGCGAAACACTGTCGTTGACCCCATTAAAAATGACTGCCTCTCGTCCCTTCCAGTCTTTTAAGATTTTTTTAATGTTGTGTTGAGTCTATTTTGATTGCCACAGTGAACTATTTTCACCGCAGAAATCTTATTCAAACACTACAGTGTCACTTTAAAACCATAAAAACAGAATTATTTTGAGATAAAAAAGAAGTGTGTGTCTGTGTGTAGGTACAGACTACTAAAGAAGAAAATGAATTAAAAGTAATGTGCCCATCTATTCCCCTGTGTGCAGCCCTGCTGCTCTTATTGCATTACGCATGTGAAAGAGCAGGGGTGTGTCTGCAATCCATCCTCAATTGGTTCACATCTGTTGACTTTGGAAATGGCTGATCCTATATCTGATAGCCATTTGGCGTGTTGTGCTGTGTGTGTGTGTGTGTGTGTGTCTGTCTGTCTGAGGAGGGGGGTTGGGGTGCACATGCCAGAGGGGTGAAACAGCAGGGTTAGAAAGCCCCCAGAGAGGAAGAAAGACCACTTAGTTAGCCTGCAAGGGATGCTCTGTGTGTGTGTGTGTAAGTGTGTGTGAGTTTGAACACGCTGTTCTGAGGGATTCTGCCGTTTAGCCGTCCGTCTGTTGCCTTGTATCTGACCTCAGGGCCTGGCTTCTCACATGGACAGTTTCATCAAACAGCCAGTGGAAACTGGGTTTGGATTATCACCACTGTGATCTGAAAACCTCATACGTTTTTAAGGTTGACATGGTTGTACGGTTAGTTTCATCACTCTGGGACTTGTCAACACTGCCTGGATAAAACTGAATGTTTTCAAGCTGATTTACACATGAGAATATTTTTTTTTTGCTGTGCTCGAGGCTGTTTGTCTAAACAAAAGGTTCCCACACATAACATGTAAAATATGTCACAGGACTTATCAACTATCGACTAAACTTCTAGTCCAAAACCAACACTGAATGTATCCTGCGACTAGATGGCCTGTGTATCTGAGTACCTTATTCTTCTGAGCCATAGAGCTCATTGCTGACCAAATATTATTCAAATACTGCACTGACATGTTTCTTCATTAACATGAACACACATACACTGTATTGTGTCACTGGAAAGTTCAATATGTCCTCCTGTTCAAGAAATGTTTGATGAAATTTCAGCTGTTCTATTGCGATTCAAAATAATTTGAATTTCTATCATGTAACAGTTTTTACAAATGTATGAACAGTGGTAGAAAGCCAAAGACAGAAATGAATGAGAGATGGATTACCACTTTGTTTTAGGTATTACACAGGATTTGTTGAAATATATAATTCCAACCTTATTTTTTTTGTGTTGACTCTCATGCCCTGGCCACAATGCCTGTGTTCGAGCTGTGCTTCTCTTGTAGAGAGCCTGGGTCACCTACTTTTTCTGCTTAGCATATGCGGTTCACACAGAAAGAAAAAGTTATTCGATATCTTTCTGTCGAATATGTAACAAATATCAATATTTAAAAATATCCCTGCACCCGTTTCAAAGTAAACACAGTAGCTTTTCTATTGACTCAATCCTTTCATTGGCTGGTTTGGTTTTTATTGTTATTGCAGGATCAGAAGATGTGCTGCTTCAGTTCGCAGACTCCTGGCTTTTAGTTAAGTACATGGGCTTCTTTATTTCGAGGAAACACAGCAGTCATTCCAGAAACCTGAAGTAGCAGCTCAGCAGCAGTGACACGGCAGACCTGCTCCCTGTGTGAGGAACAGACCTAGCTAGACGCAGCAGATTTGTGAGAATATGTACTTTACTTTAGTCTACAGATTTCTGACAACTTTTACTCCTTTTATTTTCTGCACTAAATGTGTACTTTTACTCTGTGACTTCAAAATAAAGCCTTTGTAATGTGTCAGATGTGTTGGAACCAGGGTAGGAACACAATATTGAAACAGCAAATCAGCAGTCCTAGCAATCGCCTATAGGAAGTAATATTGTTGATTCATCTAATCACGTGGCCAAGCTAAAATAGGTTAAGTTTCATTTTCCTCTTAAGCCTGAGCATGTCAGATGCTAGCAAGCAGCAGCTGAATGCTGAAGAAACCTTGTGTGACAGATTTTACTTTAGAAGCACAGGCTTCAGCTGGATCTGCTACTTCATCGACAAACTGCAGTGGCAGAAAGAATTGCTTTGTAAAGCTAAATATGTATTCCAATTAGTTTAAATTTTCTGAGCATGTGTGCTCAGAACATATATATTAAAAAGTTATGTTTCTACTAATAAAACATGCTCAGAGATCAATAGACAGACTCCACACTAGTGAGCACCAGGACCAGAACTCCAGCCCTTCTCTGCTGTTGAACAATAACCATTTAGAGATTTTGTTAAGGAACTGTTGCTTAATTCAAAGATTATCTTATGCCTAACCCTGCGATCCATGATTAATGAGTCATCCAAGGAAATCAAGTAAGCAGTCACTGAGGTCACGAGTGGAGTTAACCACATCACCATCACCATTGGCGTTACTGCCCATTGGATTGACCCTGACAGTCTCAAAAGATGCTCAGCTGCCATAGCCTGCAAATAACTGAGAGGCTGGCAGACAATTGATGTGCTGGCAAGTGCTCCAAAAGACATCCATTCCAAGTTTGAAATCAAGTTGAAGATTCTCAGCAACAACAGGCGATGGATCTAACTTCATGAAAGCTTTCCACGTTTTTGGTAAAGATGAGAACAATAATGTAGTCTGAAGTGATACTGATGAGGATCAAGAGGGGGATGAAGAAGAAGTGGAGTTCGTTGATGTGTCAGCGCTTCTGAATGAAGATGTTGGTTCCAGTTCCATCTCCCAAACTATCAGCGTTGTGTCACCTACTCAACCTAATAGCAGTGGTTGATGCCCTAAAAGCAACATCCAATGATGTGTACAGGATAGTGTGCCATTCAACATTTGGCAAGTGTAATGCACTGTGGAACAAATTAACAAACTCCTTGCTCCTGGCAGTGGAGAGACTGCTGAAGATAATCAAAGAGAAGGGAGGGGGGGGGCATCAGAGTCATATACACAGAGTTACAGGTTAGGATATTTATTTTAATTATTTCATGATAATTGACTGATCTTTTGAATGTCTGAAACTGTCAGTGTTTCCACAACCTTTCTTGGCACAAATAACTGTTTCACTTGAATACAAGTTTCCGCTTTATTATAATTCTTCTTATTATTATTATCATTTTATAATATTATTTAAGCTACTTACTAGTGTTGTTTTTTTCAATTGTTGAAACTCATGAAATTGTTTTATAAAAATTGTGTCGTTGTTTTGGGTTTCATCACAGGTTTAATCCAGCAGAACTCATTCCTCACTGATTATTGCACAAGCCCAGTAATCCAGGCAACCAACATCTCGTAAGCAGAAGCAAATGCGCGTGGCTACTTCCAGCAATCAACCTGCTGACCTTCAACCTTGATCACATCAAGTGGCCATTGAAAGACTGTAAGCCTCTGGTGGATGCTCTACAAGTGGGAATGAAGAACTGTTTGGACCACATGTGAGGAGACCCTGAGTTAATCGTAGCTGCCATTCTTCTCCCAAAGTTATGAACAATTTGAACAAAGGATGACGCCACGATTCAATTCAATTCAAAAAAGGGAAGTGGAGAAGTTCTCGGTGCATGATGGGAGTTCCCCCAGCAGTCTAGACCTATAGCAGCATAACTAAGGGATGGTTCAGGACCCACCTGATCCAGAACTAACTATAGGCTTTATCAAAAAGGAACGTTTTAAGTTTAACTTTAAATGCAGAGATGGTGTCTGCCTCCTGAACACAGAGTGGGAGCTGGTTCCACAGGAGAGGAGCCTGGTAGCTGAATGCTCTACCCCCTGTTCTGCTCTTACAGACTCTTGGAACCACAGGAGAGCCTGTGTTTTGGGAACGAAGTGATCTATCTGGATAATACGGTGTTATCAGGTCTTTGATATATGAAGTGGTAAGACAATGTGAGGTTAGTAAAAAATAAGAGTCTATATTTTGGAAAATTCACAAATCAATTATGGATAGTTACATTACTTTATAACCTATTTAGTACAAAACCTGAGGTTTGGGTCATGACATCTTTTAAAATAAACATTCATATATTAATCTTATTTCAGGATCTGCATCTTCACAAGCAGCACATGGACGACCCCTCCATGCAGCATGGTGATGCCACCAGTGTCACATTTAGGGGAGCAGGTGGAACCAAAGATGCAGAACAAAATTGGTTTTAACTAAAAGTGTCCTTAAATAATCAAGGCAGGGCATCAGACAAAATCCAAAATAACAGGAACTCAGAAATGCTCTTGGCAAAAACAGGGGAGACACAAGGAAACACTGGAGGACTTCCTTGAGGGAGTAGAACCAGCGACTAGACAACCACACGGGACGACATAATACAACAACAAACCGACAAAGACCAAGGAAAGCACAGAGACTTAAATACACACTTCTTTCAGCCCAAGAAGAGCGAGACTGAATTCGCAATTTAAAAACCAACCTTTGGTTTTGTTTTGTTAAATCAAGGGAGCAAATGATGATAAACCATTTGGACAGCGGTTTGTAGATTTGGATCACTCCACACATCTTAGTGTAAAACTCCAAAGCAGACTGTTGCTGTTATTTTTCAATTGCAGGTTGGGGAAGTCTCTGGAAGTTTAAGCCCAGTGTTATGTGCAGTAAAATGTTAAGCCCAGAAGCAGTAAAGGGAGGGAGAGACACCAAGATGCAAGGAGCACGGAAATTGCAACATGTGTAGGAAGTGAAGAAGGATCAGCAGCATGATCTAAAAAAACATAAGAAGAAAGTAGAAAGAAATAGACCCATACACAGGAGACAAATAATGGAGAAACTTTCTGAGAAGGCAAGATACAAAAGAACAGAGAAAAAAACTGAGAATCTAGGCAGGAAATGGATCAACTTAAACGCCTCTCCTCCAGTGAGAAACAAAATGAAAAGGAAAATCTGTAGAATTTCCTCCACAACTGGTGACAGGAAGAGAGCTCCCTTAAGGAGTCCAAAAGTGAGGCAAAACTCTGGTGTCGTTACCCTCTCAACAAAAATATTCAAAACTTTTTGTTCGAGTGCTCCATAGGTAGTTATATAAATATAGTTATATATACTGTGATTGGTGTTTACAGCAGAACATTCAGTATTATACTGTCTAGCCATGCACAGTTAAAGATTTATCAAGGTTCCGGCATTCACTCATTGAAAATGTGCAGGATACACTTTTCAGCACAGGGTCAAGCAGATATTTATGTGCATCAGCAGTAAACATGTCAAGATGCTGTTATGGTCACTGTCTATGTGGTCAGAATGTGAGTTTCTGCTTGACCTGTGGACTGTTCTGCTCGGCCTCGGGAGAAGAAATATAGGAGAACCACAATACTACTATGTACTATGTATTATTAGATTTTGAAGCTTGAAAAAAAGAGTTGGTGTCATTACATTCAAATCCTCAATGATAATGTAATGGTCTCTTTATCAAATGTCCTATGTGCTAAGAGAAATAGCAGACAAGTGCTGACCAATAACAACGTGGAGGTGCAGTGTGTCCGTGGAGCAGGCTGAGCAGAGTAACAGAAGGTAAGCAGGTTAGCCTGAGCTGGAGGGGAACAAAAGGTGGGCGTACAGGAGGACATTCAAAAAAGGCTTCAAAAAAAAAAAAAAAAATCAGACTTAAGCAGAGTTTGGTTGAACCATGACCACCACAAGGTTAGACAACCTTCTGGCAGATTGGCGGTGTTCAAGCCAGTCGTTTAGAGCAGAACAGAGACCAAGTCAATACTTTGCCATGGGCCTATACTACGAGCAAGTTCAACATACCCAGGATTTCTTTTCACTATTTGATTTCACTTAATCTGATAGCAGTCCTGATAACCTGTATTATGAAGCTGGTTATCTACTGTTAAAGGCAAATCTGGGTTTTCTTATCCAGCTACGAGTGTCTTCATGTGACAGAGGTGGAGATTTGAATTATGAGCAACGTTGTCATATGCAATAATGCATTTAATCTGATTAAGGCCCAGTGAGTCAAGGTAGATACACCTAAAAACTCCATTCAAGGCAATAGGTAGTATTCTCTTGTGACCTGAATTATAAAAGCCTTATATGATCACCAATTTGAGCCTCTGACAGCTCATGTAGAGGATCCAGAATTAGTGGCTGTATGTAGTTATGATAATCATCAACAGGATGATAAAGATTTGGCCACATGCTCTAAACCTTTGAATACTGAATAGAAACTACAGCGTTCTGAAGAAAAGGTGTATGACTAAATTAGTAGGGATGGAAAAAGGTCATTTTTGTTTCTCTTTTTACAATAATTTCTGTGTCCAACACAAAGGATGGCATCCATTGTTCCCTCACTTCACATCACTGCTGGGCTGCTTCATATGAACGGTTTAGTAAATAGAACTGAGTGAGAAAAATCAGCAATGCCATTTAGACAGAAGACATGGTACAATTTGCAGATTCAAGATGTCACTTATTCACCTTGTTCAGTAAACATTTAAGCTGGTTCCAGTTTGCAGCTGAAATTGCTGCTGACTGCAAATATTAATACTGTTTGATGTCCTGAGAATTATTCAAAAAATTCAATCATTCTTCCCAGCATTGCGAAAACAGATGTGAAAGTAAAAAAAAAAAAAAAAAAATCAAATAGTACTTATTAATTTATAATTCATCCACTTATTCACCTCATGTGTCCTGTACACAGTGGAAGCTGAGAGGAGCATGTTGGATGAGTCATTCTTTAGAGTGGCGAATCCATATACAGACAAACATGAAAGCAAAACCATATCTGTCTCCTAAATATCGACTAGTAATGATAATAGAGTAACCTTACACATACACACACACACCAATCCTATCTTTGTGAGGACAATCTTTGACTTATGAAAGCATCAGGCCCCATATAAACAGAGGAAGACAGGAGTCAGTGCTGGTACACAGTACCGGGAAGAGGGCACAACAGCTAGCCGCTAAAACCCACAAACAATTACCTCTAATAAATAGCTTAAAAGCAGCTCCAGTGTGTTTGTGCGTACCCCTGTTCTGTTGGTTTCTAATCTGTGCTGGAGTCAACTTCACGGACTAATCGGTGGTGTTAGTAGTCCTCTGAATTTGAAAAGGACACAACAAACTACTATTATCAAAACCATTGCGACTAAAACATTGGTTTAACAACGGTGTACAGAATGCGGCTCAGGTTAGGCATCCAATGGGAGAGAGGCCTGGGAGTCTGGTGCATTCTTGGTGTTGTAGTAGTTCTACTTTTTGGTCCCTTTTCTCTGTTTTCCCCAGTCATGTTGCACTATTTCTTTTCACCTTTCTACTGCATAGATAAATGATGCTGTCAGATGATGCTTTTCAGACATGTTGCTTGTTACATTCACTTTCTACTAATTATTAATTATTATTTTAATTATTTGAACCAAATTCTGAGGTCAGTTACATCAGTGACTTCAGTAAGTTCAGTAACTTATGTCTGCTTTCACACCTTCTTAGTATTAGTTCAGTCATTTTTTACATTTGCCTACTCTTTGCAAGAAGCAACGTTGGCCCCAGTTTTTACATACGCAAGAAGAATGTAGAACAATTTATCATCACGGTGGACTTTAAAGTCATTGTTTGCTTTTCCTGAGGGGCACATAAACTGTGCCACAGTTTGGTTGGAACTAAATACAGCTTCCTTATTGGCATCTGGTTTCGCATGTTTATTTAAAGGATTGTGGAATGAAACATGTTTTACAGCAAAATGACTAAGTGTTGTGGTGAGCTTGACAAAGTACACAAAGTGCTGTTCAACAACATGTCAAGTGTTCCAGCCATATTCTTGCAATCAGTAGTTATAACCTGAGACAGATGATGTGAAAAATGTAAAATAGAGCTTGAGGCATCTAGGCACTGGTATCGCTACAGAAAGAAGAAACAATAGAAAAGGGTGGCTTATGCATGAAGAGCAATGATCGTGCACTTGCTGAAGACCTTCAAGATATCCATGTACTTAACCTGCAACTAACTGTAATGTACCTAGAAAAGAATGTCAGGGAAAGAGACCAGTAGGGTAGAAATCAGAAGAGTATAGGCATAGTAATATCTGCTCTTATCTATATGTGGATTGTGTTTCTCATGCTAGGAGTAGCATAACACCAGGGAGGGTTGAGGGGACAGGAGCAGGTGATATTTGATCATCTCACTGTAGCTTGCATAAATCATCACTCTGACCAGAAATGGTGATGTAATGCAAGCAGCCTTGACAGTAGCATTGGCTTACACAAGATGAGCCCTGAGGTTCAATGAAGATGTGAAGGTGGTGGAATAAGTCCACCTGTGCACTTACACTTAATGTTGCACAGGACAAAAATCGTCAGTCATTGACAGTTGGATTAGGGCTGGTCTAGTATTAATGATAATAGCAACTATGAAGGTCTGAATAAAATATACATTATGTCTGTGCTTTCTGCAACCAAAGAAAATGATCAACCTTTCTCTGGTTGCTTGTGATGTTCTTCTGATGATGAACCTACCTTGCAGCATAGGTTCAGCCGGGGCATTCTCATTCTGTTTATCGAAAGGTGGTATGGGTGAAGGTTGACCTGTAAATGGATGAGTTGTCTTAGACATACTGTGCTGAGAGGTGGAGTCTTTCATGCAAGTAGGGGGACTGCGACTGTCAGCTTAAATAATTCAAGTGGTCAGAGAATCGAGATCAGAAGGCACTGTAAAGGAGGTTAGCTCGTCTTTTATATGACCAGACATGCCATAGTGAAAGCAAAGAACAAACTGAGATTCAACTCTACACAGATATTCAATAGAGCACTTGGATTCAACAACCACCTCGCATCCTTTCTTATCATCTTCATCCGAATCATTTAACATTTGGATACACTAAAGATGGTAGAGCAGCACCAAACAAAAGAGGCTAAGTGGTTATGGAGGCACCATGCTGAAGAGGTACTGTCATATTGCTTGTAATTATTCCAAACTATTGTTTCACGTCTTTTTTTATTATTATTGAGCACATCTTATGCTTAAATCCTCTAAGAATGTCTTCCAGGTTTTGAAAGAATCTATCAAACACAGGATCTTAAAATCTGGAAACTAAATAGACTGAGTACTTTATCGCACTCATCAAAGTTTTGTATCCTATTGGAAAACTCACCCTCCTCAAGCTCTGTGGCCTATGGTTGTCTGTCTGTATTTGAAAATTACCATTTTTTCCATGAAGGCGATTATTAATAAAAACATTGTCAAAAACCCAATGCTTAAAATACTGTATTATTACTGACACAAAATATTAGTGTATTACTTTAGTTAAGCCCTAATGTACACTCACACTGGCTCATGCATTTCAATTTTTAAATACACAGGCATTACAATGTGATGTTGTTACGATTATTATCGGCTGCTTCCTTGCTGCCTATTAGGATGTGGGGCAGTGTCTCTTATTTTCCCACAGGTTAACCACTCCTTTACCCAAGCACCTCCAGGGAATTCCTCCAGTTAGCACCGCACTTCATCGCCCACAGGCCATGAAGTGTTCCCAGGTTGTAGCTGGCTCCTCCTTCAATTCGGCCAGCTACCAATCCTGCTGCCTTGTCCTGGCCGAGATGATGAGAGGCCCGATTTGATGTCGTCAGGGGCGGCTGAGATTCCATGTGATCTGTCTGCCTCTCAATGTGTCATGTTAACTTATGAGAGTTTGGTAATGGGCATTAAGCTACTCTTACTAAAGTTTGTGTATTTTAACTTGTGATGTACGTGTTTTGTGATCTTAAGGGTTTGTTTTGTTGGGGCTATAGTTAAGTTGTTATTTTCCTTATTTCATTGTGCACTTACACCCAGTCTCTTTTTGCTAGTTCACTAGGCCTTATGCGTGGCAGCCTGAATGTATTTTTATTTATGACAAGGAGAGTTTAGTTTAGTTAGCCAGAAGGCTTTTCTTTGTTTTTTTGGTGTGACACCATCAGTCAGGGGAGTAGGGCCAAGGTTTAGGAAGAGAGCTTGCTTTTTGTCTAGTTTATGATTTGGCATCACCTTCTGCCCTGAACCCTTTGTTCCTCATCTGGTTCACTGTTGACTTTTGTTTATGTAAATCATTTCAGCACTTATTCAATAAAAGGCTACGTGGCCAGACACCACCGGCGCTGTGTTGCTTCTCTTACTCCTAGTCCAAACCTGGGTTGTAACAGATGTGACTGGTGATTCATTTATTATAATAATAATAACTGTATTTGTACAGCACTTATTAAACAAAGTTACAATTAAAGCAGCAAATGATGCTTATCAAATGTTTCCATACTTATCACAAGCTTTTCCTTTAGCTGAGAAACTTTCCAAGTTATCATTAGCTTTGTGAAAATTTTAAAGATACATCAATTATACAAGACGTCAGTGTCAACAATGTTCAGTGTACTGTGGTAAAGTCATGATTACAGTAATCATCAATCAGAAATTACTAAAACATTTATAATTTCCCTCAACAAAATGTCATGTTTGATTCTCTTTTTTCATTCAACCAGTTCGCTAAAACCCAAAGACAGTC
The DNA here is from genome assembly GCF_024713975.1 of Paralichthys olivaceus. Taxonomy (NCBI): domain Eukaryota; kingdom Metazoa; phylum Chordata; class Actinopteri; order Pleuronectiformes; family Paralichthyidae; genus Paralichthys; species Paralichthys olivaceus. The sequence goes on along the minus strand of NC_091108.1, from coordinate 21,453,117 downwards.
AATTAGCAATCATATATCACAAAGACAAGTTTCAAATCCTCACATGTAACAGACCTGCAAAATTAAGTCATTTTTACCTCAGACTTAAATTAATACATGATCATCATTGATGAACTGTTATTTGCTGCTCAGAGCATTTTGTTTTACGGTCATTCCATTCTATGTAAAGTTACTATACATCACTTTTACAGTTATAACAAAAATTCAACTTCAACATTCTAAATATTGCTTTATGTCTAATAAGGAATAATTGAAAATTGATTTATTTGTGGACTCTTCTCAGCCTGCAGAGAGATTCTCACTCCTACAATACACAGAGACCCACAGAAACAGGGCAGCAACAGCATATGATAATAATGTTTATAAGAACACAAGCTTATTTTGATTTTTATGAGTGGCTACATGCAAATACAGTGTAGGAAATAAGTAACTGCGGCAAAATAATAGTTTGGAATAAACTCAGTAAGGTAAAAAGGTAAATTTGAACTACTACTACTTGGAATGCAGTGACCACAACAGGTAAGTGACAGCTAAAACGTTGCAGTATTGAAGGGGATATTGTTCTTTCCACTCAGCTATCTAACTCCAAGGGTTGGCAGACTACCTTTCTTGAATATAGATCAGTCTGGATGGCTGGGGTTCTCAGTCTCTGTGCCATGGCCACCCAGGAAAGGATGAATATTAATTGAAGGAGAAGCATAATGAAATTTGACAGAACAATAAATAAGTTGAAATGCCTGGGGCTGGGTTTTTGTTTGTGCTCTATAATCAGAATCAGATCAGATACACGCTGATTCTAATTAGCATTGGCTAATACCTGTAGGAGAATGAAGTAATATTATTATACGTTTCAAAAACACTACAATCATGGCTGCAAATGGGAACTATTTGGTGAGGTGGCCGCCGACAGTAAACCTACGCTACGTTGGCAGCACCAGTGAAGTCTCCACAGCACCTGCTAGAAGCAAACAGCACAAAAGAGTAAGGAGATATGATGCAAGTTACCTCCAATTTGGATTCAGTTGGAGCGGGATGGAGAAAGAGCCCAGGCTGCGGTTTGTGGGATGTGGCGATGTTCTGAGCAATGAATCCATGAAACCATGGCATTAGGGCTGCACGATAGTAGGAAAACATGCGATTAAATGTTGTTTAATTTTGGGACAATGAAATCGAATTGCAATAAATAAACATAAACAGTCCCTGGCTACAGACGCAGAGACCTTGGATAGCTCCGGGGCTGCACCAACGGCTTCAAACTAAATGGAGCGGGCCACCATCTCCTACATACATTTACTCAGTTTACAAAGTCTGTTGTTTTTACTCAGACTGAGTTTATACACGTGTCCAGTCACAGTGTGTGTGTGTGTGTGTGTGTGTGTGTGTGTGTGTGGTTGAGAGGGGGAAGATTTATGGCCACACTGCTCTGATTAAAGATTTAAATCATTAATTAAAGTATCGATCATTATGTGATGATCAGTGTTGATATTGTAGCGACAAACAAAAATCGTATAAACTGTAGGGAGTCATGATACTTCAGCTGAGAGAGAGAGAGATAGGAGTCTGTGTGTGTCTCTGCTGCTTTTCCCTCAGGTTCTGGGATAATTAATAAGCTTCACAATTCATTTATATTATAAACCGCTCATAATGAGGAATTTAACTTGGGACAAACGTGATCACTAGAAGTTTCCACAGTAGAGTTTAGTTGGAGGAGGTGGAGCGAGATTTGACCGAGCCAAGTCTGTATCTATACACCAGTGTGTGTGGAAGTATTTAAGTCCCTGTCTAGTTCTACACCTTTGTACAGCGTGGCTGTGGCTGACAACAGTCAACAATAAATAAATTTTCCTCTTGCGTGAACTGAATAGGTTATGCCTACACTAATGTATTTTAATATTGGTCAGAGCAGTGGTACTTGGAGAACCTAATATTTTCTGAGGTGGTAGACGGTGTAAAAAGTTTGAGAACCACTGCTTGGTAAGTCAGGGGTCCAGAGGGTATTTGATGATGAGGACAGTATATGCCAGTTTACTCAGAGGTCCCACATTTCACCCATTTTAATATGTCCACTGTGGCTCGAATTCCAAATTAAAGTTCATGCACTTAACTTTTAGAGAATTGATTGCACAGGCTTCTACTTATCTTGCCCTCCCACTACGTTGAAATTAATTGTATAACATTTTCACTTTTTGGGTTCTTTTTTAAACCCCCCTAAAAATGTGATGTAGTTATTTTGATTATTTTGATGCTCTCCACATCGAGGTACTTAGAAGACCTAACTTCATCAGGCTGGACCTGCCTGCCCCTTCTTGACAGCGCAACTGCATTGAGGGGCATTACTCCAGTGCGGTCAACAAGTGAGTCTAACCGTAGAACTAAAGCCTGCAGAGTTAATATTTATGTTCCTGTATAGAAGTGGCAGCGCCTCTATTGCAACAGTGAAGTCAGAACACTGTGTCATAATCTATGCAATTTAATATAATTTTATCTGTATAGCGCCAAATCCTAATACACATTATCTCAGGGCACTTGAAAAATGCCAAGAACTTCTCTCCCGTCTGCAGGAGTGTGTGTGTGTGTGTGTGTGTGTGAGTTTGCTCGTCTCTGCGGTTCTTCACACACTGTTCTGTCACATTAGTTAAGGCACAGACAGACACTGTCTTGGATTTTATTTTTCAAAACTCAGACCTTTCCACTGTTTTCCTTTTCTCATTGAATACATTTACACTCATACCCTCCTGCTTGATACCTCAAACTCAACCCCTCAGGATTTTCAGTCGCTACATATTTCATCCCCGTTGTTTATGGATTGCTGTTCTGCTGTCTTCCAGCATTGGGTTTCTTTGTAAATCATTCTGTTTGATTTGGCCAGTGATTTTTAATAAGCCTTGTTTGGTATGCTGACAATTTTGTTTAGTAGCAATTAGTGATAATGGTGCGTTTAGCCTGACTTTGCTCTTATTTGCTGTACCTAAACATCAAACCTGACATTACTACATCAGATGTTTCTCTCCCCTGAGTCCAACTTTTGCCTCAGAAAAAAAAGAAAAAGATTCTTTAATTGTCTAGCTGAAGGGTTCAAAGACTGCAGTAGGTTAAAATGAAATAATGAAGCGGTGTTCAGATGAAACATCCTTGGTTTAGTTGTGTAGCCCACCAGGCAAGGAGATCAAATAGCTGCGTCTCCATGGCCATATTATTTGATCTTGGTCCTGTGCACATGCACATACAAGGGAGCCATGATCACATCCCCACCACACACACACACACCCACACACAAACACACACACATCCACATATACATGGTGATGAATAGGTTCAAATCAGCAGTCAATTAGCATGCAGCAGGAAGGGAAAGCAAGTAATTTCACCTAGTTATTCACTGCCAAAGGACAAGCTAGTGGGTGGTCAGGCTTTGAAGCTGTGAACCAAAGCTGAAATTACAGACTTTCGCTTTTGCAATGTAGACATTTGTCATAAGCTGGATGTTTATATGAGGTAACATAATATAAATTAACTGATTGCTGCTGTTCCTTCATGTCCTGTAAGACATGTAATGGCGAAAAATTGAGATTTCAGTAACAAGACTGGTGGCCTGAGCTAATATCCTTATCTTACCTAAGCTACCTTACATCAAACAAGCTACTAGTTACTGGCAATAACATTATGGCATCTTATCTTCTTATTTATGGAACCAACGAGTTTCAAGGCTGTAGGTACCTGATCAATGGAGCAAGTGCAGCAAATGTATTCCCATTTTTCAGTGTTTTTAAGTTCTGGTTTAAACGTATTATCATATCATAGAGTTCCCACAGTCATGTGAATATAATGAGCATTCTATATCAATGATCTTTTTGCTATTATAAGAAACTCAAAGCAGAATGCAGAATGAGCAGTAACAGACAGAGCAGAGCTCGGCCACACAGTGTGAAAGTGTCTGTTTTAACACTCAAATGTTCAGTTCCTTTGTTTCAGTGACAGTTTTATACAGACTGGATTCATATTCACGTACGAGGACACATCACTCAGTGTGATGATGTCTCCTTTCATTCAGCTGCTCTGCACTGGGCTTTCATTATGATGATTGTTCTGTCATGTCATACAGGGAACATGAGAGGCACAAGTTTACTGTGAGAGCTGGTTTCAACCTGAGGTGTAGTTCTAATCAGGAGAAACAAAGGTATTGATTGAAAAAGTGGTAAAGTAGGTTACACACACACACACACACACACACACAAAGTCAGATAAGTGTGTTTCTCCCCTGTGATCAGTGTGTTCATGGTCTGGACTATTCATGAATTTTATTTGTACATATAAGAGACAATAAATAGCTACTACTGTCCATGAAGAGGGCTTAGAGTTTAAGTAGGCTCTTAACTGTGTCACATTCATATAAACCATCCAGATTTGTTGAATACTGTTATAACTATACTCATATACAAGACCCATATTGGAAGTAAATGTTTGTCATTTCAGCTGTATGAAAAGACTTTCTGAGAAAGATTAATCGCCAATTAATCCAAAATAGCTGACTTCCGGTTGGGTATGGAATATGGGTCCTCTAGACTTTTTTTAGTTTGGCTGGACATGATTCATGTGCCGGACGACTTTTATGCATTTTGGTAAAACGCGCTGCAGGGGCTGCACATTATTAGTAGGAGCTATCGAGTCAATTGGGCACGCCCATGCACGAAAACCATTTCACACATACATTTTCAAGGTATCTCCTCTTCATTCATGTTCACATTTTTTTTATTCAAGAAACTAAAATAAATAATGGCACATTTTCCCAGATTCCATTAATGATATTTGATTTTTTTACTTCAGTTCAAAGGAGTTATGTGATATTTTGATATATAAAGGAGTTAATGAATAACCTTAAAGTAATAAGCTGGAAAATCCATCAATAGGAATTTTGTAATGTGTTAAAAAATGCCTGAACATAGTTAGTACGTTCATAAGTTCGTAAAAGTGTAGAAATATGGTGAAAAGTTCTTATCTATATAGTATATTTACATATTTTATGTAAGTAACTTTGATTGTTAGTTATCCTCAACTGAATTTCTATCAATTCCTTGATTAGATAGATGATTAAACAAAGCACATTCACTGGAAAATACCACAGCAGTAGAGCAGTAGATAATGCTGCAGCAATGTTTTGAAAAGTTTTCGATGTTTTCATTCTTTGTCCATATTATATGGAAAAAGGCAAATTACAAACTTTTTGGGCTCAAGCCTACAGGGACAGAGACATAATCAGCTTTTCCACCATAAGCACAAGAAGATTTTGGAAGGACTTGTCAAATTGACATTTGACTCAGGGCAAAACATGTTTGGCTTGGTTTACTTTATCACAGGTCAGAGGAATTGAGTCAGTTAATATTAAATCTGCAGTCAAAAGTTGCAGAATATTACATAGAAAAAAACCCCCTGTAAACCCAGTTTCCAATTTGATAGACAAATGTTTCTACAAGCAATATGAAGCTAAATGTGAAATGGAAAAATCAATACTGTTCTGGACTTAAAGTTCAACGGCTGGTGTAGGAATATTACCACTGAAGGCATTTCAGACACAGCAGTTCACCAAAGATGTAATGAAAAGCCCACAGGCTCTTAAACACACATGAACACTGTTGACCTTGTGGTGAGCTGGAAGATGCAGTACTTAGCTGAACGTATTTAAAAGGCCAGTGGTTCAGGAGGGCTGTTCTGCTCTTTTCACTGGACCAAAGTTTAGCCTGTAGTCGCCCTAGGAGACAAGGCAACCGACTCACACTCATCCCACTCACAAACCTTTAATCAGCTAACAGAACAAGTATCAAGACAAGTCTGTTGAAATGAATACTATTGAAAAGATGCAGTAAATAGTAGTTAGCATGCATCATAAAAATTTACTTTGTGAAATTCCACTACTTGATGTTGTTTGGGGATATCAATGTTGGTTAGGCCAAGTATCTTGATAACATTCAAGTCCCTCAAAAGATGAATCTATTCCATCAAAATCACCACGACATATTATTGTCAATGTAAACAAATATTTGATGGATTACCATTTGGTACAGAGATTCATGGTACCCAGAGGATACCTTTTAGGACCCTCGAGGTATTTTTTTTTTTACTTAGACATCAAGCAAGCACAACTTCAAATTTCCCAGTATATTTTTGAAACTTTCGACATCGATTGAGTGTGAAATTATTCTGAAAAATGCTGCAATTGACAATTCTGTTGTTTAGACCAAATTCAGATCAATAGCAGCTGCTCGAAGCTTCACTTTAATAAGCCTTTTTGACAACACTTCTACAAGTCACTGTAGGAAACGCAAAGATGTAAATAATAAAATGAACAATAAGCTTCTGTTTCAGGATTCTGGTGTTGTTCATGCAGACTAGTTTAAGGATGTACTAGTTTGAGGAGCCAACAGTTCACCCCAGCATAAGTGTGGACGAAGACAAAAGGAAATTCAAAGCTTTGAAGGGAACTATACTGAGCACAAATTTTAAGGCCCCATTAAATTAAAATCCATGTATCTAATTTTAATTCAGTGTCTATGTTAATTCATCTTTATCTTATAATTTGTCAAAAAACAATATTACAGTGTTTTAACATCTACATTTCTGTCTTTCGCCTTCTTTCAAAATAGTTTTATATGTTTGATGACTCATCCACTGCCCGATTCATCAGTTAAATCCACAGGCGTAGACGAAGTTGGGGGCGAATCCTCGACAAAGGAGAGCATGCTGTCGTCCTTACTTTCCATGTTGAGCTGCTAATCACTGTCAACTCTGCTGCAGTGTTGTGGCACATAGTTTTGTGTCTTTAATTGACACACATAAATATGTGGAATCAAATACCGCTCTGGCATCGTTTCACAGGGACTTGAGTATCTTGAAACGAAAGCATAGTTCACTGTCTTCAAAAATGGGATTATTTGTTTTCTGCCAGGGCTCCCAATCATTTTTTTCTGTGAAATTTGAAGTTAGCCAGGACACAGTTAGCCTAAGTCTGTTAGACAGACATGAAATGGGCAAGACAGCAAATATGCACATTGCCCAAAGTCCAAAACTTTCCTCTTTGTTAAGTCAGTAATTGCCAGATGCTGTTTTATGCTGGTGTACCACAAACTGAGTGGGCCCAAATTCTCTGCTGGTTCTGCTGATAAAGCTAACAATCATCTGCATCGTCTGGAAACTACAGCATCTGTGCCTTTTTATTTGCCTGTGTTTATTTATCTCCACACTTTGAACTTCCTTGTGAACAGTTTAAGAAAAATATAATTCCATTACAAATCACACAGAACTCCTGTGTACTCCTACTCCTCATATTTACTCTGCGCATATATTTGGTGTTTGTACAGAGACAGAGGCAAAAGCAGAGGACAGAGAAAGAAAATGAATGCTGTCCTCATTCCTTCATAGTGAGATGATGAAAAGTAACAGTGTCCCACTTCTGGAGTTTAGGGGTTGCTCTGTTGTATAGATTCACATTGTCCTCTCGTTTACTAGTGGGGTCATTTAGTGTCATCCCATATTTTTTACACATATATTAGTGTGCTTTTGAGTACACACACACACACACACACACACACATCCTCAATTGAAAACTTATTTTCCAAAGTTTTCGGCTGCCTAGTCTATTTGCAGGAATCATAAACCTGACACCACGTCTATTAATGTCAACCTGAACATGTGGTACAGCCAAAAGCACAGAAATGATGAGGCTCTATAAATTATTTCTTTCTGTGTGAACTATCTATTCCCTTTGATATAGGGAATATACATACTGGGAAACACAGGCTAAAGAGGCTTTAAGATAGAGAAAGAGGCACCATGATTATGAGCAGATGTAAAGTAATGAAAGACACACAGGCACACAGTGGTTTTATGGCCAGAGAAAGAGATGCCTTGTTTCACTCCAACAGGCCATTTTTGACATTTGCCCTGTTTTTGTCAGGAAACTTCACAATATCCATCTCACCAGAAGTCCAAGCTATTTGCTTATGGAAGAATTGCAGCGTTTCAGATGAGCAACATGAAGCAATGATTCCTTAACATTAATGGATGCTCCTAAGCAGGTAAGTATAGATGCTGTAGCAGATTTACGTTTCTTCGCTGGAAGAAAAACAAATGCCACCAAAGACTTTTCTCCATGAAAAATATTTTTTTTCTCCCGACTGACTTCAATAATTGTAATTTGTTTTAGTTTTTTACCATAAACAATAAAATGAAGCACCAGCTATTTAATTGGGGTCGCACGTTTTGGCTACATCTGAGGAGCTAAACTTACAGGCCAACCGAAATAGGACAAAATAAATATTCTATTAAATGCATTTTTCAACTTTTTCAAAATCTAGACCATGCCCCAGAAATAACAAGACCCTTTACCTTCTTTAAATTCTTCTACCAAATCACCTCAGGTAAAAGTAGTCCAAAAAAATCTGACATCCTTGAGATTGCTGGTGACTTGTGTGTCTTCTTTGAAAGACACACACTCCTCAGAAATCATCAGTTGAAGTAGAAGTGGCTGATCCGCAGAGACATCCAGATGTTTCTAATATGAAATGTAGACGGATCAATTTCCACATCTATATTCCATAACCACACACTTTTGCTTGCCTGTCTCCTTGAAGCCCCTAAATCCTTTCGACCCGCAGCTGCCACTCAGGTTTAGAGCCAGAGCAGGGAGATATTCTCCAAAATCTTTTATCATCTCCTCTCAGCAGATATACTGGCAGTGTAGGAGCACATTGGCTAATCCTGCCTCTTGAAAGTTTGTAGATGGCATAATTTCTGTGTGTGTGTGTGTGTGAGAGAGAGAGAGAGAGAGCCTGTATCTGTGAGATTATATGATATATAAATCCCAGCTGATACTTAAATCTTGCTGATATTGACAGAAGTAACAATACAGCTCAACTCATATGTATCTTTACATAGATTCATACAATGTAAGCAACATTGCTTCTGACTTAATAGCATTTTGGTTTGGTTTAAATACTGTATTGGTCCTGAAGCCTTTTATTCAGTTAATTGTGCTACACTGTAGATACATTTTACTCTGCCTCTTGGGTCTCTTGTAATGTAAAAGCACAAACTGAACATGTCAAGAAAACTGAGCTCTGTTTTTGAATTTTGTGAAATTTCAGACTTACTTTAGGTGCCCAAAAATCTCTTCAGCGCATACAAATAGTGTAAATTAAAATAGGCAATTCTGTTTTTTAAGAGCATAGGTAATGACAGCTTATGCTTTCCATGATGTAAATGGTATTTTTATAAATAAAAATGTATACAATTATATAATGTTTTGGTGTGAATTGGTGCAGTGTCAGCATTAATGCAGTTGGCCAGGGGACAGCCTTCTGATTTCACCTGTGATTTCCAACCCTCACTTTATGGTCATGGTTGGTGGGAGGTGACTGAAAGAGCTGAAGTGGCTGAAGTGAGTTTCCACTGTAGGGTATCTGGGCTTGTCCTGAGATATGGGTAGAGTTCAGACATCCAGAGGGACCTGGTAGCAGGGCCACTGCTTCTTCAAGTTGAAAACAGTCAATACGGTGCATCTGGTTAGGATGCCTCCTGGAGGTCTTCCATCCAAGGTTCTTCCGGACATGTCCAACAGGTAGTGGCCCAGCTGTAGACATAGAACTAGCTGGAGGGATTATTTCTTCCATCTGGCATGGGACTGTCTCGGGATCTCTCTGGACGAGCTGTAAAATGTCGTTAGGAGGAGGGATGTCTGGCACATCCTACTTAGCCTGCTGCCACTGCAACCTTGCACAAGTGGAAGAAAATAGATGTATACTGTGACTTGATTTGCATACAAGGAAAGTCATGCTGGAAACTGTGGTCTGCATACACACAATGAGTAGTTTTACATTGCACTGCCACAGGGTACAGGGTCATGTTACCCCATCCCCCATCCCCTGAATGCAAGAATGAACATCTGTGCATGGCTTGTTAAATTATGTTTCCTCCACACACCACATATAGCTCCCCGATACATAAGTCGATCAGTCACATGTCTACACTTGTAAAACATGGTCTCTTTAAGCTGTTGCACCCCTGACACAAGTGTTAAATATTCACTTTTTTAAAGCTTGTTTTTAGCAAGGGTTCATTATCACATCTGGACAGGTGTTGAGGTGGAGGATGATGTTCATGGTACCAGATAAAATGAATATTACAGAGAAATATTCAGTGTTACATCTATTTTTGAAAAATAGCTTGTGCAAAGACTTTGCTTCAAGTGTGTAAAAACTGCAAAGTTTGTAGACACAGAATAATAATGACAATGCATTAAAAGTAGTAAACAGTTTTTATTTATCCATTTTATGTCATCTTGAAAACATTGGCACTGCTGTTCTTTGGATTCACTCTGTCTCTGTGTCTATGGCCTCTTTATGTGATCCTGACTCCAGGTTTTAGTGGTTTGATTGACAGTTGGTTAGGTGCAGGCCACAACTTGGTTAAGTTTGTGTAAAGATCGTGGTTAGTACTTAGTTTACAGGAACCTCATAAACATGGTCACAATGATAAACATGTAGTTAAGGTTGAGTTATGGTTATAGACTCATCAATCCTTCTTCCAGGGTGGACTTTGTCTCTCTATGAACTACACCTGACTTTCTTCTTTGTTCATATGAGCTGTTAGAGATCCCCAAACGATAGAACATAAACTGTAAATCTCAAATGAAATTTAGATTCACCAGACCAGGCTGTTCTGAAACTTACAGACAATTTGATGATTGCATGAATAAACATGTGTAGAGGTTTCCCTAATAAAGTGCTCGGTGAGTGTACATCAATTATTTTGTCCTAGGTGTCAGGTACACTCTCTTTGTAAAGTTTCCATTTCTATTTTATTTGGTTGTTCTGATTTGACAAGTTGTATGCCACACAGGGAAATTAAACCTCTATTGTCAATGAGAATAGTGTAACTGTTAGTTTGACGTGCAAGGAATGAAAAATCTTATCAAACAATCTTTTCTATCAATTTTCATAGTGTAATCTAAAATTAAAGTGTGATAATTACACCATTGCAGTATTGCTGCCTGCATAAGTGTCATTAGCAGCTTGCTAGAGACATTTACAATCCACTTGTGGACGGTTGATACCTTATTTTTCACATCTGTGCTTGAATTTAAAAAAAAGTGAGAAAGTAAGCAACTACACAGCATGACTGTCAATGACAGATGATCACATCAGATTGCTTAGATGGCGCATGCAAAGCTATAAAAAGAAATCCAGAATTGTATAAAATGCGCAGAATATGACTCATAAAGTTTGTCTTCAATCCAATAACCTCTGGATTCCTCAGTAAGCCTGCAGCAGATGGTTTATGTGGTGCAGACAGTGGGTGGAGAGAACAAACAAAAGCAACCATTCTGTCAAAACCATTCTGCTGTTTGAACCTATTGAAACATCTCATGTCTGATAAAGCTACACAGTGGTGTGGCAGGGGCCTGGAGGGTTGCATACTTGAGACAAAACATCTCTAGTTTGAATCTGAAACAAACACAAAAAGCTGCAGACTCTTAAAGCCTTTTGTCAAGATGTTCTTATATCCTTTTGTTCATCAACTGTTCTTTTTGGATTGGAAGTTGGTTTTATGAGAGAACTCACAAAGGAAAATGTGTATAGAAAAACAGTTTTCCCCAACTCAGTAACTACTAAAGACTGAAGATTTGCATGTTCTTTCGTAAAATGTCGTAACAATAAACTACCCCTACATCAACACTCATATCCAGTGCATTGTTTACCAGGGTTAGGGGAACCTTTCTCCTATGAAGTGCCATTTAAATTTTTTACAACATCCTTTGTGGGCCCTACTAAAAAACTGAACACATATTAATCTCTCTAATGCGATGGCTGGGGCAGCTCTCCATGCCAAGGTAACTGATGTGAGATAGCGATAATGACGATAATGCTACTGCTTGTTTTATACAAAACAACATCCCCTCTTACTGTTGGCAGACACATAGATAGTTTTCAAAGACAGTATTTCCTCCCTCATATCAATGTCACTGATCCTACATATTATGTCAGTTCTTCAAGATGTGTTGACCCTTTAGAACTTTGTTTCTAGCAGCTTTGCAACAGCATAAGCGTATATCCCCATTATAGCTATATCCCCCTGTCCCGCCGTATACTGTCAAGATATAAAACTGTTAGTATGTTTGTCTGTAAGTGAAATACATATCTCAAAAACCATCCCCTCAATCTGCTTCACACTTGGCAGTGGTATTTATAATAACCCAAGGAAGAGAAGCGCCAAGTCTAGTGAGATGTGGCACCTTCAATATTAATGAAGAGTTTAATAAATAGGCAACCTGCACTCGAAGCAGTCAATGGGGGCGGGGCAGCATGCTAAGAGTCAGTCCACTGACTGAGTTTCCCAGGTCTTCTTTGTCTTCAGGCAACTGGGTCAAACTGCAGGTCTAAATCGCTGCCAGATCATATTGATGATTCAATTTTTTTTATTTTACCTTATTGGACTGACAAAGAAGGACTGACCTGGGGCGGGTGCAGATTTTCATCACGGCAACAACGTTCACAAAATTCACTAATTCATTTCTTTGAGGTGCCCGGGGTCCATCTTTAGGCAGCATTGTGGTGCAGGGGGTTAGCACCGTCACCTCACAGCAAGTAGGTGCCTGTTTGGTCATGGGTCAGTTGTTCATGAAGAGGGCCTGAGAAAACACAAATGCTCCAAGTGAGAGGACATTTACAACATTTGGAATGACCTCACTATATGCGAAAAAGAAATAATGGCCATCTCTCTTCATTAGGGCTGCCTGGAACAAGGACAAAAAAATTGTTTGAATTTAGAACAAGCTTTACAAGTATGTAGAGAAAGGTGAGCCAGTTTGAGGAGGCAGCAAAAGAAAGAGAGAATGAAATTAGCAGGGTCGCCAAAAAGAGAAAAGCCACACAAAAGGACATCTGCAGACCCTGAACCTGTTGAGTGAATAGAATAAAGAGCTGGTCCATGGTGAAAACCTAATGTGACACTCTAGGAGAGTGCTTTGATGAGGAGTTGGGTGAGATGGAGAACTGAAATGAGAAAAGCTTAGGGAGATGTTCATGAAAGATGGACCCCACCTTCCAAAGGGTCACCAAATGACATGCACCACAGGCCTTGGGCCTTTTACTGAGTGTTTGAGATTAAATTAATAAGGCCATTTAACATCACACACTAGAAGAGAGCTGCGTAAACTTGGAGAGAACCGTTGGGAAAATAGAATTTACAATTTACCTTAGTTAAACTACCTTAGCATTGCTCTATGACAAATGGTGACTGAGACTGTAGAGCTGAGAGAGAGAAGATTCTAATGCCTAAAGTTCCCACCTCTCTGTTTAGGGGCCACCATGTGATAAGAACCTGTGAAAAACAAAGTGGTAAAAAGTCCTGCTGCAAACATTGTCACACTTTTAAATTACTATAAAGAACCTTAAGTTATTCTAGAGTTTGTTTTTTTAAATCAGATACAGATATGAATACGATCATTCAGCAATGGTGTGGGAATTTTTTGTACAAATATTTCAGTGTAATTTCACATTCACAAGACCATCATGTAATTCAATAATTTTGTAAAAAAAAATTACAATTAACAGTAAATTTCAAAAAATAGCCCATAAACTTTATAAACATAAGTTAGAAATTGAGTTTTTTTGTTAAATAAGAAGAGATAGACAAAGGCCATGTTTAGGTTTAGAATTTCTGTCTCTTCACATTTGGCATTCATCTGTGTGTTTCTCCTGTGACCACTTGATATTGGCTCTCACTTCCCCATTCTATATTCAAATACTCACGTACATCATCTCCTGTCCACAAAGAACAAAATATATTATTTATTTCACCCAGTCTGAGTATACAGATGTGTCAGTTGTAAATAAGCTATATCTTCTGATGCAATTAAATATTTTACAAGGTTAAGAAAAGTATCAATCATCATGTTCTGACCGGTGTTGATATTGTGGCCACCAAATAATTAACGTTAAAAATACTTTTGATTCCTTGTGAAACTGTAGAAAGTCAGCAGACGTAAGCTGGTCCTTCATATGCCGCCCAGGAGGCATTTGTGTTCACACAGCTGAAAGCATGTGGTCGATCATATCACTTAGGACCGATGTTGATACCAGGTCTGAATGGGTTCAAAGAGAGAAAGAGAGCTGTAAACCATAAACAGCTTTGTGAATGCTGTGATTATTAAATGGAAATAAATGGTGTTCTGCATGAAATACATTTTCAGCCCTGTAGTGAGCTCTACATTTTACTGAAAAGGCATGAAGTGCAGTAAAATACCTGTAGTTTCAGACACTTTTAATTTCTAAGCAAAACATGGTATAGCTACTTTAGTTCATTTAAATTTAGAGGATTGTTTTTATCATTTTTTTTACAAAGCTCAAAGAGGGAGGCCTCTGGCCTCCAGTGACAGAAAGATAAATTGCAACAGTTCATTTCAGTCGGCTGGTGCTCAGACTGGTCTCCTTCATCTCCCACACACTCTTTCTCACGAGGTAGCATGGTGGCTTAGTGATCAGTACTGTGACCTCACAAAGAGAAGGTCCTGGCTTCCAACCTGGCCAGGGGCCTTCCCTCTGCATGACATTTGTAAAGTCTCTCCATTTCTGGCATGGATTGCCCCTGGGTCCTCCCACACTCCAAAGACATGCAAGAGAAGCAAGACCGTTGTCACTGTGTTTCTGTGTTTGAGTGGAGCATCAGAGGAAAAGTTTTCAGACATGACTGGTGCAGTGGATCAGAACAATGCCACCAGAGAAACACCCACATTGGAAAAGATCAGAAAGTCTCCCAACTTTATGTCACCATAACACAAGGCAAGGTGGCTAACCAAGAAGCTCAACTGTGTGGACTAATAGCAGAGACCCAGAAGCTCAAGTTAAAAGAAAACTTGCACATATTGAGCAATGCCTTGAAAATCTGAATCAATATTTGGAAATATATGATTTGATTAGAAGTCAACTTGAAACAAGCTGATGGAAAATGTAGAGATGCTTCCCTGAGGGAAATTACCTTCTTGGGAAATGCAGGTGCTTCAGTTCTTATAAAAGCAAAATGTAAACATACAAACTAATTTGATTTCAGCTTGTCAGACACGTCCTATTTGGGGCAGTGAAACAAAGTTATATATAACGTGCTTTGTGAACAAAGAAGAAAACAATGGAAATTCAGAGAGATACCACAAAGCTATAGAGGACTGAGATGTATCTGAGTGACTCATAACTCATAATTCAGAAGATAACAGATCCATCAAGACAGATACATATCCTAAAAAACTGCATCGGAAAATATAATCGATGTGGACAAGGAGTGAATTAGATGAACAAATAACCAGAGGAAGCAAAATGATTTTTTTTCTCTATGGACTGAGAGATAGACTAAATCAAACAACATAATGACATGACATTTTTTAATTCACCCTTAAAAAAAGGTTCAGCTTGCGACACATTTTTCAATGAGTTCTTTAAAGAACCTAATTGGATTCTTTAAAGAACAACAATTCAATGATACACAAAAAACTATTTGTTTAAGAATTCCCTGAAGAACCAGTTCAATTGGGTGCTATAGAAAACCAAAAGAGGTTCTTAAGCTAAATTCCTGTTGGGATCAATAAATAAAAATCTATCTATCTATCTATCTATCTATCTATCTATCTATCTATCTATCTATCTATCTATCTATCTATACATACAGTGAATGAAATAATTATTTGATCTCTTGCCAATTTTGTAAGTTTGCTTACTGACAAAGAACTGAACACTCTATAATTGTAATGGTAGGTTTATTGTAACAGTAAGAGATAGAATTTCCCAAAAAAATCCAGAATAATCACATCATATAAAAGTAATAAATTAATTTGCATTTGATTGAGTGATATAAGTATTTGATCCCCTACCAACCAGCAAGAATTCTGGCTCCCACAGACCGGTTAGATTGGTCCTCTCGCTTGAAGAAAGTACTTCCAATCTCAGTTGTATTTTTGGAAAGCTTGTTACTTTGAAATCTACCTGCTTAAACCAAATTCTTGTTTTTCAGAAGAAACCCTTCAAGTTTTAACCTCAGAAATACAGCAGCAGATAAGTGTAATGAAATGAAAATTATTCAAACAAATGAAATAGAAAAAGCAATTCAGTCCAGTGTTTTATTTTTTAGAGTAACATTTAAGTTAGTAGTTCAACCTCACAATGAAAATAGAGACTTTACCTTAAGAACAGCATTTTTCAATTGTGTTGGCGATCACAATAACAGTTTAAGCTTACATCACAACATATGTTAAAGTAACATACTGCCTGGCCTGTCAAATTAAACATGTAAGGTTGAACATCTAAGTAACCATCCAGGACACCACAAGGCATCCGGAAAGGGCATTGTCTTTCTCAGGTTTTAGGGGTACTCAACATAGAAGATGTGATAGAATAAAAATGCAGCTACCAGGGTAAGGGAGATGTCCACATGCCATCATAAAGAAGCATCTAAACACAATCCATCGTCACAGTGATGGCCTGCTCTACAGGAGGGAATTGGTTCATGCAGTCACTCAGGATATACTGGATCCTGTAAAATACAATAATAAAAAAGTCTGACACACTGTATTGTCTGAAAAAAAAGTTGAAGATAGTCGGCCTGGCCCCACTGCCAAAAAGATTCCTAAGGTAACAAGTTGACACTCTGTCGAGGTGAATGTGATAAGTTTTTTAAGCATCCAAAGATTCTCAAGGATGCTTTTCCACAGCAAAGTAATCTCCAAAAAAACAACATGTCTCTTGCACCTTGAGTGCTACGGACCGTTCCAGCACAAGCGCCATCGGTGCTCAGGCACTAATGACTCTATGCTATGTAGTATAAAATAGCATTGCCTTTAAGGGTCCATGTCTATTTTTTTGAAATTTCACCCGTCTTGTTTATTTGGCAATATGCAAGATGTTTTTCAGGAAACAAATTAAACAGTTCCCAAAAGTTAGACAAGGAGCCTGGGGAAAAATGGATAAATACAAAACAAATATTGTTGTTCCTGACCAGAAGACCAAATGGCAATTCTCAGTGGATTGATCAGACTCTGATGGGTTAGAAAACACAGCTATTGTTAAGCAAATCATCCATCATCTTTTAAAACATGAATTTGATGCCTCAAAGTAGAAGAAATGTTATGTTTGAATAATTCAAACAACAAACACAAATCTCAAAGTAATTACATACTTGAGACAGAATACTTCACCTTATCAATAATAAACAGCTGATGTGCATCCCCTTTGAAGACTGATGGGAGAAGAAGTACTGCAGCATTGACATCTGGCCTGGAAAAAACATTGTAAAGACAAAGACAATAGTCTCGCTAACATGCCACGGAACATGGTGAACTTGAGTAAACAAATTTCACATTGATGTTGATAAAGAAAACTACAATAATGAAATCTTAAATCTTCTCATCTCACTGCAGTCATCTATAGTAAATTCATATTCTAAATATATAGAAAATAGTTCCATTGATAATTGTGATTGCGTTGAATTAATCGTATACTTAAAACACTGTTTGTAAATTAAACATAGAGAAAGCAACTAATTCAGTATTTACTTTATTGTCTGTTGAATTGTGTGTTGGCTATGACCTTCACCTTGAAAGCATCAAGAAAGGTGGCTATTAGGTAATGTTAGCTAATGCTTATTTGGCTAATGCTAATGCAGTTAATTCTAGCACTACTAACTAACAAGCTAATGCTTAGTTTGCTGTTTAACCAAATAATGTGAGACAACAAACATTACAATTAGATTATTCTGTGCCAAATGTCAAAATGGATAAATCATTTCGTCACATTGTTTGGCTGAATTTACCGTGACTGTAGATCTCCAGCACCAGACCAGAGGGCGGGAAATTGCGTGTTGACGATGTACAGACAAAATGGCGATGTTACATTCTTCTTCTTTGAGATTTTATGGTACCTGGCATCCATGGAGCTCTATTACTGCAACCTACTGGAAATATTTGGGCCTGCAAATCCTCAATTGAAAATAAAATAAAATAACATAGTGGTAGTAGTGTAAAAAATTTTCTTTAGCGAGAAAAGGTTCCCCAGAGCCCTCAAAGTGCTCCAGAGCACTTGTGATGACCAGTGTGTGAGCAGAGTCTATGCCAAACGAAGGATTGCAGGGTGGAAAACATGACTATCTTCACCATCTTGATGTACTCCAGTCCATAGGAAAAAGAGGAAAGATGTGAATTTAAACAGGAACATTAAGTCTGACCCATATCTGATATGGCCAATGTATCTATAGGAAGACAAATCAGTCCAATGTGCATGTGGTTTACATTGCCACAGTCTTGGTGATATCTTCATAGATCTGACCCACAAATACATCCTTACTGAACGTTTATGTACAATGAAGCAGTCTTTTGAACTGGTGTAACTGAAACTCTGCTAGCTGAACCATGCCAGTCAGCTTAAGATCATAATCGTTGGAATACAGAATAACATGCCAATAAAACACTGAGCAGTTATGACAACTTAAGAGCCAACAGATGCAATATTCTGACATTGCACTGTACATATGGGGTACCCCCGGAATCTGATAACATCCTACCTTTCAGATCATAGCTCTGCAGCCCCATCTGGGCCACATCAGCAGAGCTGGCCCACTTATAGCTGTAAATGAGGTGAAAATTGAAACCTGGTCTGTGGACAGCTTCATACCGGAAGGCTGAAGTCATAGTTGGTGCGTCCCAGACATCTTTCACTCTGTGACAACTTGATAGTTTGGGTTTTAATCAAAAAACCTTTTAAATGATTTTTGCTTTAGCAGCTGAGATTGCAAATAACCACTCACAACCTAACCCCATTATTTAGACAGCTGGCCTGACTTACAGGACACAGATTTGCTCTTGTTAAGTGTCTGTGAGGGAGACAGTCACACGACTTGTGATAATGAAAGACACATGGCAACAGAAAGAAAATCAAATGTAGCCATGTTCTCTAATGATATACCATACAGTTTGTCTACTAAAAGACCATGTAATTGGTCATTATGTGGTTGGGTTTTATAACTTTATTTTAGGACATCAGCTTTAGTGATACTAATAAACTATTATCCTATGAATTTGGAGAAAGTTTGGAGTGTTCATAGGCTTTACAGGATACAGGACTCCGTGCTGACACTAACATTAAAATGTGGGATATTTGTGTTTATTTCTGTTCACCATTCTTGCCGGATGTTTGCATCACTGTATTTTCCATGAGACCAGGCTTTGACTTATATGTTGTCACATGACAGCAACAAGACCAGCAGACAGAAAGCAGAGGAATGCACTAAGAAACTCTTTTAGCTGTAATATTGGTTTGAAGACATGGAGAACACATGCTATAGGTCACTATGGAATAATGTATCGGTGATGTCTGAACATTGTAAGAAATGTTACACCTTCAGGGGTTAAATTGGACTGGAGCTTGTTGGAGGTGCATGACCTCCATCTTCTTCATCATATCACACATGTATTCTATAAGCTATCATATACAATATAGTATATATTTGGATACGGGTTTTAATATGTAATTGTTTTAAAGATATTTGAGATAAATTATCCGATCAAACGCATCATGTGCATACAGTCTGAAACGGTATATATAAAAACAAATCTAACATCCCTGTCATTGTGGGTTAATATTATGTCATCTTTGAGACACACACACCCACACACACACACACACACACACCTGTGGGTAATATGTCGACAGTGGCGTCACTAGTGAGCTACAGAATCTGTTGCTGAAGCCACGTAATTTCACTGGCACTTCAGTGGTTTTTATCAACAAGCACAAACTACATTCCTCTAGCAAATTCAGTGAAACTGTCACAGAGAATGATGCTTAAAACATAAGTAAGTGATGTTGTATCGAACTCTGCAGATGTGTTTAAACTAGCATAACCATTATCAACTGTTGAAATGTGTTTGAAGTCTGCATTGATTTACAAAGAAATGTGATAGATTCTGACAGTATCTGTTTTCCACAGCTGCTTTATACAGTATGACAAGCTTCTCCTACGGCTCATTAAATCCATGCAGCTGTATGAAAGCAGAGGGACACACGTGTTAATTAATCTGCAGACTTCCCTTCAGCTCTGTAATCCTGTACATCAGGAAGCTGCTTTCCAACTTTGTTTGCAGCTTTATTCTTTCTTATATTTAATCAGTTTTATTTTTGAAATCTCAAAATGTCCCGTTGAATTTTGAGATGTTAGGTGACAATTAGAAAGGTTCGGCAGAAAAAAAACACTGAAAGATAATAAGGTTAATGTGCTCATATGATCGTATTGTTTTCATTGTTAATAGAATTTATTTTCTAAAAAGAACGATACCCAGCCCTTAACTGCTGTATCATAAAGCCTATGGTCATATGTAAACAAGGATTCCCTCTCCTTGATCACCCATTTCAAGAACTGCGTGGCACCTATTGCTGTGTTCATGAAGCAAATGTGGAAAGGATGAAATGTTGAGAAAAAGTTCCTGTGCTGTGTTCAGGCTTGGCAATGGAAGGGTGAAATCAGATGATCTATTATCAGCATTAAGTAAGAGAAATAGCCACATATCTAAAAAAAAAAAAAAAAAGCTTTGGATAAATCCATCTATACCAAATAACTATTGATGTTTATATTTAATCCTGGTATTGAAATGGATTCAGTCCATACCCACGCCACATATTAATAGCTAGTCATCCTCTCTGCACTTCATTTTACACTCAGTATCCCCCTGGGTGTTTGACGTGTTTAGAGACAGGCATTATCTGGTTATGTTTCTGCCAGCTGATCATACAGTCTGAATGATGCATTGGCCTGTCAAAAGCATTATCTCCTTCATCAGTATGGTTCACTGCTGCATCACAGGCACAAGGAGATGGAAGGATTCCAGACAGGCTCATTCAAATCTTGCCAAGTGCACTTACGGTCCAACATCAATGAGGTGAATGCAGCAAAGTGTTTATTGATATAGTGGTACTTGTGTCCAACTTTGTGCCATATGCCGCAGGGAACTGCTGCCAAAAATTCTGGGGTGGGTTTGCTTTTTCAGTGTTTTGAGGTTTAACAGATATGCAGTGTTACAGACTGTTGGAAATTCAATATATTTTACAAATCTTTAACAATTAAAATAAAAGGCACAGAACATACGCTGGTGAAAATATGATGTAGGAATGCTGCATGTTTGAGATGTGACATTTATTCTGCTAGAACACTGCTGCCTGAAAGCAACTGTTCGATATTCGAGCACGCACGCACAGGGAGATGAAACAACATTGAGAGCGTTAGCGTCACATATAGCGCTTCCTGGTTTCAAGCATTTTGAAAGAAATAAGAGAGGCTTCATTTACTTTATACAGCACAAAATTCAGTCTGAAAACAATGGATTCGCTTTGATGACCTAACCATAACCAACATGATAAGTACAACTAAAATGTCCAATTTGGGCAGTAACCGTCTCTGTCAGAAGGAACATGACTTCAAGATTGAACTCTGGGCTGGATTTCGGTAACACTTTCATGCCATGCAGAAGTAAAGTTTGTCAATCTCCCTTAAACCATATATGTCTTTAAAACTATATTTTGTTCATGTACGGGTAAAACCACAAAGCTGGTCAGTCAGCTTCCACTGTGTTAGTAGAGTATTTCTGAACTGTAGACACTCAGGCTAACTGTTTCCCCTACTTCCATGTTTGTTTGCTAAGCTTGTCAAATCACGTCCAAAGCTCTGTACTTATAGAAGACATGTGACTCCTAAATGTTTCTCATGAAAGCAATGTGTCGGACATGCCTTGAAGGAGGTTTGGCCCAAATATTTTACTTGGACTCAAAGATGAACTGATTACATAATAGTGTGCGAAGGTCACTATGATCTCATGTGTTGTGAACGTGACATATCAGGAACACCTGGAGGGGATTTCATGACATTTGGCATTCCGGTTGGACTCAAGGATGTAGTGATAAGAATTCTGTGGTCAAAGGTTAAGGTCACTCTGTAACTCAAGAATTGAAATGCATGATGAAAACATTTTATGGTCTTCACGACATGTTTTTGTCTAATAGCAATCGATCTCTGGAATGGAAAGTCTCTGGAAAAAAATAAATGATTACAAGCATCCACTTGGACTCATTGATTACTATGACCTCATGTCCATACCACTCTTGTGACTGTGATACAGCAGCATCACCTGTAGGGAATGTCTTTACGTCCAATTAGAGTCAAGAATGAACTTAGTGCATTTTGTTGGTAAAGTTCAAAGGTCACTGTTACCTGTTTTTTTTAACTTTAATTCAGGCTAATTATGACAAAATAACATCCACGGACAATCATGGACGTCAACTGCAGCTTAGTGATTGGCAGAGGCACACACACAATCCTCTTCACCTCTCCACTCACATTTGTTTCACTTCTGTTATCAGGTTTTATGCTGCTATTTGCAAATAAAACTAAAACTAGGATGAAAAAGGGCAGATCACATTAATCATGTGTTAGAAGGTAGCAGGTAGACAGTCATACAGTATATTAAAAGCCAACATCTGTGTGTCACATTCACCTCGTCTTAAATTATCACCTGCGCAAAGGTTTATTGGAACGTCACATAACAGAGCTTTTTATTTTGCATTCCATCAACCACAACTGAATGGAGGAGTCGTGTTAATTCAAACTATTCATTTCAGCACAACTGGAATTTGAAAGTCATATGGGCAGCATGTCATGGATTCTGATGTAAGATGAGGAAAATAGTGGGAGGGAATGACACAGATCGTGCATCATCCCTTGCTCCCATTCGAGCTGTCTCCCTCATCATGCTCGACTGATCTCACCTTTTCAATCTCCTCTTCTCTTAAGATATAAATCCCTGAGAGGATGACAGTTGCAGATGAGTTATGATGTGCCTGTGTGTGTGTGTAGAGCGATAAGCTGGGGGTATGACTAAGTAAAAGAAATAAATAAAAAAGAAAGTGTGGTTAAGGTATATCTGGTGCGGGTGTGTCTGTCCAAATGTGTGGTTGTGGTTGATCTTCTCATACAGTATGTTAGCATGTTAAAACTGTCACTTTTAACAAAAGACAACAAGTGATTAAAAGTTGATTTTACTCCGATCAGAGGCACTGCACAGCAGTTTAATGAATTGTGAAGTTAGAGTGGCAGTGATTAGTGCTGCAGCTTTTCTGTCATCATTGTGTTAATAACGCTCAGGAGAACACCAGAGAAACCTATTAATGAGTTGCTGCATGCTGTATCTTAAGTCCAACGCCATGATCCGTCATTTGAGGAGCAACTATTATTATAACTACTATTATTATTATTATCACCATAACTTCTGTGTGCTGAAGAGGAGTAACACCTAAACTGAAGTAATTTTAAAACTGCGTAACGTAGTTACACTAACTCATAGTTTGTCTTTATTTTTCTTTTGGTTCCATGTCTCATCACCAACTCTCCTGTCATTTCAGGGCCTGCCTTTCTTCCCTGCCATGCAATCATCTCATTTCCCTCACCTGGTTTTCCCCACCCACCTCCTCACCTGTAGTCCATTGGCTCATCAGTCCCTCAGTATATATTCCAGTCATTCTCACTTGATCCCTGCCAGATTGCCTTGTGTTGTATTTTGCCAAGCTCTCCAGTATTTCCAATTTTGCCATCTTGTTCTGACCCTGTTTTGCCTTCTTGCACTTCGGATACCTGCCTGCCCCTTGACGGATTTGTTTGCCTGATTTTGATCTCCTGGTTTTGACTCTGCCTGTTTCTTGGACTGAATAAACAAATCTTCCGCTTGCAACTTGCCTGCCTATCGTCGTGCTTTTTGGTTCTCCCTTGCCAGCACCAGTGACCGTGACATACTGAACCTCAACTTTAATAAACTTTCTAAACAGAAACATTATATTTCTGTCCAAACAGATTTATAAGAGGAGAACGTTTATATAAATATTTATATGATGATGTAGTATAGTATACACTATAGGTGGTTTCTGTACAGTGGACACCACCTATAGTGATCACATTTGTCCAGGCCAAATTAATCACTATAAGCGATTGATTACTATAACTGAATTACGCAGCTTCAATCCCAGAACTTGGGGGATTGTAACAATATCCCATTGTGCACACACACACACTGACTCCGCTGCTCTCTCTCTCACACACACATACGCAGACAGCAAATCAGTTGACCTCTCTGATTTGCTTCAGATTAAATTGAAAATGGATGCCACTATATCACTGATCACCATAATGATGAAAACCTTTTCTTAAACTAGGAAAAAAAAATATAGCTATGCACATCTGTCTTTCGCACTGACACACATGCATACACACACGCATACACAAACACACACACACACACATTGGAAACATGTAAACGCAGACTGGGTAAAAACAACAGAATTTATGAACTTAGAAAATGTATGAAGAGCCGGAGGACATGGTGGTGCGCTCTTGGTTTGGCTCAATTCGGTTGGCAATGTGCAGAGTGAATAATGAAGACACAGAGAGGAGCAGTACTGCCACAGTAAAGGCTGTAAAAAAAAAATTGTAGGGCCCGAACATGTATGAAAAGACCCAAAAAGATCACTGCAAGCAGATTACTTAACCCTATAAGATAATTATTTAAACATCATTTGTATAGAAGATTCATATTAGGTCACTGTGTCCTTTGGCAACTGAACCATAATCACTTTATCTTTGAGTCCAAGCGACAACTGATCAAAAGTTGAAGAAATTCCCACAAGCAGTCTTGAGATATCACATTTAAGCTTAAACATGTTTTTTGAGGCCACCATGACTTTGACCACCCAAAACTTATTAGTTAATCAGACATTCCATCAAATTGATCTTAAGATATCATCTTCAATGTCCATACTTCGTGCGGCCACGGTGACCTTGGATCTTTGGTTACTAAATTAAGTTTTGTGCCAAATTCAATTCATTCAATTTTATTTCTATAGCGCCAAATCATAATATACATTATCTCAAGTCACATTACATAGAAGGTCAAAACCTTCAAATCTTATTTAATATAGAGAAACCCAACAGTTCCCACAATGAGCAGCACTTTGGCGACTGTGGAGAGAAAAACTCCCTCGTTAACAGGGAGTAAATGTAAAAGGATTCCCTCAATATCTTTGGAAATGTGGCATTCACAAGGCAAAAAATCTGCATTGTGAGGTCATGGTGACCTTGACCTTTGACAACCAAATTCTCTTCGAGTCATCCTTGAGTCGACGTGAATGTTTGTGCCACATGAAATTAAATTATTTTCAAACCTTCCTGATATATTGAATTCAAAACAACGCAAGTTCATGTGACCTTGACCTTCGACGTTATCAGTTCATCTTTGAGTCTAAAGTGAATGTTTTTACCAAATTTGAAAAACCTTCCCTCAATTTGATCTTAAGATATCACGTTCAAGAAATACATTAAAACACTGTCACACCGTGACCTTGACCTTTGGCTACTAAAATCAAGTTCTTAAATTCTTGAGTGCAAGCGAATGTTTGTGTCAAATGTGAAATGCTTCCTTCACAGCATTTCAGAGATATCATCTTCACAAGCACAACACATGTGCTTTGTGAGGTCACTGTGACCTTGACCTTAAACATCAAAATCTACTCAGATCACTCTTGAATCCAAGTGAATATTTGTACCAAATTTAAGAAAATTCTTGAGATTCACATTCACAAGTATCGGACGGACTGACAACCTAAAAACATAATGCCTCCGGGTCAGTGAAAACAGAACGTGTTGGCAGCTTTTCTTCTCTTGACCGGTTTGTTTGGCCAAGTTTGGTGACAAGCCTACCAGCTCCACTAGTTGGTGCTGCCTGTGGTTTTGGTAACTCAAGTCTAAACATAACCAAATATATTCACTGTAAGTTGATATCATACTGCTATGTCAGATTTTGTTTGAAAAAATGTTGTGTGAGAATATTTTACTACAACAAATTGACAATTTATCCTTATTTTTTAAATAGAAAACCAGTTGTTGAATTATATATATTTCTTACAAATAGCATTTGCTGGTACAGTTAGGTGGATAGAACTATCTCTAGGATACAGGGTTGGTATAAATTGTATTGAAAATATTGCTTTTGTGTTCGTTTCAAGTATTTATGTAATGAAAGTTAGTCTCCTGATTGCTGCACACAGATCTGATCCTCTCTTCTCATCTTAATTTTTATTCCTCTTGTGAAGTTGAAGCTTTGGTGGATGTTTAAAAATCCAGTGTGTAAATTGCAGGGGTAAATCTTAACAGAAATTACATATAATAATCATAAAGTGTATAATCATCTGAATGAGCCCTTAATATCTACTTGGGGATAAGGTTGTCTTTAGAGTTCAACATATTTCTACAGTTGCTCAGAGCAGACAAATCAAACATTGGCTTTAGTAGGGTTGTTCTCTGAAGGCCACTGCAGGTTCTCTTCCACACTTGGAATGGGAAAAGAAAGGGGAGGAGGATTCTTTAGTTGTTTCTAATGCAAAATCAGATACGACTGATGCCGCTAACCCACGTCATATGCTTAAATATATATATATTTAATCCCCTTAATTTGTTTCAGTTGTACATTTTATTTTGACACTCACCTCAATCCAGTGTAAAAATGACCTCAATTTACAACTTTTCAACTTTAAAACTTTTTGTGAGGTGGGGGACTATGGCCTTTTTGTGTTCTTTTGATATTACAGAGAGTGTAGTGGTAAAAGGGGGGCAGAGAGAATGGGAGATGATGCACAGCAAAGGGCTGCAGGCTAGAACCGAACCCAGGCTGTGGCAGAGGCACATAGCCTCCCAAGCAAATTTACTTTCACAGAGCTAAATACAAACACTCTTTCAGAACTGCTGATCATACACTTCAGAGACCAGATGGGGGAGTGTGACTATGATCTGCATCAACTTTGAACAAAGGCTGTGTAGATCCATAGTGACAGAGGGGCTCTTCCTTCATCTTCACACAAGTATTTTTTCCATTGTCCATAGAACTGTAATAACAACCACTTCTTCCACCTTCCCCACCTCCTTGGGAAAGTGCACCTTGCATCTTGCTTTCCCGATGCTGTGGAAACATACTGTAGATGTTGAGTATATTTAATGCACAGGTAAGCAGGCAGTACCTCCTTACACCTTACTGCCCAGGGATTTTTGCAGCATGATATTTCCATGCCTTTGTTTGATAGTGACAGAGGACATAGATAGGAAATACAGAGAGAGAGAGCAGGGGAATGATATGCAGCATGTGGTCTGGCCAGCCAGCAGTCATAGTTAAGACTTGAAGTCACGGTAAGAGCTAGTTAGACATGTAAGGTGCTCTCAGAATAGTCCTTTAATCAAGGAATCACTTGTCATAGCAGAAGGAGTGTGATTGAGTTTTAATAGATGGTAAAGACCCTGAAGCCAATCTGTAGGCAAACATCAGAGACATCTGTGGTGATGGTGGAGGTGGATGAGCAGCGGAATGACATATTCACTTTTAGGCTGACCAAAGACCAGATGCATCCCTGCATTTGGTACCATATCTAATGGTTTCAAAGTGCATTAAGGGAGGCCTGCCATCAGCTCTTGCTTCATAATGGTGCAGACACTGCTCTGTGCTTTGATTTCAGCCCTATACTGATACCCTTGTTCTTTCCGGTTAAAGGTACAGTGTGTAGAATTTTGTGATATGTAGTGTTGAAATTGCATGTTGCAGCTGAACACCCCTCACCTCACCCTCTCCTTCCAAACATGAAAGAGAACCTGTGGTAGCTTCAGTTGTCATAAAAACTCAAAAGGTGTAAAAAAAAAACTTGATGTACATATAGTATGATGTACGTAAGTATTTAAATATAAAGGGTCTATTCTGGGGTAAAGAAAACTACAATTCATACAATTTAGATAAAACAAACTAGTGAAAACATCATGAGGATTATTCTACATTAAATGTCTGCCAATAGATCCCTTTCACCTAAATCTTACACACTGGACCTTTAAGATGATGGACTTGTTATGACTGTATTTAGATTTTTCGACACTTTTATCATTGATGATTACTTTGTATTTTTTAGATAATAATATGATAATAATAATAACTTAATTTGTGTGGCAAAAGCCTTTTTACTGTGTGACTTCAACCCTAGGATTATCTGAAACTAGTTAGCAGCAAGAAGCCCCCCTTCAAGCCCTCCTCATCAGCCTTCTCTACAGCTGTCTTTCAGAAACCAGTATATCTCACTCGCTTGACTGTAAGATTCATCAATTACAAGTGAACGTGTAAGTAATGTGTGTTAGTCTGTACCGTGGTCCCACCCAATTAGCTGCAAGTCCTAAGAAGTAGCATGGCTGTCTGACTTGCAATAAATCTGCAAGCAATAGTCCTCACTGTAAGCCTAGGAATAAATAAATCACTTCTATGGGAGGATGCATGATAGCTAGATTCCAGCACCCCAAGATTTGCAATGCTACTGGGTGGACTGCAAATCTATTCAGACAGAGCACCTCATCAACCCCTGTGTTTAGTGGAGAGCAGCAAAAGGTTAACCACAAACTTCCCCAACAGCAAGCTCTATAACTTGAGAGGAGATTTTCTCTGCTGCTGCAGGACAATGATTTCCATCAGATGCCCTGGATAACCTCTCATTCTCCACAGTAGCGTGAGGTCTGAGAGCAATTTAGTTTGTTCTATGACCATAAACAGTACAGTACACCTCAACACCAGATGGACTTCACTTAAAACCAGGCGGGAGTAAAGTTGGTCACCTCTAACATATTTCACTTCCTTGCAACAGGGACCACACTGGAAAGAGCTCAAACACGCCAGCTACCACTCTAGTGTCCAATCTGCTCACCACCCTCATTCAGGTCACCCTCTCCTTCTCCTCTCCCCTCCTGGAGTTCACCGACCAGATGACAGAGCTGCACACTGCTGGGTCTAAGCTTACCCCTTGTACTTTACCTTCCACATTTAATATCAGCTCCGATATTTACCACCTCCCACTCCAACCAATAAGCACAGTCAACTTTCTTGATACCTAATAGAAAATAATGAATAATAAAAAACTCAACAAATTTAGTTTTTCAATCCTGTCACTGAAAATAAATAAATACAGTGGCAGAAAAAGCTTGTAATTCAAGAAAGCCCTGTTAGGCAGGTATTGTTAATTAACAATGAAATCATCAGACACAATCTTAATATCATGTTTATAACTGAAACCTAGTCCGACCAAGATTACAATGCAATAGTTCTTCTTCATCACCTTCCATCTTCAGAAAGGAGGCAAAGTTGCCATTTTGTTTAATAATTCCATCCAATACATCAAATGGAAATGTAAAATTTCAATATGCTGCTTTCAGTTCAGTCCCCTCAAGTCGACCTTTCTCTGAATTGCAATGACTGAACCAAGACAGGATCATTTTCATACATGCCCATGTATGTGTTACTACATGCACATGTACCACATAACTGAAGTCTCTAAACACATTTGGAAGACACTTGCTAGCTAACTGTGTTTTTCAGGTCATATTTTTCTTTTTTCTTATTTTCTAGCATAACATTTGTTCATCATATTTGTTGCCTGAGGAAAGACATGCTCCACATCTAGGTTGTAGTGGGTGATAAAAGCACAATTCTCTTCCTTCTTTTTGTCAGTGGGGCCCTGGTAATTGACTCTGGACATTTTTAGGACTTGAAATGGAAATTAAATATATCTATCACTTTCCAATTGTAGATTTGGGAAAAACCACATATACACACACACACACACACACACACACAATTTGTTACACTCTCAAACACTGTAATGTGCTGCAAATGGAAAAGTGCTGCTGCATCTAGACTTGTAATGAGGTATTCATACATTTTGGACACCGTATATCCACCTTTTTAATATGCCTGGTCCAAACATGTGTAAAGCATTCACATTAATGATTAATGAACTTTGAGATCAACATTTAAGTGTCCCCCAGGAATTTCTTTCTGCAGTGTCTGAAGTTAAACCTCACAAAGAGTGTATCGCTACATGGTACGTGACATGATTAAACTGTTCTGGTATGTTCTGTTCTCTAGACTTTAATGAAAATTCCTTTCTTCTCTCCCACATCTCAGATATTTACCTTATGTCTGTCTGCCTACTCCTCCTCTATCCTGCTCTCTGATCTATGGGCTGAGGTGAAGCCATTCTCTCTTATCACTAAAGGCCAGTGTGACATATAAGCTAGGGTCACGCGTGGATGCACACACCCACCCACACACACACACACACACACACACACACACACACACACACAATAACTGCGACAAGAAAACATGGGGAGCGAATGCAAGTGAAATACCCCAGGATCAAATCATAGCTGTGTGTTCCATTATAATATGCTTGTGCAAACCTGTGTGATTATTTCCCCGATGGTTTGGAGAATAGGAGTTGTATATCATCACTATACATAACTGGATTTACTATCTGGATTACTGTGTAAGTATATAATAGACTATTCTATTTATGGACTTTGTTCATCCATATCCATCTGTTATCAGAATGAAACAACACTGCCTCCTAAAAAACATGTTTGTAGGAAACCTACTTGTAACCACAGTATGTTTTTCTATTGGTATAACATTATGAAATGTTGATAACTGATGTATTGGCAGTAAAAATGTTCTCAGGCAATGTTTTTCACTAAAATATCCACCTTGCACTACAACAGTGCAACTCTGCAGCCTTTAATGAGTTAAGTTATTCAAAAAGAAGATTACATTTCCAACATTTTAGTTTTTTGTATTTTATTGTATTTAGTTGTCAATAATCATAATTACAAGGAGGCAGGGTTATTCTGTGTTCACACCAAACAAGAAGCAAATTTACATGCCTTGTTACTCGCGTGAGCTTGGCCGCAGGATCATTTGTGTTTACTCTACTCAAGCAAGCAATACCACAAGACGCCCCCCCCAAACATTTACCTGTTCCGCTCCAGAAAAGAAGTGATGAGAACTACTGGCTGAAGTGACAACAGTTGCTGCGATCCAGCTCAAGGAATTTCATTATCCCTCCAGGAGCTGTGATTAGATCACTGCTGTTTCCAGCGCTACCTGAGGCTGACCAGTGGCTGGTTTGATGACCTTGTTGCTCGAAGAGGTGCCAGTCAGTATTCAGCGCTATTTGGCTTTTGCGTCACGCCAAATTTTTTGTTCAACTTTAAATATTTCAACTTCAGGGAGTGAGGTGAATGACAAGCGAAATTCGAGTCTTTGCATTGACATTGTATGTAATCTCTGTCGGTGAAAATGTTTTCTTTGCATTTGGTGTGAAGACAGCATTATGCTAAGAATAGACTAGGTCCATGTCATCTGATATATACATACATTATATATATACATATATATATGTATATATATATAGCCCTAACCCCCAAACCCTACCCCCCCCCCCCCATATATATATATATATATATATATATATATATAGTTAAAGTTATAGCTAGTTTGTACAAAGTGTTGCGTGACAATTTCTAAAGGCAAAAGAGTTCATAGTCAAGTTTAATGGTCAAACTTGAATGAATGGGCATAAAAGCCAAATAGCCATTATAGACAGGAGCAAGAAGTTAATACACACTCACACCTGAATGCTTCATAGAAGATGTTTTGTAAAGAGTAAAAAATTGTTTGAGAGAGAAGTCTGCTTTCCAGTTTCTGTGTCAAAGGGGTGGGATTGTTGTTTATCGATCATTAGTTATGGAGATGAAAAAAGAAAATTGTCAAACCCAGCCCAGAAGAGATAGTCACTTTTTATGAAGCATGCGGACACCTGGGTATCCTTAAGATAAAACCTATTCAGAAGACATGTCTCAATAGAAATGGCCCCTCATAGATGAGGGTACTGCTGGAGGAGGGTCCAAGCACAAAACACATGGGTATTACCACAGATGAGAACATGTCCAGGTATAATTATCAGAAAAACAGGTATGTATAAAAACAACATATGGATTATCGCCACACTCTGAGGTTTATTGCAGCTAAAAGAAAACTCTGAGCTGAGCAGCTTGTCTGGTGCTAAACTGTCCATTTAGTCAGCAGGTTAATGACTCACATGCTGATCTTTCCTGGGTGATGGAGGAGGAGAAGCTGCAGTTCAGTCTGCTAACCTTATTCTGGGGATTATGTGTGTGAAACAATCAAACTGAATTTTTCTGTTGGCTTAACAATTTAAAAAGGGCTGCCTACACATTTAGCACATGAATGCTACCTAAACTACGCTCTTAGAGTTCTTTCTCCTCCACAGTGGAGATACATCTTTCATCCAGCATATGTTTTGAATGCTATATCATTGAGCTTTGACACCGTTCCACAGCAGCTCCACCGTCGCATTGTTCTCCCAATAAAATCCAGAGCAGAATTCTCAATCATTCAACCTCACTGAGTTAAGTGAATTGAGATCATGTAAATTGTGATTTGATGCCACGCAAATAAAAGTGAATTGGGCCAGGTTGGACCAGCTGACCATGCGGACACCGGCCAGTTTGTCAGGAATCAGGAGGAGGATGCAGAGGAGGAATTATGTGATGATGAGAGCTGGGTGAAGAGGACAGAAGAGAACATATGAGCCATACTAATGACAACTGGTATAAAACAGAAAATTTGAAGCATGCTGATCCACTTGTACCAACACCTGAATTTCAGCAGTGCTCTGTCCTTCAGATTGGTTGTTAAGTGTCCCTGAACTCCACTCGTCATGTTTTCCATCAGATTTTTAGCTGATTTCTCTTCCAGGTTTCAGCTCATCCACTTTGACCTTCTCAGATTTGTCATTGTGTTGAGGGGATATTTTTCCATTTCCAGCTGAATGACCTCAGAGAGCACTCTAAGGTGGCCAATGTCACCAACACTATGTCCATGTTTCTCTTCTGCTTTAGTCTTACATGCAGCTATGATTCATTTCTTTGTTAGCATGGATACATCTAAATAAAAACTATTTTCCTGGTCAGGATACACAATATAAGTTTATAATGGCCTCGCTG
Source organism: Paralichthys olivaceus (assembly GCF_024713975.1). Lineage (NCBI taxonomy): Eukaryota > Metazoa > Chordata > Actinopteri > Pleuronectiformes > Paralichthyidae > Paralichthys > Paralichthys olivaceus. The sequence continues at coordinate 21,420,117 of NC_091108.1, read as the reverse complement.
CCGCTTCAGGGGTTGTGTTGTCTTCTCTCTCAGACAGCAGTCCAGGCATTTTAATAATCAGTTTCAATGTATTTAAGTCTGTTTGACCATGTCTTAGTCTGTCCATAGGAAACACATCACATACACACACACAAACTACAGCCACATGTGGCGTGTGACTAAATTTATTTCCGTGAAAAGGAGGGAATAACTTGTAACTGTTGAAACGTTTATTGGACTCTCTCTTACACACACACACACATGCACAGTACACAAATCATCATCCTCCCCACACTGTCCAGTTGGGTTATCCATCCTCTCCATATATTCTGCTCACCTGACAATCTTCAGCTGATAAGAAATCTGTTTTTCTCTAGAGAGGAATCCTCGTCCATCTCATCAGTCAGGACTGTGTGTGGGAGAGAGACACGGAGCAGACAAAGATATTTAGTGATGGCATGAGTAAGAGAAGGGTAAGCTTCCATAGTTGGCAAAACTGGGTAACGCAGTAACACAAAAATGAGGGTGCATGAGATACTATCAGCAATGTGATTTTTTGTTTAATGTTTTGTTAATTAAATGAATTAAAGGGGTCCACTGGTGCTTTTGTTGTGAAGCATCTGACCTGGACAGGAAGTGTTTATGTAGTTTTTTTAATCAATTTAAAATTACAGGGACAGTGCTCGTTAATAAAAATGTTGGTAAATAAGGCAGTTTAGCTATTTTGGCTATTTTTCATACATGTATGTTTCAGTACATTAGACATACACACTTCACAAGAACACATAGTCTTTAAAAACAGGACAATAATACATAACACATAGATCTACAGGTGTCATGAACTTGAAGCTGGCAGTAAGCTGTTCGCAGTTAGAGGAAAGTTAAACCCTAACTGGTCTGCGGCTCCATTAAACATACGGAAATGATTCACTGTGGCTGTGCTAACCGGCTAACTTTTAGACAGACCACTCACGCTTATTATACAGGGTTAGCGTGAATATATTCAAGACTGATTTGGAAACTAGCCTGGCAATTAAAATATCTTACAAAAAAATACATGGGGAATATTGTTTTATTGCTAATTTGCAGTTCTATTTATATATGGCATGTTTATATACAGCGTTAGGAACTTTCAGTCACTAAGTGTCTACCATCCCAAATCCTACATCTGATAACACAGTGAGTCATCATGAGCAGCACCAGGAGCCTGAAACTAAAGTAGCTAAATGGAATCCAGCCATCATTAATTTCATTATACATACAGATGTGACATGCAGTGTCTGCTGTGAAATAAAAAGAGGATTCTTGCTAGACGTGTCTCACAGCTGGACTGGTTCCACAGGACCCTTTATATCACAAGCAAAGAGAACATTAATAAGAGGTGTAATGGAAAATTCACATATAAACTTTGCTTGAACTCTTTCCAATGTCTGATCAATGCTCGTGTGCTGTGTTCAACAATAACTCCTCATATAGAAATACAGTTGTGCTCGCATTGGAGGAACTGTCTGGTGTACGTGCAGAGACGATTCAAAACTAGACTGATACTTTTTTTACCTTTAACTATCAAATGCCCTGAGTGTTGCTGTGCACTTGGCTGATGTAACCTCAAAGTCATGATCCTCTTGTTGACCCTTATCTGTGCTTTTAGCAAACGTCCTGTTTCTTGCAAAAGCAAAAGCAGACGTTTTCCTGTGTTGACCAGACTACAGATGGCTTCAGTGTTCATGCTCTTATTCAGTAACAGTTGTCTCTTATGTTTCCTGTTTACCTGACAGTATAAAAACTGAGTGTGAAACCCTCTGCAGAGCTATATTAAAGACTCAAAGATAACCCCGGTCTGAGAGACTCTTTATTTCACATCTCCAGATAAATTTCCACCACAGATGGCTGTACAATATTTGTATTTTCATGAATAAAACTGCACCAAGGGGGCTTACACAACTTTGAGGCATTCAAAGCATAAAATGTGGTCTGATATACAGTATATCGAGGGTGTAGACCAATACTCTGTAGAAACAAAGTCCATCAATCATATTTGGGACGTATAAAGGGGAGATGTGCAGTTTACAGTTGGCAGGCCATCGTCTGTAGGACAAAAGACAGAGGAGACGGGGAGGGAAGGATCGGAGAGAACCTTGGGTTAGTCCATCGGATCAGCCGTGCCCGCAGGCATCTGCACTTCAAAATGATTAACATCAAAATGTTAAACTAAGGGCATTGCATGTTGCTGTGCCTGTGGTCTGGTATTACAAAGACAGATGTGGACATGACAAAGATCACCCAACTACAGTGTTTTTACTGAATAAACTCCCTTGAAACCAAACACAGGCAAACCTGACGAAACTCCCCTGTGCAGAGACGACACTCTCTTTGAGTCATTCTTGTTTAGAACGACAGCCCAAAGAACGGACAGTCGTGAGCCATGTAGAAAGTCTCCATCTGTAGAAGGTAGAGGGTTGTTGCAGTTACTCCAACACTGCTTTAGGATTACATGTTTACAGCGAAAGTGTGAATGTGTTGATATGTGGCAGGTACAATCTTTACAATTTCCACCATATAACATTTACTAATTAGTAATAAATCAAGTGAACATCTGAAGCTGATACGACAGGGTTTAGCCAAAGTCATTAGGATTCATTGCATAGGAATCATGAATGTTTCTGACCAGTCCACAAGTTAATGTTAAAGTGAATAATGGAAAGGTTTGACCTGCTGGTGGCCCCAGACGAAGTGTCAAAGAACCTGTGATTCAACTTGGACTTGAGCACTTGTACTACAACTCCAGCAATGACTGAATTCAGACTCAAAAGTTGGACACAATGACTGTTTGTTTGTAATATGCTACAAAAATGAATTGGAATAAGTTATTGCTAGCTTTATTAGTATTATTATTCAGTTTCCTGCAAGCACATGAGCTTTGGAAGGAAAATGGTCTGAACGACCTGAAACTTGCAAAGACTGGCCTTACATGTTTCTGTCCAGAATTTGAACTTTGGACTTTGTCCTCTTAGGTTAGAATTATTTTCTAGGAGGATCAGTTGATGTCCGGCATGGATAGGAATAATTGTTACACTGACAAGAAAGGGTTTGGCTTTTAATATGAACACATATTGCTTGGTATTATTTTTAGGAGAGAAAAATAGGAATAAACTCTTTAGAAATCACCAAATCCTGCAGGTTCCTCAACAAAAGCAATGGCCCTCTGGTCGGTGCAGACGTACAGACTATTATCGAGATGTTAAGATGGAGGTCAATAAAGTTGTGGTTTCCCTGTAAAGTGTGAACAGTCGGATCTATCTTTGGGAAGTAAAACCAATCATCAGAGCTCCTGCCAAGTTAGACCTGGTGCTTCTGCATGGAAAATCCAATGGAAATAACAATGAGTTCCCCATGGCAATTGTGCTAATTTGTAAAATTACTGTGACAGTCATAAATTGATGTTAAAATGCTCTAAAGAGCATAGTTAAACCAGTTGGGTGCAGGACAAAGAAGAAATAGGGGCGATACACCTGAAAGGACATCATTTCTGAGTTACAAATGGGCCACCCTGGGGGAGAGAGCCTGAAAGAGAGAATGATAGGGGGAGAAATCCTTACTGAGGGAGAGGGAGGGGGAACTGAAGAGTGACGGCCTCTCTAGCCTTGGCCAGCCTGCTACTGTAAAAGCTGTGATTTATTCTCCCATCATCTCAGTAGATATATGATCCGAGTCTCAGCCGAGCCTGTCACCCCACATACATATTGAGTGGCCCAGAAGAATAGGTAGGAATTGATTTATTATACAGTTATTTATGGGAGTGGGTGGGCTGGGAAGAGAGAGAGAGAGAGAGAGAGAGAGAAACCCAAAACATATAAAATTTCCAATCTGATAATCACATTTGATCTGATCATAACAATAACAAGCATCTGCGTCTTCTCATTTTTCAACACCTTGCTTCACAACAGCATATGTAGATTTATTAGAGAAAATGATAATGATAATGTGGACATCCTGGTGTGAGGCTTCTATTCTCTTTAAAAAGAGCAATTATATTCTGTTTTCATTGCAGCTGTCCATTGCATATAGATTCTTAAGAGTGTTAACAAATGCGAGAAATCGTCTTAAAGCATCCTTGGCATATGGAATACATTACATTATGCTTACTGTGGACCGACTGTAAACCAGAGTTTTCTGTACTTGCCAAAATACATGTGTCATTTGATAGCATATACTCGAATACTTGAGGTGATGTGTTTGTGTCCACATTATGTTTTAAATCATGACACATGCTACTTACATTTTTTCCACGATTGGCTATAAAATGTCTCTAGTTGTTTACAGTTGCTGTTGTTACAAACTTAATTTCATAGAGTTATGTCTGATCAATGTGTTCCTTCTGGTGTTTTTAGTTCATAAAAATAACACAAACTTTATCTATAATTCTCAGACACAAATAAAGTAGTGGAAAGTCAGGAGTTAAGAAACAAGGACAAATGTCTTTTACTTTAATAAAAAAAATGTTGACTGAACAGCCAGTTACTCTTCAACTGCTCCATATACTGATCAAAAACTACTGTTATTACCTCAAACTGGACATTACCTCAAATAACTGACCCGTCAAACTTATAGAATATATATATATATATTTACCAGCTTATACAATTTTACTTGAAAACAACAAAATCTCTCTACAAATACCCATTATTTCCCCTGTCCGGGTGCAGTGGCTGATCTGGCTCATTTACTTTGCCTCTGTATTTAAGCACGCTCCACCCAGCAGACAGTGTAACTCCAAGGCAGAGAAAATGTTATTAAAATAACTGACAACAGTGTAAATCAAATGGCCACGCCTCATTTAGAACAGTGTTGTGTCAAAATGTAGCGACAAAAAATTCGAAAGAAAAAAAAAACATGATCGGTTTAAGTGACTGCAAAGAAAATGAACAGAAGAGAAGCTGTGATAACAATGTGATGGTGTAGAAATCCATAAAACTGTCTTTTTAATTTGTATATGGAGTGTGATGAGTCAGAAAACCTTTTTCGCCTATTTCTATTTCAGTCTTAAAATGTCACAAGTGGTGTCTAATTGATGCTGCATATCATGCATGACATATATACATACAGTATTCTGCTTGAGTTATATATATACAGTGTACTGTATTTGCTTCTTCAGTTAAGTGTGACACAAGAAATGACTCAAATCAGGTTAAAAACATGACAGTTGACCGCAGACGACAATTCAGATTTTCAGGTTAAAACATTTTTTTGACTTAAACCCAGGATGACATGATGATTGAAAAACAAAGAAGGAACCCTTTAATTTTAGAAGCTTTCCTGCTTAATCACAGTTCAGAGTTGTAAAAGCTCAACCCCAACCCTTCACTCATGTAAACGCGGAGAGCTCTTGTTTTGTCACCTTAAATTAACTCTGAACATTTATGCTGAAAGCTTAATTATCTGCTCAGTGAAATGTGAAATGTGCTGCGTCGCTCATCTTCAAACTGTGTCGCATCACCTCACCTGTGAAACTCCACGTTTCAAATTTTAATAAATGGCTTTTTTCCCCTTCCCTCCACTCAGGGTTGTGTGTGCAACTTATCTCGGAGGTGCAGCTGTGACGAGGAGCTGGTATATTTTTATTCCTCATATCTCCAGGAGAGGGATACAGCAGGTGGTGTCTGGACTGTAGCACATGGTTTGTAGAGCATGTGGGTTGTTGGTGGTGACAGCGTTTCACAAGCAGGTAAAGGTGAGCAGTTCTGAATATGACCGAATATATCTGAGTGGAGACAGACTCTGCCGCTCTTTTTCTCTCCCATCGCCCATCACACGGGTCACTCACTCTGAGATCAATTATCTACCATTCATTTTAGTGTCTTCTTTCTATTTGTCTGTGCAGCTGAAAGCTTTAGCAGCCCGTCATCATGCCGAGCAGTGCCATGATGCAGTAGGTAGTTGCACCATGCTTTAACATTATGGCTGGCATCAGGTAACAGCCCTCTTATATCAGAGCTGCTAAATGGCTCCAGACTTAAATCAAAGTTGCTGTTGCAAAAAGACATAGGACATAACACCACTCTGAGAAGACAGACTGATTCACCACATCATTCTTTTGTCTTTTGGGCTGGATTCACGTGCTCACTGTCACTGTTCAGTCTATTTCTTTCTTTCTTTCTCTCTAATACTTCTCTCTGCTTCAATCAACTTCTATTCTGTTTGTAAAATACACACAGCTGATTGCTTTACTGATACAGAATGTGTTTCCACTTGTGTCTCCAGGGGCGTCTGTGATTAGATATCACCCCCCCCCTACTCTATAAGTAAAAGAAACATTTCTGTTCATAAAGGCCAAACAATGTGGTTTTTAACCAGTCTGACTGTCGCAGATGTGTCCTGTCAACATGTTAGTGTGTGTGTGTGTGTGTGTCTGTGTGTGTATGTTTGTTTCTAAGAAAGAAAGCGAGGGAATGAATAGATTGACTAGAGAAAATAGAGTGGCCTGATATCTAAAGGGTGAGGGCATCACATGGACTCATATTTCCTGAGCAGCAGGTCACCTGTTTGGCATTTGCTGAGACATTTGCTGAGTGTCTCTCACCCTGTTCTATGCCTCTTCTTCTTTGACGCATCGTCTACCAGATACAAAGGCAAAGTACCAGGAAAATATACTTTACAAATAAAACACATAGGAAACAATGTTGCTGCTGAAAAACATCAATGTGTAACACTGCTGAGTGGGTGGTCCTTCACTGTGGCACAACACACATTCACGCGTACACTGATAAAAGAATGTGGCCACGTGTCTCACCTCTGAGTGTGGTGTGAGTGAAAGTCAAACATGAACAGATAAAGTGGCCTCCCTTTAATAAAGCCTGCTGTCACATAAAAAGCACAGTCGTCGTCGTGTCAGATGTTACGTGGTCTATACGCTGCCATCAAGCGATGTCACACACTGCACCTGTGAGTGAGAGAGAGAGTCGAGGTAGCCCCGTTCAACTGAATTCTCCACAAGCTATGGACGGTGTTCCATTACACCTTGGAGCTCGGCCCTCGGGATGACATCACACCCGAATAACCCGAGTGGATAGTATTCCATTTGCACAAGAACGATGTTTACGTCAGCCAGCTAACCATTGTTAGCAAAACAGTTCATGATAACGCATTACGCAGCATTTCACGCATTTTAACACTGTAATTGGACAGTGCTACGTGTACAACACATTTAATGACAGAGGTGTTAATGAACAGTGAAAACTACAGCATTCACTGTTAATTTAGGGAGGGGCCATCTTTCGAAGATGGGGGTGGTGATGTTTTCCTTTAAACTTTGGAGTCGCAATTCTGATTTGAGAGGGTGTTCCAGTTGCAACTTCTGACTCGGGTTTGATTTCCTGAGCTCCGAGGTTTAATGGAAGGTACTGCTCACAACTGACTGACATGTTACCCCGGGATCATTTGATGTTGCAGAATAAAATATGAAGTCTTAATAAAATTGTTTTGTTATTTGGAAAGTTGAAGATAACTTGTGTGAATATTTTTCCTAGCAATTGAGAAATAAAGTGGTGATATTTGATTTATTGAAATATTTTTTTTAAGGTCCATGTTGGCTAATTTCTTTTTTGTGTGACAATTACCATCATTTAGTCAGGTAAACTCCTGGCTGGCAGCCCAGTACAAAACAAATGAATATAAAATAGTTGCATATTAAAGCCGTCACAGTGGTCAAGCTCTTTCTTCAATATCTCCCAACATGGGAAAACGACATTGTAAAGTGCTGCTCTGACCAACTGCTGTGTAGCAATTGTATCATGTGATTGGTCATTCACCATCAGCCTGAGCTGAATCAGGCAACATATTGTTTACAGAATAAGTGATCGCCTCATTCATTCACTTATAGTTGTGCCGTTTAGAAACATGCTTGTTTTAAATGGCCTGTGTTAATGCTCTGGAGCATACTTTTAAAGTTATTCCTTGTCATTATACTGTCACTTTGAATTGTTTGTGTCCTGGCTGTTGTGTGCACAGCTTTATATAAACAGTCTATGGTGCAGAGTAAAGTAAAAAAAAAAGATTTCATAGTCAATGTTTTGATTAAATGAAACTGAATTTGCCTTATTACCTTTACGTTTATTGTTTAGAGATAAGTTTGAATTATTAACTTTATTCGTGTCGATTTTTCTTCCAGTGCATGTCAACTATTTCATACCTCATATTTCACAGAAATTGACACAATCTGTGGACCTGATTTTGACTGAAGGCACAGTGTCCCGCCCCCACGGACTGCAACAGCGCTGGTCGCCTGTTTGTTCAATTATATTGAGATTTATCACATTCAAACCAAAACATTCTCGGGCAATTTACAATACACAGGAGAAGCCAATAAGATGAATGGTTAGTGAAATGTGTTCCCCATCTAGACTGACAGACAGAGGTTGTTAGAGATCATAGAGCTGTGATTATTTTTACTGACATTGGCTGAGGTGGTCTTTATTTCAGCTCTGCTCTTATACAGTCTGTGAATCACCCTGAATCCTGCCTTTCCTCTCTCCTCTCCTCCCACCCCCCATTTCATCTCATCCATCTAATCACTGCCTGACTTCCTGGCCCACTTTCACTTCTCTTCCCATTCATAAAACAGCCTGTTCTCTCATTCTCTTTGTTGTTCGTCTCGTAGCCCCCCTACTACAAACACCAACACTACCTCAGCTCCTACTTCCAACAGATTTCTCATGACTCCGTGCTTGGTCAGGCTCACACTCCCTCCTGCCGAGCACTCTCTCACGATCTGCCCCAGAAAAAATCATGCTGCATCTCATTAAAGGTGGCTAAATCTCTTTAGGTGAGCAATTTTGCAAAATATGTGCACGTAGAGCTGGATTAACACCTTATCAAAAGCAATATTTATTGCAATATTCAAGATTATTTCACTACTTGAAAAAAAAAGCATGCATTAGGAGCCAAAGTAAATCTTCAAAGGTAATCCTGTGGTTTAAAGAAGTCAATTAATTTGAAAATAAATGATGTAGGTCTACATCCATCACCAATGCCAAGATGACTTGTATATCAGTGAAATTAAATACCCTTCACACTAAGGCATAGCTCAACAGGGGGCGGGGCAACTCCTCAGGTCAAGACTCAGCCATTTTCACCTGAAGGATAAGTTAGACTCATTCAAGGACAACACTGGACACTGTGATGATGTTAGAAGATGTCTGTCAGTCAAATATCGTGAAACAGAAATAATGTCATTGTCGAAATGATCTGTCAGGCCAGAATATTATTAGCTAGATACCAGATATTATTAGCAGCCGGCCAGTTGCAGACCACTGCTGTGTTTTAGCAGAAGACAATAAGAATACACATGCAAAGTGTGAAGATAATATGAAAATATGCAGCACAGGCAGACAGGTAATTGTGGAATTAGTAGGTTAAAAAAGAGGAAATAAATATATGGCGTTCAGTGTTTTTATTGTGGAGGTAGTCACTGATAAGTAAATATAAGTGAAACACACTTTTACACTTTACATTTTACACCGAGTGTAAAAATACTTTTGGTTCACTATGAAACTAGCAGGACAAAAGAAAATCAGGGTAGGCGGTCCTTCAATGTGACCCAGGATACATTCACGTTCACACAGCTATAATAATTTGGCTGCTTGCTACCAGACCACGTGGTCTGAGTGATCAGATCTGATATACGTCCTAAATACATCTTGAATCACCTGTACTTAGAGATGTCCACTTCTGATCAGATCACTAGAGACAAATGTTGATACCAAGTAAGAACAGGGCCTTGGATGCAAGGGGAAATGTCTTGAGGTATCTACAACCAAGTTAATTTGCCCTCGGCTGATCTCTTCTTGGATAACCTTACCCTTAATGACTGAAAATCTTCACAAACTTTTCAAGAATTCAGCCAAAGCGTCCAAACCGCTGTTTACGCCTAGCTCAGATCAAATCACAGTGCACGCTGGCCCACCTGCAGATTATAACTCTCTTTGTCATTTGCCGTCTGCACATTTTAGAGAAAATCCACAGGTGTGTCAGAAGAACCATCATCATTTACTCCTCCATCCTCAGTTTCACTCTTCATTTCAAATTCTCACTGAAGTATCAACATCATGTTTAAAGAAAATAGCAGCGTGTCTTTTCTCTATAATTTCCAAGTAGATTTAAAGATATGTATTTGTGCTGTACAGGGTATAATGACATAGTCGGGAGGTATAAGTCGCAAAGGCCATGGGTTTAAATTCAAATTTTGCTCTCACATGCACAAAGACCCTTCCTTGGGGCATTGTCACGTGGTTTGTGGGTTTAGCTAATCTTTTCACCTTCGCCACAGGCTTTAGGTCGATCCTCTTATAATCGTTGGTTTATTTCAAAGAGCATTACACATTGAAAAGACAGAATAGCAGTAATCTCATGTGCTCTGTAATGTATATAATGTTTGCATAAATTTGAATTTTGAAAAGGTGGAAATCAATGCATTTAGAACAGATTCCCAGGAGACACATCATCATCACTCTAAAGGGGTGAATGTTGGTTTCATGTAGGCCAAAGCCTTCTAACCCTGGCTTCTAACCGTGGCAAATCTATTCTACACACTATTGTGTTGCCTGCTTGTAATATATGCAAAATGTATCATCCCTTAAATAACTCTGGTTATGTCATATAATGAGTGACTCTATGCTCTCAAGGCCACAGTTCCTGCAGGATAGCCTCCCTTAGCTTTTGACTGACTATTACAGATGCCATTTTATATCTTTTACATCAAGGATGGACATATTTGCAGTATTCACACCCTGGCCAACGTGTTTTCTCTTGTTGTTAGTAATGCATAGTAATAAAAGCTTGTACCTGAACAGGTTTGAACTGTTGAACTGCCATTATTTCTTCTCCTCACTCTTTTAAACTAATGTTTTGATTTCTTGGTTCACTTGTGTTTGTGAACAGGAAACGTGAAAACAAATGCAGCATTATGTTGTTGTGAGCCAGCACATCAGCAGTGTCTTGACCATAAATGCATTAAGACGAACTGGACACTGTTTCGAGGTTGCACCCCTTTTATTCCTATGAAAGTTGCTCACTGGGCACATATGCCAACATGGTTTTTCAGGATGTAAAGCCGCATTCCTTTGGGCCTATTGGAGATGAACACTGGAGTCAGTCACCTTTCAGGTCAGCTGAGAGCATACACATGAGTGTCATGAAAATATATTACAGCTCTTTAAGATGCAAAGACAATATTTTGGACACACTGGTACAAATCCTGATGCTAAAAATGTGTAATTTGTATTCAGCTCTTTGGGTGACTGATGACACAACGACAGATCATGACACATTCTGCATGACGAGGTTTGAAGAACGACTCAAGCAAAGACAGAAGGTTAACTTATCTTTCACAAAGTTCAGCTCATAACATAAATTATCTCAAGGCACAAAGTGGGGTCCAGACCTTACAATATTATAGACAAACCCAACAGTTCCCACAACGAGCAAACACTCGGTGACAGTGGAGAAAAAAAACTGATAAGAGAGAAATGGGGGCAAGAAAAGAGAATTTATCAAATTCACCAGCATATTAAGATGTCATAGCAGACGTTTGTTCTTGCAGAGTATGTTACCCCAAGTAACATCAAGTAAAGACAGAAAATCCCTCCTAAATGGTGATCCAAGCACAGAAATGTCTGGTTGGGTGGTATTTTGTTAAGTATACGGCCTGAAGGCAGGATGTTCTCCACCCCTGTATTAACAAAAACCAAAAACAAGACTGTTTCGCAAAGCACCTGTATGATTTGAAAAATATATTCGACATCAAAAATCTATATTTAAAAAAAAAGGAATTATCAACACGCAAATGGGATATGACGTTTTACTGAGTGGAATTTAAAGACTGTCTGTTTGATCTGTTTTATCCATTATTCCAGTCGTCATGCTTGGCTAAGACTATCACCCAATGGCTCATAAGATTTATCATAAAAACATGAGAGGGGTATTGAGCTTCTCAACTAACTATTGGCAAGAAAGCAAACAAGTATTCGTTCAAGGGTCATTTGGAAGAGGTCTGTCATTAGGCTGAATCGCAGCTGTCTGCTACAGACTTCAAAATATTAAATGCACGTTAAGTATAAGTAGATGGTTATTTTTGCTCAGCTAATAATAAATTACCTCACTGTATGCTGTTCCAGAGAAAGAGAGATGGTCATTCACAAGCAGAGTCAGACGCAGGCTGAGCAGATGGCACAAAATGTAGCTACTTGAGTGGAATCTTCCAGACTCCCATTCTGACACTGTGGCAGCTGCTTTCTTTCCTCAGCCCCCGGCTAACACAGGGTAAATTAACCTAAAACCAGACTGTTGCGCCCTGAAAGCATGCCACATTGGCCAAAAGGTGATCTAACCCCATTACACAACCAAAACATGAGTGACAATCTCACACATTCTAAAAAATACTCTCTTTAAAAGCAAGGAGGAGTATCAGCTGAGGAGTTGTTAAGGAAAATTGTCTGGATAAAATAAGCCAAATTCTCTTTTTTCTGTACTTGTAGCTGTTATTTTTTTCTCTGTTTGAAACACTGGTCCATCATAATCACGTCATTCATCATGTTCCTCTTTTATGCTCCCTCACACTCCAGGGCTACTGTATCAGATCAAAGCTCCCTTTTCTTGCAATGCACTTTAGCAATAAAGGCTTGGATACAATCCAATAACCACATGTACATTTCTGTTCCATCGTGTATCTAAATTACAGCAGCACTAAGAGCTCAGCACACTGCAACTCAAGAAAACACATATAGCTAGAGAAATCATGCTGCTGATACACACAACACGACACAAAAGACAAACATGACACAAATAACTGCAAATTAAGATTTGCAATATTGCCATCTATATATGGATCTGTTTTGTTTATTTGCTGAGTGATTATGTTGTGTGTGTGTTTGCAATATGCTCGTCTATTTGGTTGCATTGTGTGTATTTTCAGTATATTTGTCTATTTAGTTGTATTTTAACTATTTACAATGCAACTGTCTATTTGGTGGTAGTGTGTGTATTTGCAGTCTGTTTCTCCCTTTGGTTGCATTGTGTGTATGTGTGATGACTTTTTATCTACTTTTTTATGTTCTGTTTATTTGCACTTGTCTGGTTGTGTGTATTTGCAGTGCAGTTGTCTATTTGGTTGTGTTGTGTGTTATCGCATTGTGCTCATCTATTAAGTTGTGTTGGGTGTATTTGCAGTACGTTTTTCCATGCAGCTCCACTGTGTGTATTTGCAGAGTGTTTGTCTTCTTGTTTCTGTTGTGTTTCTTTGCACTCATCTGGCTGTGTTGTGTATATTTGCAGTGCATGATTGAAAAAGACGTGAACTTGCTTGGGTTTGGTTTATTTGCATATGTTTTCTTCAGTTGACATCTCAGGGCCGTCACACTTAAAACCACATGAAGAAGGGCAGAAAACAAAGTTTCCCTCTGGCACGCCTCATGGTCACTGACATGACATTTCAATGTTGTATTAGCTGGTGTGACTGAGCTCTTTATAGTGTGACCAGTATAAAGGCAGCAGAGTCCTGTGCAGTTTAGGTCGAGCTGATAAAGACTGAAAGTCAACAGGCGCAGAGGACTGCAGCAGGACTGAAGACAAGTGGTTTGAAACATGGAGCTCCAGTAGTCTAGGAAATTGTAAGGGCAGAAAACTGCACTTTATACCTACTGTTCAACTAGTTTTCCCCTAGTTTATAGCTTTTTGAAATGTTCCAAGTTATTGAGCAGGTGAGCAGAGTGGAGTAAGGAAGGTTGATATCTTCTTTGGTTTTCCTGAAGTGGTAGCATCTTGTTGAGATAGTGGCCAGATCTCACTGTCCTACTTTTTGTGCAACAAGTAGACCACTGCTGTTTGTATTGGTTCAGCTTGTCTGACTATGACAAACAGGTTTGATGTTAATGATAAGATAAGATTAGAGATGTACCTCCCTATAGTAAATTCAAATGACACGGCAGCACAAGGAAGTAGCAGCGAAAGGGGAAGAATAAAGTGAAAATAAAATATGAATACTATATACGATAAAGTAGAGATAACTATAAAGAGACAAAGCAGTTTTTTTCAAAATTGTGCAATTTAGAGATAGTGATCAAAGGCTTTAAATCTACATTTGTAAAGCTTATCTTGTCTCAGACTAAGTTTCTTTCTAAAGACACTTCGATGTAGACAGGAACTGAAATACTGACCTGCCAATTAGTGGACGACCCAGTCTTCCTTAGAAAGAGGGAGAGAGTGAGAGAGAGCAGGCTGATTGTTTGTATCACTTTGCACTGCTCTTCATTCCACTCATTTGAAATTGTAATTACAAATTGAAAACCAATATCGGTTGATCAATGATGGGATCAGACACACATCCTCAATGTGTCTTGGGTGCATTCATACGTTTACTTATAGAGTCAACCTGTAATATTCCACTATGACCACGTTTCCAATGTTTTAGCAGAAATCCCCAATTAACAAAAGTGTTCAGATATGTCGAGACAAAAAAAAGAAATAAAGTTATGATAAAATTGTGGCAAATTAAACTTTTTCTAAACCTCAGAGAGTTCCTGACAATTTGTCTACAATAAAAAGAACCATTAATCTCATTTAATACATTAGGAGATTAAGTCTCACTTTTTGCTGCTGGAAAATTAAAACATTTATCCTTTTTTTTATCACACATGTGATAAGTTAAGTATGTTAAAACATTCGTAAATAATATGCATTATAACTGATAGCTTTTGTATTTTACATCCACATGATATCTAATATGAATATAAGTAATAAGAGATTGTTTTAAATGTACCATTGGCCTCTCTCCAGCTGCTTTCCCTCTGCATGATTTGCCATCTTGATCTCTGTGAGAAACAGCTGAAGTAACAAGCTACATGCTAGAAATAAAAAAAAAAACATTGACTTCAATTTAAGACTGTGCAGTAACTCCTGGCCCTTCTGTTATATAAGGGATTAAATATTCAAAGAAGATGTTGGGAGAACTTTTATCTGAGGGACGGAGATGAGTGCCACCTCCCGCACCCTGACAGCTGTCAGCTGCTGGCTGTGTTGGGAGGAGATGCTGAGTTGCCTCACTCCTTCAGCCTTCTTCCTCTTCTCTGTATTACACACGGCACTGCTGGAGCTTTTTGTAGACAACTCCTACATTACTTTCAATCAACTTATTCTTTGTAAACCTGCTTGACTGAACAGGTTTTGGAAAGCTCCCTATGCCTCTGAATTAAGTCGTAGATTTTGGATGCCATGATGACTGCGTGTACTTCATCTGCATCTTTAGACTTAATACAGTCAGATTACCACACATGACTGCCAGGATGGAGACATGTACTTGATTTGGTAAATTCAGCCTGGTGAAAATTCATATAAGTCTCATCTGAATTGAAGCGTGAAAACAGAATCAGTACTACAGTCTTGGGGGATTTTTGTCAGCATGTTTTAGAGTGTGAACAGATGGGAGAGTTGTTCTCAATCTTGTTTGGAGAGAAGGATGAATTATTAACAAATGTGAATCCAATGTGAAAATGTTATTATTATTGCATTAAAAACAGAATTCAAAGTAGTGGTCCTGAACAGGCATGTGTTACTAACCAGATAACTGCAGTGGGGCCCCAGATATTGTTCGCATTTGTTGATTTGTGGTACATTGATTAATTGCAACTTTGTTGTTTGAATTAAGGCAGTAATCAGCTAATATTAGACATTTTAGACCTGGTTGAAATATTCTCATTTCTACATTGTATCTAGATATAATTTTGACATGAGTAAAATTATACCTAATCCTCTGGGCACACTGGTTGACTGATGAGTGATCCAGTTGAAATCCGATACTCAGTTACATGAATCCTTAAAAGAGAAAACGAAAAAGACATAAGCAGATGAATAAAAGAAGAAAGTAGCGATCCATGAGTGTGAGGCTTGAGGAGAGGACTGTTAGACACGTATTTTCATGTGGTCAAGCTCTATCTGATTTCAATTTAATCACCCAACACAATGCCAGGAGAAACTGGGGTAATAGTGAGATCTGCTGTCAAAAGTTACAATAATTACATCTAAAATTAGCCGCTCCATGCATCTAAGGCTGACTAGATAAGTATCAGATCTCAAAAAGCTCAGTGTAAATGTAGCAGAGAAGCATTCAAGGCGGACTGAAATCTATTTGTTCTAACTCTGTCTAAGGGGGTTTGAGACACGATTCAGCTGGATGATGTAAATGCGAATGCATACATGTATAATTTTGTAATTATGTAAGTGACTGAGCAGTCTGTCTTCACAGCTTGTTTGTCTGATTTCCTTAAATGTTACACATACTCATTGCTACTAGATTATCAGCCCAAAAATAGCTTCAACAGCTACACTTCTTCCTTGTGGAAGGTAGGTTATTGGCAGCAATCAGTGAAAGTTGGCCCGGGTTTGCTTGTCAATGTCTGAGCCTCAGTGGGAGAAGCTTTGGTCACTAAATGTGTGTTTTTTTAAAAACTTGCACACACTCTTCCTCTGATATTGTTATCCTAACCAACCAATCAGAGTAAACATATCATACCAGAGACGTTAGTTAGGATAAGATCATCAGAGTAAGCCAATCAGAGGCAGAGTAGGGCGGACCATGTCTGGGTTTTATATATACATATATAATGTATATATATATATATATATATATATATGTACAGATATGTACAGATATATCCATGTACCACTTCACCACTGTTACTGTTTACATGGAAATGCACTAAGCACAAAGCCAGGGGCAGCTCAGATCAGAACACACACAGAGGTAGTGTAACATTCTCTGCACAAGACTCCATGAATGTCATTTGGATTTTATCCATCTATGACAATCTTGAAATGAAAAGTAACTGGCACCCAAATTACCAAATTACACAACAGGCCAAAACTAATCCTTGCCCTCAGGCCTCCTATCAAGCCGTAGTCTTGGATCACATAATGAGACATGTGTACCCACTGCACACTGAGAGCTTTGGAGATCACAACAGTTTGTTTCCAAATCGTTGTGTAAAGTGTCTCCTTCCATGTTGTAGAATTCGGTCGCAGACACTGAAAGTGCAATTTCTAAATCAAATAGTTCTTTGGGTTTACCATGTACTTTTGCAATTGTGTCACATCACATTGTGCAGACTCATCTGGCACGATGTGATGGGATGAATTACTGTGTTCACATTGTGCACATGGGTCTCAATGCTACTGTTTGATTTATTTTTTTCTAGACTGCTGTAGTTTGAAAAGATCCTGTAGTGTCTACAATAGATTTGGCTAGGATTGAGAATGTTTTTTATACATTTCTCTAACCATAACATAAGGATGGGAACTTTAACACACACGTTTCACTATTCATTAATGCTGACTGACTCTCTCTGAGGAAAACTGGTTTCAAAAAGCCCAAATCCATTCTTAAACCATGCAGAATACTTGAGGCAATTTTCTTCTTCCCATTTGCATTTTTGGCAACTGAAATCATCTGCCTTCCCTATGTATGTTGGAACCTCTGGGTGAAGGAGCATTGTGTATTTTAGCTATGTCAATGAACTCCATCCAGCTCGGATTCAAACATTAAATTATTTATATTAAATAGATATTCCCCCCATATCAGGCACTCTGATTATCCAACTGGTAAAAGCCAGACAGAGTAAATGGTTTGTTTTACCACTGGAGCAGTAAATCATTCAGCAAACTGATCTACCTGCCAACCCACCATAACACGATTAATACATTTGGTACATCTGTGCCATAACCAGAAAATTGCACTGCATTAGGACAATCCATCAGCAAGAGATTACAACTGTGTCTGTCTGTGTGTGTGTGTGTGTGTGTGTGTGTGTGTGTACATCCCTGTGTGTGGTCCAGGTATCCAGAATATGAGGCTCTCCCTTCTTATGAAGACAAAATGCAAGTCCCCACATGGCAAATTATTCGATTTTGCTAAAGCTAAGGTTAGGGTCACGCAAGTCGTAGAATTGGTTAAGGCAAAATAAAATCAATGAAATGCCCCCTGAAGCCTTGGTGCGTGTGTATGTCTGTGAATGCAGTTTCATCTTCAACACACAGCACTTCATTCTCCCATTTATCCATGCCAAGAAGGTTGAAGGTGGCACGCCAGGCGGATCCTATCAATTAATGAGATGTCAACAAGCATGTCTGCATTATTCATGTGTGAATACTCACACAGCCATAATCAAAGTCCTCAGCTCATGGCGAACAGTGGCTGAGAGTGTTCTGCTCTCTTAAAACTGCATGTTGAATTCTGCTATTTCTGTGCTTTCAATGATTAGTAACAGCTAGGGACTGTGTTCCTTTATGTTGCTATACAGTTACTATAAAGTGCAAAGTTAGTCTTGGGGAGGAGGTCAAGGTGGATGGTTTAAATATCTAAAAAAATCAAACCTTAACAAAGAAGACAATCCTTTCCTACCAATACCACAATAATTCACAAACCACATGTTATTTGTCTACCCGCATTATGCTCCACCATAATCAAAATATCAATACCTCATTGGAATCTGGCACGGTCCCCTCCAGCTTCAAAATGGCATCTGTCAAACCTATTCTGAAAAAGCCAGGTTCTGGAGCCAGAGGATCCCAACAACTGACTCTGGCCACATTAGTATCCTCATCCTCCTTGACCTCTCTGCTGCTTTCGACACAGTCTCCCACACCATCCTCCTCAATGGCCTGTCCAAACACCTTGGCCTAACTGGAACAGCACTCACCTGGTTCCAATCTCACCATCTACATGCTCCCCCTATAGGGCTGTATCATCAGCCAACATGTCCTTACCCTCCACTTTTACGCTGACGACACCAAGCTCTACTTAAGAACTCATCCTTCCGCTCAGCTCCCCCCTAGTCAGTAGTCAACTGCCGCCATCAAAATCTGGATGTCATCAACACTCCTAAAACTGAACAGTACTAAGACAGAGCTCATGGTTGTGGCCCCAAAGGCTCTGCTCCAGAAGGTTGGAGATCTCCTCCTCAACATCGACGGCTGCTCCATCTCGCCATCCCCCGAGGTCCGCAACCTGGGCATTATTCTTGACTCCACCCTCTCCTTCAAATCCCACATCAAATCTGTCACTAAATTCGCCTTCTTCCAACCCAAAAATATTTCCAGACTCCAGCCCTCACTTCCTGATTCCGTGGCAGAAACCCTCACCCATGCCTTCATCGCCTCCAGCTTGTATTACTACAATAGAGTTCTGTTCGGTTTACCTGAAAACATCCTGAAATGACTCCAATATGTACAGAACTCCGCTGCCAGAGTTCTCACCTGCACTAAGCCCTGGCAGCACATCACCCGACCCTCATTTACCTCCACTGGCTTCCTATAAAGGCCTGCATTAACTACAAACTACTCCTTCTCACTTACAAATCCCTCCATGCCCTAGCCCCACTGTATTTAACCAACCTCACCCAACCCTACATTCCGCTCAGAAGTCTACCATCATCAAACTCAGGTTTGCTCTCCATCCCCAACACCAAACTCTGAACTTTTGGAGACAGAGCCCTCAGTGTTGCAGACCCCACCCTCTGGAACCCTCTCCCTGCCGAAATTCGCAATGCTGAATCTTCAAAAAACTCCTCAAGCACCACCTCTTCACTAAGGCCTTTGGCCTCACTTAATGCTCCACTCGCTCCTAAATTTTAATCCTGTTATGTATTATTACTTTTTCTTTTCTCTCATAAACTTATGTAAAGTGTCCTTGGGCCCCGTGAAAGGCGCTACATAAATTCAAGCCATTATTATCATTATTTTTATTATTATTATTATTACATGTTCAGTTCTTATAACCACAGAAATAAAAGTGGCATATTTTTAAGAAATAATTATCTTTCCCTGCCTGAAGTCCATGTAACAAGACTGATAAAGATTGCACACCCATGCAGTCCAGGGAACAGATACAACAACTGAAATCTCATGTGTGGGTTTAACATGGGTGTCCAAAGACTTGCTAAAACAAAGGTATTTTTCACAGGAGACATTTGGACTTATCATAAAAGTAAAGGCTTGGGTGTTACGATGTTCATGAGAACGCCCCTTTTCAACTTTGGACCTCAGAATATTCTGAAAGCTCAGGGTCAAGGACTTTTAATATATATTGTCTGATGTTCTCAGAAATTATGAAGACTACTTCAGTGCCTTTGCATTTCCTGCACTATGTTATTTGATTCTCTACATCTTCTAGCGTCCATGCATCTTTGCTAAAATAGTGGAGACAGCTGCATCATTCTTTGTTCCTCTTTGCACCCAGTGCAGGATACAGTGGCTCATTTCAATTTAAGTATCTCACTGAGCCATGAGAGTGGTTTCCATTTATATTTGTCCTTCAGTTGTCTTGGATCCAGATGTGACTGCAATAGATATTTTTTTCTCAGTTCACATAGAGCTGTCTCACTGCCAGAAAACCATAGGAGTAATATCCTCTGCACCTTAGCAGTTAATTACAACAGACTAGCACAGATTATTTTATTGATAAATTACAAGCAATTCAATCACTGCTCGCCCAGCCACACAGAATAATACCAGAAACAAATACTTCTGTAATAATCCCAGGAATCTTTGTCTGTCTGTTTATTAAGAATTATTCATCTAATTGGTCTCACATTTGGCATAAAATGTGTTTGAATAAACAGGTCTCCAGTGCTCTGTGGAAACTGCGTACACAACAGTGCCATCACCGAACATTGAATAAACAGATCAATGGCTCTTTTTGCAGCAGTGGTTGCTTCAGTAGGTCTTTACTTGCTGCAGCTCAATTACTGCAGGTCACAGAGAAACTATTCTAACAGGCAGTGGCGGATTTAGCAATTTGGGGGCCCAGGGCGAACACAGGCATGAGGTCCTCTGCATCTGTGGTTCTCCACATTTTCAATCATTATTTATCTAAGAAAGTCCTACTTGTAACTTCTTCCCAACCAACATATTAATAGTTGAACCAATGCACTCACAGTAAAATGTTATTTTTATAAACAATATGATCTCTGTACAAGAATGAACCCATTCCGTTCACATGGAAAATCTGTCATCTATTACCTTCAGCAGGTTCTCGGATTGAAGTCGATGATGGGCCTCTTGTTTTAATTAAGTGAGAAGATAACACACAAGACAATGGAATGTCAATTATGGAGCAACCGAAATAATAGCAAAATATACTTTTTAAAATATCCCTGTCTTTCTCTTCCTCTCCTCCTTTGTCCCTGTATTTTGCCTGCCCTTCTTCTTTGTCCCTGTATTTTGCTTTCTCTCCCTTGTATGTTTTATTTTCATGTCTTTCGCCTTTTCTTCTGAGCAGCGCTCAAGTTTTTTTTATTCTTCATTGTATAGGCCATCATGTGAAATGCCAGGGGTGGGCGAAAATGTGTGTGTGTGTGCGCTCCCAGACAGCACACACACACACAGGCCCCAGGGCCCCACCCCCGTTCACTCGCTCAGAGCGACACACACCGTGAGATAATAGGAGCGGTACCGTGAAGCATCCGGTAAGTGACTTTGTGGAAACAAACAGTGAAAACATGGAGTTTCCTGTACGGTCACAGCTCCACAATGATCAGTGCTGCTGCTTCATGATCCGATATCCATGATATCGAGCTGGAGTTTCTATGTCTTCCTCCACTGCTCTCACTAAACACTCATCACTAGTTATCAGGACCTGAACAGCACATGAAGTAACTCAGAGTTTGTTCGATTCCAGAGTTCACGAGGCTGCATTTAAACATCTTGAAACATGACGCACACACACTGTTAAAGTGAAGATCTGGATTCATGATCCGACACCATTGATTAATAACTAAATACTGAACATGATCTTACGTTTGTCATCTACATCATAACCATCCCCATAAAAAATAACTGTGACCATGAGCTAGTTCATTTTCATCTGTATGAAATCGTTACTCATGAATTGGTTCCGATCCAATTTTAGCATATGGATTTTTAGAATGACATGATTAATTAATGAAGAGTAAAAAAAAATTTATAAGGTGTTTTGAGGGGCCCCTGGTAGAGCCCAAGGCAATTTCCGACCTTTGCTGGATGGTTAAGTCCGCCTCTGCAAACAGGCATGTTTACAATGGGGAGTTTATATAATATATGATTTAAAAAATATGGAAATTGTGTTTAGATTTATGGGAAAACAGATTTAATTGGACTAAAACAAACCATTATTAGAACAAAGACTACCTAATTTACTAGAGATTTAATAAATGATAAGTGTGGTGATAGTCCTTTTCTGTTTATCCTCTCACTTTCTGTCATTTTTCTTGTCAAAATCTCATAAAAGGTTGTCACATATCCAAAAACAGAAGAAACAAAAATACAATGTGAAAGACACCAAGAATTATTAGATGTGGTGCTCTATGCTCTCTTTTAGTATTCCTTTATTATTAATATAACATGTATTATCCTCATAACTACTGTGTTAACCTGTATAAAAAGTATTTACAGTATATTTGTAGTATATATTTAACTACCTGTTTTTACATTTTTGTTGTGTCATCCCCTTTAACTCTGGATGTTAGGTATAAAATGTGATGTGTCTCATCCTGTTCCTAACAGAGAGTTGTGACTGCAAAACCACTGGTGTAAGCTTCAGGCTTGTTAGCTCTGACAACAAAGTCAATTATTATGCATGTGTGTTTGTACAGTCGGATGTGTGGGAAACCTTGTAGGTGTGTGTTTGTGAGTTTATTCATGCTAAAGTTTGGATTCTGTCACATTCCCTGTAAGCTGGTAAAGACTAATGTAGAATGACAGATCCTGATGTTCAGTGCTTTAGGTTAACACATGCCTCTTTGGTAGAGAATGTAACTCTTACAGCTGCCAGCACTTTATGATGTCAGCAAGATAAGCTGTTCAAGGCGTGCATGCGCACACACACACACGCACACACAGTGTGTGGCCACTCGTATGAATGGCCTGCTCAGGCCACTCTTTCATTTTGCAGGGTGACGCAGTTTGGCAATTGAAAAAGAAAAAAAGGGGGAGAGACAAAGTTGGAAAAAAGCTGTGTTTGACAATAGTCGCTGTGTGGAGAGAAGTTGCTGCCTGGAGGCTGAAAGAAACCACTCTGACTCCCAAGAGAGACGTTCCTTTTTAAAGCAAACTAGCGTCTAATTGGAAACATCACTGGGGTCAATATTGTGTCGAGGATCTGCCAAAGAAAAAGCTATGTTCCATTCCTCTAGGCCTGGACAGATGGCTTTTCCAATTCAGCTACCCTTGTGGCAGACAGGGATGTGAAAAAGAAGACGTGAGGATTTGACTTCGTTGTGCATTTGCATTGACTGAGTAGAAGAAAGGCTCAATATAAGCTCTTTTCTTAAGAACTATTCCTGCAAAGTTCTCAAAAAACAAAGTTAGACTTAAAAAATATTGCTTGAAATATCATCAGAAATGTGCACCTATATTATTTCAAACCCGTAAGGCAAACCAAGACTTTTAAATGTATATTTAATGCATTCGCCAGATATTCAGTTCCAGAAAATGTATTTACAGCTGTGCAGGAAATTAACTTAAATACCCCTATACTTATTCATTCATTAAATGCATTATTTATCCAGTAAAAATCAAACGATAAATGATACACTAATTAAGTAAAAAAAATGTTTTACAGCATAATGTTTCTTAAAGTAGTTGTGAAAAACCTGCCACATGTCTGAAGAGCTCTTGGTGTATTCAGCCATCCCAGTGCACAGCAGCAAATGTTAGTTAGTCCACACGTCTGCAAGAGCCCCCTGATGTGCTTTGACATTCGACCTTGAGGTATGTGTGTGTGTGTGGGAGAGACAGAGGCAGAGACAAGTCAGAGTGACAGCTGACAGCCCTGCAGGCAGTCAAACGGCAGGTTCCCTGCAGTGCTGACGTCCTCCAGTCAGCAGGCTCACACCGACCCGGCCAATCGCTGTCCGCCCTCCTCTCGCTCCTCTTAATGTGTACGATGGGCGAGTGAAAAACGCCCTTCACTTGTCGGCCCTTGTCTCTCCAAGTCTCCCAAAGCTAAGAGAGGCAAGAGTCCAAAATACATTGTAGTGCGTGTGTTACAAACAGACCACATTGCTGCTCTGTCAGACAAGCCTATAAAAAACTGTAGACGCAGGCAGATCGGCAAAGGGTTGGGACTCTGTCTCAAGGGCCTTTCTTCAACATTATTGTCGCTCAAGAGAGTCTCTCTTGTGGTAAAAAAAAAAAAAATTGCAATATTTAATAATATATTAAAGGTAATGTTCAATCATGGGGTTGTGTTTATAAATGCTGTGAATCATGAGAAATATCAAACTGACTCTTGATCCAGTGGTTTTACCTTCTGCCATAAAGATTCAGCCGATACTTATTTCAAAGATAGGTTGGTAACATGATTGAACAGCTCAAAACAAGGAGCTATATCACACAAAAGAGAAACTCGTTAGTGTGTGTGGGTTTTTGATGGAGTACTGCAGACTCTGCAGAGTACCACACATCAGTAAAGGAGGAGAACAGAAAACTGAAACATAGCGAGTGTGCACCTCAGTAGTTCAGACGGTGCTGTGATGGTTCATATTTATTGACACTTCACACTGCGTGAGGCAAAGCAAGGCTTTTCAATCATTCATTTTCCAAAGAATGGGAAAAATAAGTGATTTAGAAGGGTGGGGGGGGGGGGGCTGACAGGAAGCGGAGAACACGAGGGGGCAGAGAATGTGAGTAATTGCAAAGAGGAACAAAGACTGATTCAATTTACTCATAGCAAGATGAGAAATTAAGAGAGGTGGGCTTCGGCCAATTATGTGTCCTATAAGTAATGCAAGTGAGCTCATTAGCCAAGGGGCTGAGTTTCCCTCACTGGGCCGCTCTCCACTCTGTCTCAGTGCTCTCGAATGAATGGCTTTAGAGGTTTTAATAGAGACACTCGGCAAAGCCCACTCATTGAGAGTCCACTCAAAAGTGCCGTTTTATAATGGCACCTATTTGGACTCATTACAGACAGTACCTTTTAATGCATAGCATTGTACTTAAGTTCAAGTAAGAGCCGGGCTTTGTTGCTGAGTGACTGCATTGTGAGTGTATTGTACTGGCTGGAACAAAAAGGTGGTCAAGTAATGTCAGTGTGTGACAGAAAATGGATTTTGAGTGCAGTGGGTCTCGAGGGCTGATAGAAATCCATTGTTTAGCGTGGCATAATGGCAGTGGTGCTTTAGAAAGCGGGATACACGCAGTGGTAAAGGATTAGCTGAACGGAAAAAGATTTGTTGGACTGTGGCTCCAGTATGATGTTACTGTGATTCTCAGTATGGTGCTGGGGAAAGCTTGGCAGAGGACAAAACACAAAACCTTAGAGAGCTGCTGGTATTCAGATGGGAAAAGAGATGATAATTAACACATTTGGTAAAAGAAATATCAATACCAAACTCATAAGTACACTATTTACTGAGAACACCTTTCAAGTTAATTATCACTTAATTATGGTTATTACAGAACTGTTAGCGTGAAACTGCCCTAAAAAGGGTTTTTGAGCTGTAAACTAAATTATATGACTGTTTCTGAAATGAAATACATCAGTCCTTGTTTAAATATCACATTTATACCAGATTTATGAACAAAATCTACATTTATGGGTTGAACATGGCTCATAACGCCACCTAGTTTCATACTGTCTTGGATTTTAGATGTTTATGTAGAGTCAACTGTTTGGGACGTCTCTACATCATGACATTAACAAAAGCTTAAAGGTTCAGTGTGTAGAATTTAGTGGAGAAGTTGCATGTTGCAGCTGAACACCCCTCACTTCACCCTCCTCTTCCAAACAGGAAAAGAAAACCTGTGGTAGCCTTCAGCTGTCATAAAAAACGTTAAAAGATGCTTTGACATGTGGGCTCCGTAGAGAAAACGGATGGAAATATACAGGGCTCATTCTACAGTAAAGAAAACAACTATTCCTGCAATTTAGATGCCGCCTCCCAGTACTGCAATCAAAAGTCACTTTTTGAATTTCCAGGGAGAGACACTTCAGCCAAAACTTAAGGCTAAAGTTACAGTTTAAAAAGAACTCCTTTCTGGAGCTTTAGATCATATCAGATGATCTATATCAGCTGCTGGGGTTTGTCTTCACCGTTCCACATGCCAAAGACCCTGGACAAGATATTGAACCCCAAACTGCCCCTTCTCATACAGAAAGAAATGCACTGTATGAATGTGTGTGTTAATGGGTAAGTCAACTCACACATCGTGCGGTCATCAAGACTAGAAAAGAGCTTTGTAAATGCAAAGCTCTTGAAGAACATCTCGTCCCACGTAAGCCTTGCAAGGCGGATTCTGGGTTTCAAGGTTCATTGTTGACCTTGGCAACAGCAGACGTGAAAACAATCTCTCGGGAATATTCATCAGCTGATGAGGTTCATTTAATATGATTGAAAGCCAGAACAGCTGCTGAATGGACGTCAAGGTTTGATTTACTTAACTCAAATGTGTTCCCTCGTCCTGTGTATTTGTCCACACAATGTGAGAGATTCCGCTCCCAGCTGGTGTCATATACATCCTTTTCTAGAAAACTTACTCAAATTAAGCCAATTTTAATTTCTGCCTCAGTGGAGACCATAAGCTGAAAACATGAGATGTTTTTTTTCTTATGTTTCTGTACATTGGGGAATAAAAACCTAGGTGCTATCATGATGCTAATGGAAACACATTCAACAACTTTAAGATATAAAACTACATTTGATAAACAGTAAACACAACATTTTTACACCCAGGAATGGAAACGTTCATGTTTTCTGAGCAGTGTTGTGCTCGGGTTTAGCTGGTTTAAATATCAAACACAGAGCCTCTCCCTCGTCAATGAGCATTTGTCACTTCATATCCTCCCTGCCATTATGTTGGTTCATGACTATTAGGGAGGCAGCACATGATTTTTACACACAACAAAAGCATAATAGCAGGCTTTCTGTTCTTTCAGTGTCTTTTTCAACAAATATGAGTGGAAATGCTGCTTTTACAGCAGCGCTAGTGTTACTCTGTTGTTAGTGTATTGAAAGCACAGACAATGGACGGAGTGAACATGGTGCTTTGCCCGGTCAGTTCACACAGGCTGCCTGAGAGGAGCATTAAGTATTTGAGAGTTTAATCTCCTGCAGTCCTCCAGATCTGAAATTGTATTCATTATGATTCATGTATATTTAGTAGAGGTTAAAATATATAGACTCACACCAAATCTGATATTTTGCCAAATGAAATACACCAACAAGTTACTGATGCCTGCTCATTTACACCTAATAATCATGGTCAGTTTGTGGACCCACACACTGAGTGATGTCTCCTGTTATATGGCTTTAATAATGTTTATGTGACCCCATTGCCATCCAACATCATCCACCAGCATATTGGGCTTTTTATTGGCAGATTCCATTTTTCACCAGCCTCCCAGTGATGTGCCACTCGTGTTAGTATCATATTCTGACCCTATGTAATAATTCACTCTGACCTATGGTACGTGGCTCCTGTTTCACCTGCATTTGTCAGTGCTATGTGCCACATGATAATGGTATTAAACAGTAACTGCTATTCCATCAGCAGGTAAGCTGAAACAAAATCCTGTAAAACCACTGCATTGTATTCAAACAGTGGTTTCTAAATAAAGCGCAGTGGTCACGATATCAAAATTTAATTTATTCAACAGTAGGGTTTGTAATTTGTTTCTTAAACACTTCCTTAAAGCATTTTCTCTCTAGAGGAGGTGTATATATAAGCTCAAATATCCAAGTGATATCCTCCAGACTTTCTCCTCCTGGTTAATATAATAATAATATAATATAGAGTCCACTGAATCTATTGTTATATACGCTGGATTCACTGCAAGAGAATTAGGGGGTTGATGATGCTTATAACATGGGACGGATGCAAATATTATTTTTTTAAAAAGGTTTCCAGGTGAAACAGTTCTCTGCTTTGGAATAAATACGTTAAATCCTGCCTGTGTACCACCCCACACCTAAATCCTGCGGATTTTTTCCTGTTTAGAACACGTCTGGGCAGAGAACCCCCCCCCCCCCCACTGCGTTGTGCACGTGTGACAGGCAAACTGGAAAAAAACATCAGAAAATCCGGACCCAATGCCTCCACAGGTCATATCTGAAAATGGCTTTTTTATTTCATATGCTGAAATCCACTTCCCGGCCTGATGCCTAAGACGCATAGGGGATGAGGGACCAACAATTTTAAATAAACCGAGTGACAAAAAAAACAATTGACCAGCCAGATGCTTTAAAGAAAAGAACAAGATGTTTATTAATGAGCGTAGGATCTACACAAAACAACGCTTTTAGTAAACTGAAAAGGAATATAAACCACCACCGCCCATGCCACTACTCCGTCCACCCATGCTCGGTTCGTTCATATGGTCTAAATGAAGTGATTGGTCAGTGTTCTGGTCAGGCACTAACTGACCTGCCTGCACACACCCTGCCTGTACTCTCACTGCGCATGACTGAATTCTCTGAAGCAAAGATAATAATCCAAAGTTAGTGAACAAGTCACTGAAAAGTTGCCCGTTCATGTGTTTTGGAGGCACAGCATTGAAGAGAGGGCCGATGGGAGGGGATGGGATGTATCGTGCATTTGTTTCAAGTGAAACCTGCTCTGGCTATCTTCTCCAGGATTAACAACCCTAGCAATAATCATCGGTGGGTGTCAATGGAACAGCCGTGATGCTGGATACGTCCATGTAGTAGCAGTATATGTCAGTAACATTTATCGTATGCCTGTAGAATGTGGCGTCTTTGTCGGCTGCTGCACTCATTTTGCTTTAACCCACTTTATTTTTCAAAAATTGAGTGCATGCAATTAGTACATTGAATGAGGTTTGGGTTTTAACTATTTTCCTACAGTTTCCTTTAGTCCACCATCTTCCCAGCAACCTGGCAAAGACTGAGCTGCTGCAACACAACAGCCTAAGTAGAGGAAGCTGGATAGAAAAGGACTCCCCTGCAATAAACTAAGGTCAGCATAGACTATATAATCCTGTAGTTAGGTCCAATGATGTTGTCTCTTGGTCAGAGAAGCTTTCCCTATGTTAAATTCTGTTTGGTTGACTTGTGTTTAAGCTATAGGCCAGGGTTTTTATTTCGAGTTATGTTTTTCTTTCACTTATGCTCGGTTTTGTGACCCATCTTGATTCTTGTTTATGCTCTGGGTGAATAAACCCCCTATTTTTTCCACTACTCCCTCCTCTCCTTATAGTTTTGCTTACCCTGGTCGTTAACAATGGAACAGCGGTGACATGGTTTCATTTGATACACAGCAGGGACATACCAAAGTCAGCATTAGTATACGCCAGGAAATAAATGCCACTGGAAAATGTTGTTGTTTTGTGAAATGGGCATCTGAAGGTGTGAAGACGTACCACTCAGATTTAACATTTGTCACTACATTCAGCAGCTTTTACATTTCTGCACTGCTGCACACGACTGCTAGCTGAGAGAAAGCAGCCTCAGCTGAATTGGCATGACCATCAAAAGCTAAACAGATTTACATACTCCCTTGTTTCCCTGCGAGTGTGATTTTGTTTCATGAGCCGCAGTTCAGACTGGCAAGTGGAAAATTGTGAAGATGTGCAGCTATTTGAGAAGATGCCTTTCGAGACCGCAGGAATAAACAGCTGTCAAATGATGCGTGAAGCACAGTTACATCCCCCGTCAAGAGGATCATAAGCTGTGAGTCATTTTATGCAAGTATAAAAAGCAAGAACAGAGCAGCATAAACATAATGAATCAGCTCAGATCCTTGTGGCCACAGACTCTACCTGCATACAGATGCTTTGTGTATAAGCAAAATCCCTCTGAGTACCTCCATTAACTGTCACTTTGGGAAGTAATCACTGATGTCAGTGAACAATTATATTTGATCATTAGTTAACCTTTAAGTGACTAAAATACCACAATTCACAGCACAAAAAATGCTCTCACCAGAAGATGTCTTATTTGTGCCCATCTAAACGTGACTAAAGAAAACAGTAGATGTGCACAAATCAATACAAACTCAGTCCAAATAAACTAAAATAATTATACCTGATGAAATATGGTGTGTTCCCCTCAAATGTCTAATATTCAAATCAAACATAAATGTGAAAGGCATTCCTGTACCTTTTTCAAAGTAAAAGCACTGTAGTGTTTCTGTTGACTTAATCATTACATTTGTTTGAACAAGTTTTTTATTGTTATTGCAGGGTCAGAAGATGCATGTTTTCATACTGGCATTCAGTTAGGAACATAAGCTACTTCTGTTATACAATGGTCATACCAGAAACCCATGTAGCAGCTCCTCTGCTGGCACGCTCCAGACGCCTGCGAGCTACAGATCAGGGACGCAGCTATCACACGCTGCACACACAAACAGCAGCAGCAGCAGAAAGTCAGTTTTATGGTTGATTTCAGCTTCAATTCTTATCGATTTTTCCAAAGCCTTCATGTTTCAGGTGGTGATCTGTACAATGCACCTAAGGACAAAGCACATATAAGAGCTAAAGCAGCATTATGCAAACATTAAAAAAAGAAAACATTGGTGCAATTTATACATTTATTAATTGATACATTATAAAATATATACATTAAATAAATCACCAGCTCCGACACAGCTGCTAAGACCAAAATCTTGTCTGCTTCAATCAAACATTTTCAGGGGCCAAAAAACTGACATGAAAAGATTAAATACACAATTCAACTATGGGGCATACTAATTAAATATCTCCACTTACTGCCATAAAAGATTGCTGTGGCTCCCTTTCAACAATATGAAAAAGTTACAACTAGCTAGTGGGCCAGATAAAAAAACAACCCACCAGATAGACAGCTGGCTATTAACTGGTTGATAGTAGCCAACTCTTTTCTCTGCCTGTATTTATAAGATGCATTTAGGTGTGTGCAACTAATCAGATTTATTTTTAAACATTTGAAAAACGTATTGATGCTCCACTGAAAACTTTATGCAACTTGTTGCTGAAGCCTACATCTCCTCCAGCATTGATTTAGGGGGCATGTGACTTTTTTTTTTTTTTTATATATATATTTTATATATACCACCCCATCTCTGGGTGACAAACACTATAGAAAAGAACAAAACATACAAAGGGAGAAAGAAAAAAATAGAAATACACCAATAAGCTTGTGTGACTTTTTGAGGTATAATCTCTTACATAGTTATGAAATGATAAAAATTAATCACAATGAAATGAAATGAAAATAGAAAAGAGCACTCAGTCTTCTGTCTATCTCATGAAACCATGGTGCGTAAACGGCACATAAGAAGAAGCCTCAAAGCCAATTCAGCCCAGTTATAAATAGACTGTCTTTTACATACAGGACAAAGTCTAGACATCAGACTTTCATCAGACTTCCACATTTCTGCATAATACTGGTCAAGGAGAGTGTGAAAGACACAGGCTTATGTGCTGACAGGGTGGCTGACGGAGGCGCACAGACACAAACCCCCTCAGAATCACAAAGCAGCTTTCCTGTATGCAGAATTTTGCCTCATCCACTGCACTCTACAATTCAGATATATTGCAAAGTGAAATGTACATTAAAAATACAACTTTTATTCTGATAACCTCACCTACGAGGCGGATGTGGCTGAGGGAATAGAGTGCCGTCCTCTACCCAGACGATCGGCAGTTCGATCCCAGTCTTCCCCATCTGCATGCTGAAGTGTCCTTGGGCAAGATACTGAACCCTGAATTGACCATCATAGAAAAAGCGCTGCCCATAGATGCACTGTATGAATGTTTGTGTGAATGGCTATAAACTAAACTGTATCAAGAAAGTCTCCTGGTGCCACTTTTGTTTGTCTTTTCTTCTGAGCTTATTAGATGTTGTCCCACAGCAGCTCCATATATTTGGCCTTTCTTCAGTCTCAAAACCCGCACATACAAAACAAGACACAATCCAGGATCTGTAAGCAGACAACCATCCATGTGAGAGAGCATTTCTGATTTGTGTGCACAAATTTGGTCCTGCGAGCGCTCAGCTGTGATCGTCACAACTGTTCAACACTTTCTTGCTCATCGGGTTGACTGTTGGGAAATTGGGAAATTGGAGGTGGACAGAGGCTGAAGTCTCCTCTTCCTATTGGTCACTTTCAACACCCACAGTCTTTGGCCTGGAGAGATGCCGAGACCCAATCATTATTACAACGGTAGATAATATTTAACATAATTATTACAAGTCACACTGGATTTTACTGGATTCATGTTATTGGATATAGATATTAACCGCTAGATTGCAGATATTTAAAATGGGAATGTTTCCCTTGGCAATTTAGATATCAAGAATGTAAATCCTTTGTAACAAAAATATAGAATTGTGAATAAGTGAAATGAAATACATATGACTGGCAAACATGATGCCCCTTTTCCTTAGAAGAAGCATCAACTTGTACTTTAAGGTTTTTTTTTTTAAATTGTGTTTATTTTCCAATCAAAGTTGTAGATATCTCGAAACACAATTTTTTACTATTATGAAAATGACAAGAATGTTAATTGAAATATGCACAATTAGTGAAACTACACTAAGTGTTAGGATGAATGTGTAAAATGTGATGAAAGAGAGGAAACTGGTTCAATTAAATGTTGAAATGCCATAACCAACACCAACTGGTGGGACAGCATTTGCGCATGCAGGGCAGACTTGCTGTTAGTGGTTCCCTGCTGGTGGGTACTGTTCTGTGCACTGGTCTTTAAATATGTTCATCTCTTAAAATGAATTATTACTTCTCCCCAACACATCGTTCATGATTTAACATCAAAAATATATTTCTGAAAATAAGTCTCCACATACAGATTTTAAGTCTTTAAGCTAAATTAGAACATTTTGTTGAGTTGGCACATTTTACACATTTTGCTGTAGTCTGCTTAATCCTGAGAGTCAAACACTGTTTTCTTGATATCTGATTTTATTGTTTCTTTTTATTCAGTTTCTCCAGAAGTGGTAGTTTGGGACGGCTATAATCAAAATGAATAGCTTATTTATTACAATGTGCATACATTTAATTGTACCACGTGTAGCTGCATAAAGTCAGTGACATTCAATGTGCAGAAAATCTTACGATCATAACAGAAAAAAAGATTTTGTCAACAACACAGACAATACAACATATTTGGGAAGATGTATACTAATTATTAGAGAGAATTTGAGAATAATGTGGGACTTGCTATTTTCTATAACTTCAGGTGGTATCTTTCCAAGAGTTAGTTTTTTTGTCCACTTTTATGTAGTTACAGTTATTGAGCATGTTAACTGGGTTTTATTGAAGCATCAGGTTGGCTGCAATGAGGTCTATCGAGCGGTGTCTCAGTTGTATTGGGAGAAATCACAGAGACTTGCTGATTGCCTGGTAGTTAGCTTCCACTTAAGCAGTCTGTTCATCTTCAGACAAAGTCCCATTTACATGTACTTTTGTCTTCAAATAGGGTTTATGGATGACATTTATCAAAATGGAAAAAGACAGTGTTTATGATCGACTGCCAGCTGCTGAGAGGAGCACTGGTCTAACTGGGCAGGCGACTCCTCACATCTCTGAATGCTTGAGTGAATATCAAAAGAGACTTAACTAATCTCTAATCTCATATTTGAAATCTTAATGATGTAGCAATTCATTTTTCATGTCAACGGTAAATTGTCTTTATTTATATAGCGCTTTTCTTGTGCCTGATGGCCACTCAAAGCACTTTACAGTACATGTGTTTTCACATTTGTAGAATTTTTGCAGTGTATGTATGTTACTCTGAGAGTCTTTGTTTTCACTCTGTGACGTCTCTAGATTTGGATGGGGTTTTGGGATGACCATCAAGGTCATCCTTCCTGAATACCTTTTGTCCTTACAGGCCCCTGTAGACCTGTCCTCTGGTGCCATTCCCACAACAAACACTCAACCTTCCCACACAAAAGTCAATGAGCTTCCCCTTGAATTTTACTCAGGGATGGTATTTCTTTCAATTGTGGACAGGTCATGAGTGTGCAAGCTCAACACAAAACTACAGTCTGAGCCTGACCAAGCTCATAAAGACCAGTGTTTTCCAGCATGCACTGGTTGAGAGGCAGAGTGCACGCTGTGGCAGGTCATAAATTAGGAGGGATGGATATGACACTACTGTTCAGCCATGCAGCAAATTTTCTATAAAGTAGCACCAACCTTACCATGCGAGAACATACAGTATAATGCAGGACTGTCCCACAGAAAAAAAACAAAAAAAAAAAACTGAGGTTGCTGCAGTTTTCACAGGCTGGCTTGTGTCTGTTCTAGGTGAGCTCCCAACTAAGCTTCACATCTGTCACAGATTTACCCCGTGTGTTAAAGACTCAGACGTGTGTTAAACTTCATACCAATGTTAAGTCTATGGGTTTATGTGCACGGAGGGCAATTTTCATTCAAAGCAATAGTCAATAGCTATATAGTGTAGTTTTTAGACCAGACTTCACAAAGTAGAGTTTATGGTGAGAAAATACAGCAAAATCTTCATAAATACTCATAATTCCCTCAAATAAATTTCTTCTTCACACACCCACGGGACATTACATCATATATAATGTAGCTAATGCTTTTATCCAAAGCAACTTCCTATAAGTGCATTTAACCATGATGATACAAACCTAGAACAGCAAGAATCATGTAAGAACATTAGCTTCAAAAAAAGCCAAGTGCTACATGTAAGTGTCATATAAGTGCAACTTAACTATTATTTGTTATTATTAGACCATCATCTTCTTAGCCTTGGTGTAGTCAGAGGAGTTGTGTTTTTAGCCTGTGGCTGAAGATGTGAACACTTTCTGCAAGAACAAAAAAGCTGCAATAACATTATAGATTTCTAAAAGTCCACATTAGTTGGAATATTATTCTCTTAACCAATTGGTTTTTATTAGCAAGATAGACAATGCTTTTGAGACACACAAAATACCATTTCAGCTTTAGCCACAGTGCAGTGAATTATGTGAGTCATCATTTAGGAAATCTAGAAAGACAGAATCTGGATTGTTCCACATTGTGTCTGTGGCTACTCAGTGTTCCACAGCGACGGAGAGGACAGAAGAGATGAGGACCAGACCACATCTGATGTAAACTGATGCAAACGCTCGGACTGTCTGGTCTATGGTGTGCAGTCACTGAGCTTATGCACAACTGTGACACAATGATTAACATTTCAAGTGAGCACTGACCTGAAAAAATAATTCAGTAGAGCTCCTTGGAAACACACAACTCCAATATAATGGCGTGTGAGGATTATCTCCTAATGTTGGTTAGTTTATACTAAGCAGTCTAATGTATGTGACACATAAAGAATGTGCAATGGTTCGCCTGTGTGACAGTTCACTTTCTGTATATATGTTCGTTAGTATATTTTTTCAAGACCAAAACATAATGTCTCTCATGATAGATTTTTTTGTTGATTAAAAAAGCTCATCATAAAGAATAATGAGTCTTTTATTCTAAGTTTCAGGTGATTATTGATGATCAACTTTTTCTCTTAGCCAATGTAGGCCAAAACCTTTTCATCTTCATTGAACACCATATGGAAGAACACAGCAACTAATCATTTTATAATGAGAGAATAAAAATGAGAAAAGTTTGTCATTATGATGCGAAACTTGGCTTTTTTACCCAGAGGCAGCAGTGTAGTGCTGTATTAAGCTCTAGGTATAGACTCACAAATGTAAGTTTCCCAAATACATTTGAATTTTCATCTATGTCAGGCTGACCACGTTAGTGTGATCACACGCTAGCTTGTGTCTATGCGAGGCTCTGAGTGTAGTGAGTTTCATTCTCAGCTCTGATTGGCTTATGCAAAAGCGTGTTATGCCCGGGGCCACACTGACTGCAGTTCAGAGATTCAAGGTTTCGCTTTTTTTGGAATGATTATACACACGATTCAGAATAGAATACACATCGAAAATGATCTTTCACACAGTGTCAATGTCTATCTGTTGAATACGAAGATAATTATTTGCAACACTTACAGAAGCCTACCCCTGTTGACTGAATCCATGAATCCGTTTAAAATAGGTTTTTATTGTGAAATATTTGCAGGAGTGGAAAATGCATGGTTTCATACTATTTAGTACTGGTATTTATTTGAGTAACCATGACTACTTTTATTCAAGGAAATACAGTAGTTATGCCAAAAACCTTACAAAGGCTGTAGTTATATAGAAGTCGATGTAAAGAACTTCAGATGATGAGCAGTAGGCTTTCTCACACGCTCTTTCTATCTGTCCGAAATTTGACGGAGATGGCACATGCTCACTTGTTTTTGTACTTGCATTGACTTTGTATGTCTTCTCATCAAGTGGAAAATGAACACACCATTATACAGATGATACAATTGTCACTTGCATTATGTTGAAACTTCATGTTCGCTGCATATTAGAACTTGAGTTTCACTCCAAAATAGCAAGTGGCTGCATGGTAAATCCCTTAAGCTGCAGCTATAACAGGACTTTAGCTCAGCTATAAGTGTGTACTTGATGCAACAACAGCCACAACACATCTGTCATAACCTGCCAGTCCTCTGATATTCAAGAAGGTGACCACAGGACAAAACATGACAAGAAAATATAAAGGTGCCCTGCGATGTCTAACAGTCTCAGCCTCTATCAGCCGGGGAGCTGCTGCTGAGATCTTTAGATTGATGTGGGGATAAGTTGAATCTGTCTGACTCTCTGGCAGTTAAAGGCTCCCACTGACGTTACAAATTACAAAGGTGTTCTCTCTGATTCAGACAAGCAGGACCAAGTCAGTGAGTGATGAGAAGAGGAGATGTATTTGTCTGTACTCCAGGGCATGTTATTGATGGAATCTGCCTCCTGCCATTTATGTGACAGATGAAAGACACATTGTCACGCGACAAACAGGAGTCAGTGTTTACCATGAATCACATTGTTCCACAAATCCTTGACATTATAATGAGTTCAAAGGTCATCCTAAAGTGAAGTTGTCCGTCATCATAAAGTGAAGTTGTTCATGGTAAAGCTCTACTGACATATTCTAAAAAAGATTATTAGTGATTCTCAGGAAGTGAAATAGTGAGGTGAATCCAGCAACAAATATCCCTGGAAATAATTCCCCTCACTAAATCTAAAGCCATCACAGAGGCAGAGAAATAGATAATGAAAAAAGCACTTAAGGTAAGAAATGACTTGAAAGTTCTGTGATCATTAAGATGTAGATCGTAGAAAAGCAGCTGGTGCAGTATGTCCTCAGTGCAATATATTATATACTGAATGTACATTCTGGAAGTGAGAGATATAAATTATTGACTCACAGATGGCCACATTGTCTGTTCCATCTTCCAGCAGCACAGGTATACAGCTTTACGGAAGAGGGAGAGAGTTGTTGGAGTGCAGGCTAAGAATATGTCTGGTATATATATATATAAACATATAAACATTCATGTACAATCTTATAACTAGAGACAGATGACTTATACCTGTGCTGATGGGGGAGCAGCATCCTCTGTAAAGGCAACAGCAGCTTTGGACTGACGGTTGGTATTTAAATCTGGAGACTCAGAATCCTGTGAATGCTGAAGGTGAATCTGAGACAGAGGAAATGCGGCCTACCTCTCAAGCTGCAGTAACTGGAATTAAAGTAGTTCAAACAAAACAATAGGAAAGGAGCAGGTTTACTATATCAACAGCAAACGAGACACTTCCCCCAACTACAAGCCAGGCCCAGGTGAAAATTGCTCCTGGCCTTAGTTCAATCGTTTACTCTGAAAATCATATTATTACAACTTAAAGTTCATGGAAGTTTATATAGACAATAAAAACCGAACCGTCATTGGGAAACTGAATTGGGAATTTGTGACTATCACTCTATTACTATTACTATTATCCTTCAATGCCTTTTAGTTTGACAAATATCATGCCTGACCTAAGTAAAGATGGTTGACCTGAGAGGTCTGAAGGCCTCTGCAGGAATGCCATGAATGATGTTTCATGATTTGTGCACAAAGTCGCCGTCCTGTACCTGGTGTTGTGATGAGATGAGCTTTGACTTTTTGTGACCTATGTTGTGACGATGCAAGAAAAAAATAAGAAACCACAAATAATAATATATTTTCTTGTGTAACTGCTTAAATAGTAAATCTATAAAGCCAAATGTGTGGGGACAAAATGTCAAAACAACTAAGATTAATAAAAGTGTGAGAAGGAAATACAGTATATTCCAAGACATGATTGGCTGCCAGTGTGGCTGAGGCTTCAGGCCATCACCGGCATTGAACGCTTCCAAAACATTGACCTGCTCATTCCTGTGGAAGGTCAATGTTACTGATGATGTTATAGACACTCACACGCACAGAGCACCAGAGCTGTCACTGCTACTGCTAATGTCCTGCTCACTCTACACCTCCTGTGTCGACATGGTGTAAATACATGCAGTCAAGGTTATCAGTCAACAAATCAATGTGGATAAGACTGTGCTGTGCGAGGCATGTGGAAAAATAACATGGAGTTGTAACTTTTTCAAGACTTTATTTATCATGTGCACAACAATTACATTCAGCAGTCGCTGGCAATGAAAATATCATAATGAAAAATAGAAACTAAAATAAAATATTTAAAATAAATAAAAGTATTAAAATAGAATATAATAAAATATAC
Source organism: Paralichthys olivaceus (assembly GCF_024713975.1). Lineage (NCBI taxonomy): Eukaryota > Metazoa > Chordata > Actinopteri > Pleuronectiformes > Paralichthyidae > Paralichthys > Paralichthys olivaceus. The sequence goes on along the minus strand of NC_091108.1, from coordinate 21,381,496 downwards.
ACCTAAATATAAATGTTAACTAAAATAAAGTATATTACTGCTGAGTAGACTTAATGAAGGAATGAAAAGTTAAACTGATAGGTAATGCAAAAAGGTGCAGAGTTTAGAGAATGACATTGTTATGACAGATTGGAGGAGTTTAAAAGTCCCTGGGGGATGAAGCTGTCTCTGCTGCAGTGCCATCGGCCAGATGGCAGCAGGCAGAACAGTTTATGGCTGGGGTGATCAGGGTCTTTAATGATCCGGTTGCTCTTCTTCCTACATCGCTGGGTGTAGAGGTCCTCCATGGATGGCAGCTCCATCCTGGTGATGCACTGATCAGACTTCACCGCCCTCTGCACAGCCTTACAGTTCAGGGAAGTGCAGCTGCCAGTCAGGATACTCTCTATGGTGCATCTGTAGAAGTTGCAGATAATCCTGAAATCCATGTTGAGCCTCCGCAGCCTGCGAATTAAGATTAGCCATTGCCTGGCCATCTTTCTGATGGAGTTTGAGTGGTGAGTCCAGGTCAGGTCATCACTGATTTGAACCCAGAGGAACCTGAAGCTGCTGACTTTTGCCACTGTAGTCCCGTTGATGGAGAAGGAAGCGCGTTCCGCTCCTGTAGTCCACTATCAGCTCCTTTGTTTTGCTGACGTTGAGATGGAGGATGTTGTACTGGCACCAAAATGTCAGGGCTCTGTCCTCCTCTCTGTAGCCCATCTCAGCGTTGCTGGTGATCAGGCCTATGATTGTCGTGTTGATGATGGTTTTGGAGCTGTAGGTGGCCATGCAGTCATGCATGAACAGGGAGTACAGTAGAGGACTGAGCACGCAGCCCTGGGGGGGGGCCGGTGTTGACAGTCAGGGTGGAGGATGTGGTGCTGCCTATCTGCACAGCTTGGGGTCTGCCCATCAGGAAGTTCAGGATCCAATCACAGAGGGTGCTGAGCCCAAGGTCTCTGAGCTTGGTGACGAGGTCCAAGGGCATGATGGTATTGAACGCTGAACACATATGTGTCTCTCTGGTCCAGGTGGGAGAGGGCAGTGTGTCGGGTGAGGGAGATGGCATCTTGATTTGACCTATTTGGCCTGTAGGCAAACTGAAGGGGGTCCAGTGAGTCAGGGAAGGAGGAGGTGATAAATGATTAAACTAACTGCTGGAGGTGAGTGCTACTGGGACAACGATGGTCTCCTTGAAGCATGTGGGGACAACAGACTGGAGCAGTGACAAGTTGAAAATGTCTGTTAACACATCTGCCAGCTGATCGGCACACAGCTTGAGAGCTCGGCCAGGGCTGGTCCAGGTGCATGGCACATGTTAATCAATATTACAAATGGGCAGGGATCCTCTTAGGCCTCTTGTACCTCCACATGAGGGGTTGGCGGATCGTTCCCAAAATATTGATACCACCGATACTCTGTACTCGTGAGGATAGATTCTCCTGCACATAGAGGAAAAGAGTTCTCTAAACACAGTATCTTGTTATCATCAGGATATGTACCTCAGTACTTTAACGTAGTTGTTATTGAACCCATTCTCCAAAAAAACAATCTGGACCTGGAGGTTTTAGCCGACCAATATCCAACCTCCCCTTCCTTTCTAAAGTCCTTGAGATAGTTGTAACCAATTAGCTGTGTGACTTACTCCAGAAAAGTCATGTATATGAGGACTTTCAGTCAGGGTTTGGAGCTCATCACATCACAGAGACAGCTTTGACAAATTACCTTCTCATAGCTTCGGATAAAGTGTTTGTCTTTGTCCTGTTAGATCTTAGGAACCGCCCTAAGCTATTTTAATTCCTATTTATGAGATTGATTCCAATTTGTGCAAATTAACGATGAGTCATCTGTGCGTATCAAAGTTAATCACGGTGTTTCACAGGGTTCTGTTCTCAGCCTCATGCTTATATCCATTATTAGGACACACTGCATATTTTCACTGCTATGCAAACAGCCAGTTATACTTGTCAATGAAACCAGAAAAGTGTAATCGATTAATTAAACTTCAAGCATGTTTCCAGGACATAATTATCTGGATAACAATTTTTCTCCTATTAAACTCAAATAAAATAGAGGTTGTAATAGGAATGCATTATATGACAATATAGCTATTCTAGATGAAACTGCCCTTGCTTTCAGTGAAACCGTCTTTGGAGTTATCTTTGAACCCAATTTGTCCTCTGAGTCTCATTTAAAACAAATTTCAAGGTCGGCATTCTGGCACTTGTGTAACATTTAAAAAATCAAGCACATCCTGTCTCAAAACAATGTAGTAAAATGAGTCCACACATTTGTTATGTACAGATTAGATTACTGTAATTCCTTATTGTCTTATTATTGACTTGTTACTACCAGTAATCCCTTAAAGATCTGTAACACAGGTTGTTACAACCGTGGGTCAAGACAGCATGGACCACACAGAGCGCCGTTTTAAATATTTATTGTGAACAGCACACACTTCACCAACCTCTTAATGCCCACACTCGTTCTGTCATTCGTAATTTCCGGATTCACGTTTTTTTTCAATTAATTGGTGCTTGTGTGTGTGTGTGTCGATCATCAGCAGCCTCCCCTCAGTCCAGCCATGACATGATAGGACAACTCAATGCGGCTGTGTAAATCAACTCACCTGTTATTCAGCTGCTGAGCCAGCTCCACACATTCCCTTTTAGCCATTTTATAGCTTTAAATGAAAATGTTGCCAACTGTGAAGTGTATAGGCTGATCGCTCTTATGACAACACCACAAACTTAATTAAACACATAAAAACCAAGAGAGAGAGAACTCATAGCTGCAGCAGAAAAGCAGGGAGTGGGGATGCAAGTATATAGTAAATAAAAAATGTATGTAAAAATTATAGTATAGTCACTAACTGTAATTGGTCATCATTTTACTGTTACTTAAATATAGCAGACTATATTCAGACATTAAATAATATATTCATATTCAAGGTTAAGAAACCTGCTTTAGTGGAGGAATGGTTGAGGATTTGCTTTTGTAGAAATATTTGGTTTGATTATTTTTAAGAAGTTTGAAAACATGAATTATTTGCACTTTATTTACTAGATGTATTTTATTCCTGTACTTTAATTTACAATGATAAAAATCAATATTATTATAGATCTTTAAAAACTGAATCAGCAACATTGGCCATAAATGACTTCTTCTTCTTACTTTCAGATTGAAACCAAAATTCATGTTATCACCCACCCATACCAACACATTTCTATGCATAAATAGGTTCTTATCTAAACCTGCAGTTGCCCATTTAATTATCCAGTTACTTGGTGTTGGAGTGGGTAAAATAATCAAAACAATTTAAAAGAAATTAAAAGAAAATCAAAGAACCAGGAACTTGAGGTGTAGATAAAAGCTGTAGAGCCTGAATAGCAAAGGCCTGGTCACCTATGGTGACAAATTGGGATTTGGGAACTGTTAGTAGACCCCTGCTAGAGGATCCCAGGCTCCTGAGCACTTAGCATATAACACATGTAGGCATGAGCCGGAACATTAAAGGCGTTTTTTCCCCTTCCCTTGTTTTGCTCCATTCCACAGGTGTGTGCCATCCCCCCCAATCCTACAGTGGTAGTTGCTCGTTCTTGGCTGCTTTAGATTGAGTATTAAGAGTTTTACCCCCGTGTCTTGATTTGTGTTCGCTCACAGTGTTTGTCTTTGTGCCTCTGGTTCTCCTGCCATCCCTCCTCGCTGCCTGGTTTCAGCTCTCCATTTCCTCGTCACATCCTCATGCCAACTATTCATACTGTGTGGCGCCTTGTCTTCTGTCAGGTTTAAAAACACGGCACAGTGAAGGGCATCAAAGATTGGGGTCACATGGTATCTCCTCTTGTTGGAGTCAAAAGCTTAAGAGCAGTGTTTTTGATCAGCTAGAATCGTTGGATCTTTCACCTGCTGGTACTAAAATGGAGGGCATTGCAGTGATGGAGTCTGGAAGAGATAAAAGCATGGATGACTTCTTCTAAACCAGCTTAGGAAAGGAATAACCTGATCTAGGTAAGCTGCCTCAGCTGGGAATAGCAGGTCTGGACAACTTCAGTCAGTTGAGCATCTAAGGATAAGTCAAATAAAACATGAGGTTGTCGGCCTCTTTTTGGACATTGTTAAATGAGGCACTCAGATCAGAGAGAGACACTCGTTGGTAGTGCCAGCCACAGGGGGTAACTATAATTACCTCTGATTTGGTGTCAGTGTCAATAGTGAAAAGGTTTAGCTGAATACCAAAACAAGAGCCAGGTTGATGGAATGAAATGTCCCCTTTCACAAATTCATTAAATGTATTATAATGACATTGTGAAAAGTCATTAGGGCATAAGCGAAGGACACATGTTCAGATTCTTTCCTCCTTATGTTAGAATTGTCCATGAATTCCAAGGTAAGTGGCTTTTTTTTTTCTCAAAACACATTTCACAGGCCATAATGACAAAAGTGTGTTAGACATTTCTATGACACAGAAAACTAAGTAGATTAAGGTTGTTGCCCATGTATATACGTATATATGTTTATAAAACCTTATCCAGCAATTTACAGATTTATATAAATGCTAGCAATTGTTAATTTCTTAACATTGTGTGCTGAGGCTGGAACAAATCGACTGACTGCTCAAACAATTAATCCCATAAATTGTGGACGTTCAAGAATTGCAAGATGCATTGGATTTTCTCCGCATGTGACCTTTCACGATGGAAACTGAAGGCCCCCCCCCCTCAACTGAAATATTGATCTACATTTTTGACAGAGAGAATTTCTATGTAAAGCAGTTTTAGGTGTAGGCTTTTAGTATCAATCTAGGCAAGACAATAGACACAACATGACAGGGCTAAGGGAAATGGAGTTGAAGAGGACCAGCAGGAAACCAGACAGATCAAAGCAGTGAGTCAGAAAAATGAGCAGAAAGAACCATGGAATGTGACAAATCAGAGACATGTGATTAGAGCGGAAGAGGACAGGAAAGAGAAGAACACATCCAACACAGTCTTCAGCACTGTTTTGTCAAGTCATCACAGATGTAAATTGCACTCATAGATGATTACTACCCCTGACCTGCTGACCCCTCGCCTTCATCATCCAATGCAGATCAGGTTCCAATCACATTAGACGCAGCGTGTCAGTCCTTTAATCCCCCTGATACAGATGAAATGGAGATTCTCACCAACCAATGCTGTTATTTCACAGGGCAGTAATCTCTTAAAGTAGTAAGAAATACATTTACATACATTATTTAACAGTTTAATTATGACACAAAGTAAAAAATGTCAAGAACATATTTGGGATATTTCATGTCATCTACATACAGCAAAAGAAAGGAACTGCAGTACATGAGAACTCCTGGAATATTGAAATACTCCAACTAACAGTGCTATTTTATAAAAAATAAAGAACAAAGTGGGAAATGAAGAGAACCTAGAAGATAATTACAGAAAGATCTGAATTGCCTTTTGAGGTCGTTCACATACAGGCTCAGCCACCTCATCTCTTACTCTCAGGCCACACCTCCTATGTGAGCAGCACATCTGTTGTTCACACAACTGAATAACTGACGTGTCTGATGCTGCTACATGAAGTTTCTGGTATGAATACTGTATTTCTTGAAATAAAAGTACGGCTATGTATGTAACTAGATGTCAGGCCTTACGGTATGAAGCCATACATCCTCTGGTTCTGCGATAATAGTAATAACTTTGATTTAACCTGGATTTAGTAACGTGAAACACTGGAGTTCTTTTACTTTGAAAAGGGTACAGGAAGTGTTGCAAATATTTATATTAGTGACATATTCAAAAGACCCTGACTCTCTGGTACATGAGCCCCACTGCTCTTCCAGAGACAAGGCTGAAACATGCTGTGTCTGCGCTAGACTGATAACATGGGCGCAGAAATGAGTGCTAATCTAAGATGGTGGTCAGGGTTTATAACTTCCAAACATCAATATGTTAGCATTGTAACTAAGGGAAGCATAGCAATTTCAGGTCTTCCCAATCCACAGACTTCATCAGTCCATCTCTGCACTCAGGGTAAAATATACAGGTGCTTTTAACTGGCGGTGTTGTCTATGTTTGGTATTTCGGTGTTTTAAAGTTATTACAATATAATGTAAAGGTAAATCCCAGATTTGATAAATAATACAATTCATCTTTAAACTGAAAATCAAAGATGGTTTCAGACTAAATGACTCCTTCATTTTTTAGCTGCTGAGTTTGATAATATGTCTTCTGGCTTAGAAATTCATTACAGCAATCAATTCTGGGGAACGCAGACGGATGAATCAGTTTTTCAATGGTGGCAAAAAAGGGGGGAGATAGCTAATCCTCCAGATATTCCTCTGGAACATATGCTGCTCTGGACATGGCCTCTGATGTGTTTATCAAGTCTTCAGAAGGCAGGTCTGAATCATAGATAACAGCAGGGCTTTTTAGACAGAATAGTCTGTGGTAACTTTACACCAGTTCCATTTAACAGAGAGGGCTGATAACTTCTCTGTAGTTCAGAGACTACAATCAGTGTTTTTGTTTGGGGAGCTTGAATAAGTTCAGAAATGTAGAGATGTGAGCCATAGTCGGCAGACACACGACCGACCCTCATGCGCATCCTCCTGAGAAAATATATTGCACAAAAAGAGAAGATTTGTCTTGTTGTCTACATCAGTGGATGCATCATTATGGCTCTAACATTTGCCCCTGAATGTCCTCCACTGTTTCATCAATTCAGCAGTTAGACGAAAGGGTAAACCTGTATTATCTTTTTAGCTGCAGCCTCTCCCAACATTTCATGGGATAAGTACTGAGCAGCATGTAGGATCAACTCAATAGTGAAAGGTTGTCATGTTCGTTGATGCAGTAATTTAAGACTCGTATTTCCTACTGAATGATACAGCTGTGTAGTATTGTCAGGGATAATGTGATGAGTGCGATAGAAAAGCAGAAAAGCTGGCCACTATGGTATGAAGACGATGCAACCGTTTGAAAGAGGAAAATGATTGAATCCTCAAATAAAAGGGCAAATGATCGGGATTGATCCAGATTAGGGTTTGTGGGATGATACAATGACATGAAAAAATTATCCTAAATAATACACGTAATAGTCAAGACATGATATGAGACATGATATGGTCACGGTTTCAGTCTCTTGTCAAGCAATCCACGACCCCAAATATAAGAAACTATTAAACGCATTGCACTGAATAGTCCCTAGTTTAATGTATGATGCTAATGCCTTCTAATTTTGCAAAAGCTATTGCTTTTAATTTTTCCTTCTTGTTTCCAGCCATTCATGCATCATCAAGCTGTCGGTAACAGCCCATTGTTGATGTTGCAAAATGCTGTGAAAACTCCAGTAGGATGTTTTAATGCAATTAAGAAGCATACATAATATCAACATAATAATGTTTTGCTATGTATATATGTGTACTTACTTTTGTTTTTGATTGTTTAGTCTGTGGATATTAGGTATACTGTGTATACTATCTGTGAGAATGTGTGTGGTTTAACTCAAATTATGTAATAGTTTAGTCCACCTGTAATATTTAAAATAACTTGTTTTTACTTTAAATGTTAGATTTGATATCTGAGATTGATATTAGAAAGGAATCATAGATCAGGACAAATGCCTTTCAATTATAACAAACACATTTTACAGCTGCAGGTTTTAGATTTCACAGATTTTCGCAGTAAATCTATAACACCACAATAGATGCTACATTTGAGTGGAGACACTTTTAAATGAGAACTTATAATGAGGCTTTTACAGTTAAACAAGTCTGGATTTCCCCCTTCCTAATTGAAGCCATCACTTGAAATGTGACAATTATTTGGATCCCTCCTGTCTTTCTCTCCCTCCCGCTGAACTAAATTCCTTGAGAATGAAACTGCTAACCTCAACCTAATCCTCCTATCTAAACCTCAAAACATGTCAAATGTAATGATTTTCAATATATGTCCCCACAACAAGAGTCATAGCGAGACCACATACACACACGGAGCACACCTCTAAACTCACCTGGTATAGTTGACTATTTTTCATTATTCATGATCATTCCACTCTAAAGCTGACTCCCTCTGCAGCGCACAAATATGAACAAGGATGTGCATATGCGTCGGCCTGTCAAAGCTCCAAGCTGTTATTCACAGAGGAGCTGCCTCTGCTCCCATGATGGGAATTAACAAACGCTACAAGGAATTAGTGTTTCCTGGCACTGTACAAATTAACTTGTTCTGCTCCGTCTGTCTGCGATGCATGCCGCTCCTTGATACGAGTCCATTTGGGTGCTCATTGTGCGTGTATGCCAGTGTGTGTGTGGAGGAGAGGGGGAGAGAGAGACAGTTTCTGTGTTCGTGTGTCTCTGTGGATTAACAGAAATTAGGCATGGCAAAGCCCGATGTCAAAGGAATTTCTCTGGGTGATTTTGTTCAGACAGAAACAATATAAAGAGGGGAGGCAGGCCAGATGCACACACACACACACACACACACACACATAAAAATATGCGGCACTGACTACCAACAAAGACTGTCATCCTGCAAATGAAGAACCAGCTGAAACATAGTAAACCTAAAACACATTTTTTTTATGTTTACGTTTGCAGGACTCTATAGTTCATAATTAACAGCTTCTCTATGGATTTCTTCTTGTCCATCAATAACCCCCATACACACATCTACATGTATCATGGGAACACACACAGCTCAGTTCAATTTAGTTTCAGAAAGGTGGCGTGCAAACAACGTGATGCATGAATCAGTGATAACTATCCAAAATATTAATTTAAATAAACATTCTTTTTTATTCACTTATGTCAAAGATGCATTGTACGGATTGTTCAGCTAAATGTATAACTACTGGTAAAAACATCACTTGCTCTCGCATCACCACTCTCACCTCATTGCTTCAGTGGTCTAACATGGAAGGGCTTGTACTTTAATCTGGTGCAGCACAGACTTTCTGACTGATTCAAGGGTCAGAGAAGGAGAAAACACACTTCAGTTTCTGTTTCCCATCACACACACTGTTTGCTAAGGCTTTGTCTTTTCTGGTCATCCACTGCTTGTTGTGTCACCTTTCTTCAAATATGTGATTTCTGTTCGTACAGTGTATTTTTTTTAGCAACATGCAGAAAACAGGATACAGACTATGACCGTTCACCTTTTTTTGCAATTTGGAATTTTGGAAAACCTCCAATGCATGTGTATGGTGTAATTCCATCACTTAAACATTCAGCTGCATTGATCCATTAAAGGATTTGATTGAATTCCCCTTTCTTTATGGATAATCACTACAAAATGCATTGAATGAAGTTTATTTAAAAATATACATTTAGTATCTTTTAGCTTGGTAACTTGTGGCTCTGATAAATCCTCTGCTAAATTGATAAAACATTTCCATAAGTCATGCAATACATGTTTCAGGGCTCTTTTTTCATTTGTAAGTGTACAGCTCAATATTGACTCAGGTTCATATTCTGATCAGTGTTTGTTTCAGTTTGATTATGCATGCAAGTAAAACTACTTAATCAAGGCATGGTTGGCTTAACCCTGCAGGCAGTTCCTTGGCCAAAATCAAGCTGTGGGCTGTGATTCTCCTATTTCATTATGTTTGTATCCTGAGCTAGAATTTATTAAGGCTACACAAACAAAGCTACAAATACATGATAACGTCATTCGCTATGTTTATTTTTCCATTCAAAGTCCCTTTACTTTAATCTCCGGCATTGTTTCATTTCATGATTAAAAAGTGACTGTCCACGGGCTGGGAACGGAAGAATAGAGCTCGCAGATCTCAGGTGAATGGGTCGGGGCAGAGATGGAGCAGGCCCCCACCCGAATAACACGCATGAGGTGCACAGTGAGATGACCTTATTCTGTGTGAGGTCCACTGTCACTAGTTCACATAGATACGAATAAAACACTAATAAGGTTTGTGTGATATGGTATGCATGAGGAGCAGATAGTTATATGTGTGTGCTGATCTGTATTGCAAGTGAACATTTCCTTTTAAACCCCACAATGTAAATTTTAAACACTTCTTTAGTGGTGTATATAGTCACTATTTTTTGTGTGTTAAGATGGTTCCAAGAATATCTTCAAATATAATGTTCGACTTCATTTTTAAAGTGTTTAACAGTGTTTCTTATACTGGCCTAAGGGACAGTACAACAATAAATAATTCTTTTGTTAGATCCTGTACCTGGATGCCGCATATTTTTCCTGGAATCTGTGCAGCGGTTTGGGTTGGCCTTTAGACATTATCCTTGAATCAACTCAGCAGCACAGACTCCTTCAAAAATGACAGCTGAGCTGAAACATCTCTCTGACACAATGGGAACTACACATGAGTTTCATAGTATTTAATACAGGACTGCTGTGTTGAATTGGAGCAGGTTGTATGTATGTGTCCTCGCTGACTGTTTAATTCAAAAGACTAAACATACACTTTGCTTTGTTGTCTCTTAATGCAGAGTAAGAGGTGATCAAGGAGTGTGGGGATAGCACGCTGCATGTTCACAGTGTGAGGGACAGGACAAGCCAGGTTTGTGTCAGGAAAAAGTGTGTTTAATCAGAAGTGTGTGTGTAATTTGGTTTTAATCCATCCTGAAAAACTGAAAAATGATTAAACATTATCAATCATGTCAGAACAAAGCATTTGACGAGAGATGTCTTGACCCTTTATGTAAAGTGCCTTGAGATAATGTATATTATGATTTAGTGCTATACAAATAAAATTCAATTGAACTGAATGTATGGATGGCTGTGACACAGGTCTACTACGAGGTTCTGCATGGTCTGGAAGAAGATGGCCTACTTGATCTCTCCATTCACTTTCCCGTTTAGCATTCAAAACGCCTTCCTACCTCCACTGACGGATGACCTGGCAACTTTGCTGAGCACTCGGAGAGTGCTTATTAAGCAAAGGGGCCTCACTTCTTCTTCCGTGTATCTGCACATTTCAATGTTTTCAGTTTTTATTCTTTATTTCATGATAGCAACAATATAAAATAAGTTTGTGGACGGGAGAAAGGAAATCATGCCAGTATGGAGGGTTCATGAATAAAGCTGCTATCATGTGGCTGAGGGGTAGAGTGGTTCTCCACCAACCAGGAGTTCAATACCCAGTCTTCCCCATCTGCATGCCAAAGTGACCATGGGCAAGATGCTGAACCCAAAATTGCCCCTCATGCTAATAGATGCACTGTATGTGTGAATGGCAAACTTTACTGTAAAGTGCTTTGAGTGGTCACCAAGACTAGAAAAACACTATATAAATACAAACCATTTACTTCAAGATTATTTTCCAATCCTCAACTTCTATTTTAACATGGTGGATTCCTGTCCCTGCTCTTGTTTATATTCTGTGTGAGCTCTCATAATAAAGAAAGCTAAATGACACCATAATCATTCAGTAACACTTCCTCTGGTAACACCAGTATGTCACAAGATTGAGTTGTAAACATCAAATATTCAAAACAGTGCTTTTGGCACGTTATAGTTCAGACTGTAAATGCCAACTGACACAATGTTTTTTTGTTTGATGTCATGTGAGTGGTGACTCACATGACTTCTGGTCATGTTCAATGTTTCTTTTGGGTATTCTGATCTTATATTTTTGTGTGTGTCTGTCTACAGGTTATTCACCACCTCTCACCCTGAGCATGCTGGGATGCTCTGGTGACAGAGGGAAAGTTCATGCCGAGAGTGCGAAACTGAAAAACCTTTATAATGGTAGTTCTGATGATGATAAGCTGCACTTATCTTTCAAACTGTGCACAACACGAAAATAACAACACTGGAAAATAATGCTTCAGACTTCATCTTTTTATGAGAAATTGTTTCATCTGCTGTTATTGTCAGGGGCAAATCATTTCTTGTAATTGCCCGCTCACAAGAGAAAGGATCACCTCATCACCTGCCTGTCTGACAAACAGGATGTGATGCATCACCAGCCGTTCCCGCAGGAAGGCCTTCCATGACCAAAGAGAGCATTTTGTAATGGCAGTTGATGGTGATGATGGATTTAAATTGAAGCCACACCTGTGAACCAAAATTTGGCCTTGCTTATGTTTCACCACTTCCTGCCCCTCGTGTGACATCACTCCCTCCTCACTTCCTGTTCTGGCTGTCACACTGTCAGCTTCAAGGACGGTTTGGACACTGAGGCTCCCAGGAAGCGGTCTGTTTCCTGACCCAGTTCAGGAAAAAAGCCCCAAGGTTAGACATGAAAAAGGAAAAAGGACATGAGAGGAACAAAAACAAGAGGCTTCATTTTGATTAATGGAAATAAAATATAACCAACAAGAAATGTTCTTTTTCATCATCTATATAAACAAGGGCATTAACATCATGTCACGGTTCGTCGCAGTTAGCAGCTGTTTATTGCCTTAAATGATCGAAAAAAGGGAAAGTTGAAAGGAGTTAAAAATTGTAAGAAATAGAGCATTTAAATCCTAAAGAAAGAAGTTATTGTATTAAGTGCTACTGGTGACAGCAGCAGCAGCAGCAGCCGCCCTGCTGACCACAGCCAGAGAGGCGGACCAGAGCAGCAGAATGGATTGTGGGCCACAGCCCACTGAGTCCAGTGAAAACACCAATTAAGGTGCTTTCAGATAAAGACTTGGGAGGAAAACACCAGCAATATAAAATGAGCTTGGGTTGGTTCAGAGAATAACATTAATTTGTTCAGTCTCCATGAGAAAAGCAGTATTTTGTCTGTGTGATGAGCTGAATGTGTCTTGTGTAATGTCTTTCTTACAGATGTAGGATGATGAAGCACTACAAATAGTATCCTTTAAAAACGAATAAACTGCATATATAAGATCAATGCTGAGTGTGTAGGATTTAGTGCCATCTAGCGATGAAGATGCAGATTGCAACCAACTGAATTACCCTCCCCTCACTTTCCTTTTCAAAGGTAACATGACAATGGAAACTTCCCTCTCTAGAGCCAGTGTTTGCTTGGTTCATTCTGGGCTACTGTTGAAACATCTGATGTAGATACAAAGGGCTCATTGTAATGTAATGAAAACACAATGATTCATAGTTTCAAGTGATTAGACCTACACACAGATGAAAACACCATTATGAATATTATATTCCATTTTTGCTGATCAATCCACCTAAATCCTACACATTGGACATTTAATCGTATACTAATACTTAGAGTGAGAACAGAGTGAATAGAATGTAAAATACACAAATGCTTGAAAAGAGTAATTTTATGCAGTTTGTGAAATCAGGTGGATATAATACCAGTGATTTCTTCACAAACTGCATAGAATTACTCTGGAACACTGGTGGTAAATAAAATGGTATTAACGGTATTCTTTCAATATTAATACATGTTCATCTCCACAATAGCATTGATCTCCTCCTACACTCAGCAAAAAAGCAATTGTACCAACTATTCCTTTAATGTTCAGTTTTTGTGACTCAGTTATGACCATTTGTGTTTTATCAGTTATGTGCTGGAATGTATTTAACAAAAAGATGTTTCACAAACTGAAGCCATAACATTCCTATAGAATCAGTTTTCAATGCAAATTATAAAAAAACATGCTACTGTAATAATTATTTTTAGAACATTTTACAGCGACTTTACATATACATATTATAAGGGCTGGGTGATACAACTTCAAATCAATATCATGATTATTTGAAAAGCTTTTACTTCAATTACATTTGAACAATTATTTTATGCGTTACATCTCGGAATGTGTGTGGCATTTGAACTGCGTGCACGCAGTATGTTGGACTTTTAAAAACCTGTCTCAGCGAATCAAACAGACAAAATAAATGTCAAGCACTGTACGATTCCTAATAATTTCTGATTAGTAATGGTGTTTATTGTTAAAGTGTAAAGTGAGCGCAGGTCAGCAGGTCAGTGAGGAGGGAGGAAAGTTTGTGGATGCACGCATTAGAGAAAGTATTAACCGAATTAACTGACATGAGCAAAATGAAGTCGGTTAGAGGTTATAAATGTTTCATTACTTTTTCAGTTAATTGCCCTACAAATTATCATAGTCAATCTAAATGGTCCATCACTGTGCTTGTCAGGTGTGACTTAGACTCCATGGGTGCTGGTGTGCATGCACCGCTTTTCATTCTGTCCATTCCTTTTGTCACACTCGGGATATAATGTGCTGAACATTTTGTGTGTGTGTTGGGATGCTGAATGTGTAGAAGATGTTGCACAGAAAGCCCATTAAGTTATTAGACAGACACAACCCTGGTTACAGACCACAAAGAGGTTTTGTCAAAGGAACAGACCAGGCAGTTTTCTAGTATGGAGATGGATAGGGTGATGGAGAGGCGGAGGAGGGGGTAGGGGCGTGGGCAGGGAGATGGGCTAGAAGGCCAAAGATGAGAATTTTTGATAACGCACACATCAACAGGCAGTTCTGTGATGACCAAACGCTGGACACGTCAGCACCAGCAGCCTGTGTGTGGGAGTTGGGTGTGTGCAGGTCAGAGTGGAGGGAGATGGAGGGGTGATGAAATGATTTTATTATGAAAGCCTTTAGCTCAATACTGCCCTCACATGGCAGAGCAGAGAATGGCACAACAATGCGGTGTGATTAATCTTTTAGTAAATGGCTTCCACAGCCCTTCAAACCAAAGAGTCTATTCGCCTCCATCTCGTTCCCGCAAAGGATCATTCTTTTCAATGTGGCCATTGTTATCTGACTTGTGGCCTTCAAGTTCATCTTATACTTCACCAAAGAGGCTTAACCTGTAAAGCTGGCTCACTTTTAACCAAAGCACATCACCATGGTAACTAGTGATGTGCAGGTAACCTGCTCCAGAGCAGGTTCAATTCACTGGAATGGATCAAACTGCGTAAACAGACCACCCACTGACTAATCAGCACTCTGGAAAAATGTAGTCAGTGTTCCTGCAGGGTCCTCATGGGGACAAAGACCGCAATCACTGTTAAGTGCCAGGACAAAAACAGAACAGCATTGAAAACTGTCCATTACAGTATTTTTTTGCATAAAACAATTTTGTTACAAAACCCGCCTAGCATCAAAATATTCCATACATGGTCAGACAAAGCTGGGTGACGCACAGTCAGGACAGATTCGTCGAAAACATCTTTGTGTTGCAGTATTAAGAGTAAACTTAATTTAATTAATCAATTAATCAATTTACCAAAATGTAGACAGCCAAAGCAATGATGTGTTGCTCAGACTGAGGAAGAACTTAAGACCGGTCTGGTGCTTGGATTGTGCCAACTGAAGAATGAGGAGGGGGAGGAGTCTTCAGCTTCAGACCATGTGGAGTTTTGAATGGGATTGATTGGGACTGCAGAGGACAGATGTAGGAGTGAGTACACGGAAGGAACGTCTGCCAGCAGCCATATTACACCCTCTGACTTTCAACTGCAACACGCACGAAAGATGCTTTCATGTGAATGACAGGCACCTTGGGATTTTACCAAAATATTTGTCTTTCACCAAGAAGTCAGTCCGCAGGCTGTGATAAGCAACCGAGGAGGTCAGGAAAGGTGTAATTGTTATAATTACTCTACAATCCGTGAAGTAAAATGTCTAATGCATATGAGTTGCTTCACATTTTTTTCAAGTAAGTATATTAACAGTCATGTATGCATATTTTTATATGTGTCAGGTGAGAATTTGAACTATAACAGCTCAGTTATACTCTTTGGTTCTGGGTTGAAAGTCTCTAAGAACATTATCATATAATAAGTTAATTTACCTCAAATAATCGAGCAGATGTTGACCCTGAATGTGATTTATTTTAAAACCTTACAACTTACTCCAATTAACTAACAGTTTATAGCCAGTTTTGTGGGATTATTTATTCGGCATCATCAAATTAAGGTTTAGCGAAACCAAATTATTTGGATTATAATGAATGGAAACACAATTTACCAATAAAATACTTGGTTTTCCATTTTAACTTTTCAGATCCCTGGTTATCCATTGCTTCAAAGCTGTATGGCCTCTGTCACTAACAAGTCGTCCACTTGTGCGTGTTGAGTGTAAGTTGTGTAAATATGAACTGAGGGAATCGGCTAATGTCAAGTTGATACGAGAAATCAGAGTTGAGATGTGGAGATTTATGGACTCTATCTGCTACCTGTCATCACATATTGTGAAGACAAATGGAGGCTTTTGTCTGTTTGCTGCCGGGGTTACTGACGTAAGGAGACAAAGGTATCTCCAGTCGGTAGGGCACTACCTCACAGACTGTGAGTGGGCTGATCTGAGATGGGATCCAGAGGAGATCAGGAGGGCTTGATGGTTAGGAACCAGGTATTTGTAGCTGAGCAGGATGATTGGCAGCTGGTGGTCTGACTCCCGCACTCCTGACTCCACTCCTGATGTCGATTTTGTACTTCTATCTTAGTGAGGCAAAGATTTCTGAGAAGGGGAATTATTTGCCACATCACATCCTTTTCAACAGTGAGTTTTAAACTCAATTACAAACTTCAAAATATTTTTCGGATCATAATAGAAAATCAGGTTATACTACAAAACCATCAAGTCATCTCAGCCTACAAAAGGAATATGAATTTGAAAGATTTCTTAGTTAAGAAAAACTTAAAGTTTCAGTGTGTAGAATTTATTGTGGTGAAGTTTCATGTTGCATCTAAATATCCCTCACCTTACACCCCCTTTCCAAACATGTAAGAGAACCTTTGGTAGTCTTCAGTTATCCTCAAACTCAAAAGTTGTTTAGTTTGCCCAGTTTAGACACAGTAAAAACATGGCAGCCTCCGCACACACTGAACCTTTAAAGGAAAAACCATACCTAACTCACGGGGGGGACACAGCTCCCTCAGCCAGTGTTGCCAATTGTTTCAACCATCCTTAGCAACTAAAAATCTTATCTAGCGACCTTCAGCTACTTTGCCAATCTCCGTTGTCGTTTTGAGCAACAGCAAAATCACTTTCACTGATATGTGAATGACATCACATTTGCCTTAGCATTCTAGCGCTCCCAATGTTAGATCTGTGATAGTACTTCCATGTAGTCAAAGCATAAAATGAGCCGCTATGACTTACCTTATATTATCTACCTATTTATCTTGTGTTTCTGTTTTTATTCTTTCTACCTCAATATTTTTATTTTATTCTATTGTATTGTATTTTATTTTATTCAAATATACTGGCTGCTATGACGAATTAATTTCCCTTCGGGGATGAATAAAGTAATCTATCTATCTATCTATATATCTATCTATCTATGACTACACAGAAGCACATCTACTGATCTAACACCCATATCAGCAATGTGATTGGAGGATAGTGTGCATTGCAGTGAGACACAGACTTGAAACCCATGATAATTTGAGGCCTATCATTGTGCGTATGGCTAAAACCAAAGTCCTTCTGAAAAGTCCATTCATCCCCATGCACTATATAGAAAATGACTAGAGGTTGTTCACTATAAAGGGGATGAATGGACATAGGCCGTATCTATGAACAGAGAGAACAGAGGGCATATAGGAAAACATACTAATAATTATAGGGGACTACTGTACTGCAACTACTTCCATCACCATGGAATTTTACACTCAGTACTGTGCCATGATGATGCAGACTCTGTAAACTAAAATGATGGGGAATTCTTTTTTTTTTTTTTTAAACAATAAAAATCACTCATTCATTCATTCATCCCCATCCATTTCCCCCACCCACAAAGTACCAAAAAACCCCATTTCTGACTAAACAATATACCCAACCTACAAGAGCATGGGATGTGGGTCGGCAGCGTGACATATGCAAATTAGACATGTCTATGCTACATGTGGTGTCATTATGCAATCTAGCAACTTTTTGCTATATTTCAGAGTCAATAGTTACTTCTGGTGAGATTTTTTTTGGCAACACTGCCCTCGGCTTATTCTTGTTCTGACCAGTGAAGAGGAAACACCATCTCTGATCAGCCCGACAGCCAAGACGTTTTTTTGCCCTTCTTAAAGGGATAGTTCACCCAAAAACTCATCATCTACTCACCACTATGCCGATGGAGGAGTGGTTGAAGTGTTTGTGTGCATGAAATACTTTTGGAGTATCAGGGGTAAACTAAGTTTATGTGTGTTTTAAAACTAAAATGTATTATTGAGGATGTAGCCAACAATTGGAATCAAATGATAAAACCAACACACAGGCGCTCTGGGAGATGCCCTTCTTCACCTGCTGTAGAACTTCAAGTACCATACTGGAGTGCTCAGAGATCAAAGAGATGATTGCAATTCAGAGAAAATGAGATGATAAGAAGAGAGAGGAGAGGGGGAGCATAGTGAGCAGACTAAAATAGATAGGATGAAAGGAGTCAGGGGGAACAAAGGTTAAGAAAAGTGATTGCTTAATGTCAGTATTGTCATTTAGAGTTTTTTCGGATTTTGTTGGACACTTTTTGACTATGAACATTTTGCTTGTGTTTGGTTGTTTTTCCCTGATTTCTCAGTTTCCTGTTTTATTTTGAAATGATGCTCCTTGTGTGTCTCCAGCTTTATTTCCTGCCTTTCTCCTGTTTCCCGCCCTTGTGATTGTCTGCACCAGTTCCTCATGTGGTTCACCTGTGATCAATCAACCCTCCCTGTGTATATAAGTGTCTGTGCTTCCCTTTGTCAGTTTGTTGTCTGTCACTGGTTCATCTTGTTTTCTTGCTTCTTGTTTGCCTTGTGTCACACCAGCTCTGTGTTTCCACTCTTTTGGTTCTCCTAGTGTTTCACCAAGTTTAGATTTAGATTTTTCTGTTAATGTTGTTTCTTTGTTTTCTAAAATGTCCTGCTCAGAGTATTATCTTGAAAGATATCCAACTGTATAACATACAACACACTTTAACACAGAATACACAATCTCTGAATAACTACAATCAGAAGAGGTAGAGTAGGATTAAAGCACTTTTATTTTTTTGACATTTATATGCGCAATGGACAATACAAGTGACGATCCACTGGTGGTTGCCCAACACAGCTGCAATGGAACCAGCTCCCACACAGTTTAGTTAACAAGCAATCTGGGAGTAGAGAAAATAACATGCATGGCAGTAACATATGCTTAAGATCTGCCTTACCCACTGCACATCTTTGTCATATAAACCACACACTCAAATCATCTGTTTCTCCAATAAATAGCTCTTGTTTTTTAAATAACAAATCAAAACCAACCTGTTTCTTGGATTAGCCTTTGGCCTATCTGCATTCGGAGAGTTGCGATACCCTGCTCATTAAAGATGAAATAAGTGGAAAACACAGGGGTGGGTAAACAGTCCATATTTTTGTGAATCAAAATGGTGAGTTACAGCACCATGAAGTTAAGCATCATTATTTCTGTTTTAACCACGATAAACACATTACATGTGTACTTTCCGACATACCACATGGTCTTCAGGAACCTCAGTAGTGGACCTGGCCTCACTGCCAAACATTAGGGAATGGGAGGGGGGGTATCTAGTGCTAGGCTGCTTCTTGGTTCCTGAGAGCAAACTGTTGCCTAGAGGTGGCCATCCCAAGTGTTGGGTTTGTCACTCACCAATTTAGCGAAGGTCCTGTAAGGTCATACACACATTGTGACCTTAAGATTGCACAGTGCTATAATGAAGACACAAAAATACATTTACAATACCTTTGGTATAGTTGTGTTCATCATTTGGAACCAAGCCATTATTCAGGGGGTGGTAATGTGAGGGGATACTTCTTTTTATTCCCAGTTTTCTCAGACATTATTGTTGAGCTGAAAGAAAAGTGGAAACATGCATATTGACCCCGTATGATTTAAGACACAGATGGCAGGAGGAGTTCTTATACCTCATTTACAAATTCTCTTCCTTGGTCTGTGAGAAGCCTTTTCCGTGCACAAAACTTCAATCCACAAGTTCAGGATTCATTTGATGACCTTAGCAGTACATTTGGTCCTCAAAGGATAGGCCTCTGTCCATTTTGTGGAATAATCTATTATGACACAAATATAGTGCTGGCCCTTTTTGGCTGATGTCAGTATGCCAACCAGATGCATCCCCACAAGCGTAAGTGGCTCAGTTACCTGAGGAAAGAGCATGTTACGGAAATGTGTTCTTACTCAGGGGTGGGGACTCATTTCAGTGCTGTCACCTCAATTGGGATGAAAGCCTTCTTCATTTTGAGGATGTTCCTTCTGGCCTGGCATTGAGGACACTTCAATATGTAAACAAATCTAAGAAAACAGTAAATGAGAAAAGAAACTAATTGAATATGAAGTAAATATCAATGTGTGTTCAATGTAAACCACCATGCACAGAGATTACTAAAAAATTTACATCAAGCTCACCCATTTTTGTAAGTTCTTATCCATCCCAGGCTAGTCGTACCGTAAGGAAATGGCATCCACTGTTTTCTACTCATCCCATGATGGCCTTCATGCTCACTCATATGGAAAGCCACAAACACCTTATTTGCCTCCTCTGGGGAGGTAACAACTTTTGCAAGATGCTCATCCTGCTTCCATATATAGTGATGCTGCCCATCTGAGGGACATGATGATATTAGTTACAACATTAGTGAATTGTCGTTTAGAATGACAAGGCCTGCAACTTACCCTTAAATATGCCTTAATATCCCTACTTACCCTTAATTATGTGTATTTATATATGTACACACTTATGTTTCCCTGACTATACATATAATGTGTGTTATATAATCCTACCTGGATATTATCCTATGCTAATTTGTGCGTATTTCTATGCTAATCTATCCTAAATCTACAATATTTCATTCCCTTCTCCTATACTACCCCTGCTCTAAATACTACAATCAATTTTCCTCACCTGAACTTGCCTCACCTTTCACTAGCCACACAGAATACTCAAGGCACACAACAATCTCCCAAGCTCCATCACCTTCTCATATATGTCTCTTGCTATTTCTCTATCTCTCTGTCTGTCTCTGAATCTCCTAACTCACCATAAATCAAGAGAGCAGAAAAATCCAAACCTAAAATCCACCACCAGGTGTGAATTGTAAGAATGAAACACCATCAGATAGTGATTGGTTGAGTCTGTCCCGTGCAAACTGAATGTAATAACTGTGACACTGATTACTGATTAAAGTCCTTGCAAAGGAGCTTCACACAGGTGCAAAAGATTCCTACGTATTTAAGCACTTTGGACCAGCTGTGATTAGATGCTTTCCTTTTGAGGTAACACAGTTAAACCAATAGAGTTTGGATCCTTTGTATGAAATCTGTTATCTGTGAAACTGATGTAAATGTGTTAACATATTTGTAAGAGAACACTTCGGCTTTGCTTAGGACGAAATGATGAAGATCAAGTGGATCCCAGTTTCATTAAGCAATTGGACCAACTGTAAACTACCAAGAAATTTACCCACCTCTCTTTGCAACACAATCATGGATGAAAGTAGCATTTCTGTACTAATTATATACTTATAATATGTATAACTTCCATTCTGTTCCCTACTGTGGGGTTTAAAAAAGATCCAAACTAACCGTATTGTGCATGTGGACCAACCATTTATTTGTTTAATATTGTATAGAATGTAGATGGATTTTACATGGACAATGATGCTTGGGAAGTGAAGTGTTTGAGTCCACAAAACACTTTTGGAGTTTCAGGGGTAAACAGCGTTGCGGCCAAATCCAATACAATTGAAGTAAATGGCAACTCTTTCTTCAAACATAAAAAACAAAACGCCTCCATACTGCTCCTGTGGGGTCATCCAAGTCGATTCAGAACGGCACCATTTACACCATGTTTTTAACCTTAATGTCAGCTGTTATCATCCTCAGAAGCTACGCTCATGCATGGATCACAGCGGACATTTAGGCTATGGTGTAAATGTACTTGTTTCAAGTCAAATTTTAATGTTGGGGCTTACGGACACTTTGAACACGAGCAGAGAAATCTCCATGTCCTTCCACAATTTCGAATATCTCAGCATAAGTCTTGATAATTTGCTTGTGCACAAATCTCTGTCAGACATCGGAGCAGATATTAAATCCTGGTTTTGGGGAGTGTATGCATATTTGCTAAATACTGCCATCATATCTATGTAATCATATGTGAGTGAGTGATTAAGTCAGAGCCTAGATGCCAAACATTAACATGTTCTACTGTTGCAAAACACATTTGAACGTGAAGTGTTTGTATGGGAAATTAGTTGTTGATATTTGTGATCACCTGATTAATGTAAGTCAAACACTGACTCTCTTTTAGCTCTGAGTTTGGTCTCTACCAACCCCAGAGAGAAACATGACTTTTCAGCTGCTTAATGCTCCACTATGTTCACCAGCTGGTATCTGTGTGTCTGCTGTCTGCTGAATAATTACAGTATCCTCTCTCCTTTTACGCCAATAAAAACTGATTAATGGCCATTTCTTTGTATGAAGTAAGGAAATAGTTTCACTATGTGTTACTAAGAGACATCCTCTTTTCAGCCTCAACATTTGTTTGGGCAAGCTTCTGTCAAAATAATACACAAAACGATTTAGTACAGCACTGCTCCCATTGTATGCAGACATCAGTTGCTTACAATTAAAATGTCCTTATAAAAATGCTATTAAATAGTGCCTAGCTGTACTACTCTGAATAGAGAGTAGAAAAGCAAGAGCCAACACTTTATTCTTCTAAGGTTGTCATTGCGTTGCCGTTATTTCAATCAGTTTAAAGTACATCAGAGTGAGCAGGGGGGCGGTTAAAGATGTAAAAACATGCAACATAGAAAGTATTATCATTCTAAAAGCCTACCTGAAATATAATTATTTTACAAGCCTATTATAAAGGAATCACATTTATCCCACTGACTGTCAAAACCAAGTTTAATAGGCACTTTATTTTTCTTTAGAATAAAACATTTCCCGTGTTAGTGTCTTGAGTACATATACTGTTCATTTTGATCACTAAAATCAATCTTTGAAATCAGATACAACATGGTTTTTCACATATATTCTTGGAAACTTTTATTCAAATATTCAGCCACTTTTAATTAGTGAGAGCGAGATATAGGTGAATATACAGAAAACACGCGTCAGCTGTAGGAACACAGAAGAGAAAATAAGATCCATCAGAATGGTTGTAACCTCATTCATTTCTTTACTGTACTGGCTTACACTGTGTGATTTGCTTCTTCTAGGTGGAAGTTCGTTTCAGCCTTTCCATAGTTTGACAGTGGCTTACGCAATCAGGTGGAAAAAAGCCTCTTTGACCTATCCGTCTAACCACCTCTCCAAGGTTCTGTGGCAGCTACATGATATATTTTCTGAGCACCATTTCATAGCTGCTGACCCAAGCAGTTGCATCATAAGAAGAAAAAAAAAGCAGTTAATTATCAGTTTTCTGTCCCTATCAAGCTCTGAAATACATTTCACCGGCTGCATCATGACCCATTCCTCGCAACCACATGTCACTGCATCTACAATCTGGAAGAAAATATTAGCTGTTGTTTGCTGAACCATTGAAAGCCAATAAAATCCTGCCGAGGGGAGACAGCCGTCACAAAGACAAGTTGTTGGAAGAGAGTATGGAGCCTCCTGTTTGAGTCAGCTGCTGCGATATAAGGAAGAGGTAAATGTGGTGCAGCGTCTGAGCACAGTGGCAATGCTAGATAGAGCAAAATCACGTGCAAAAACAGAAGCCACTTGGGTTCAATAGCCAGAAACCGAAACGTACATGTACACACTGTAGTTGCCCCACGATTCTCAGCATTACCTTTTAGAGATTAGCTCTCAGATCTGAAATTTCTAATTTAGTATTACTGTGTGAGCAGCACTTAGGTGACTGTAAAGAGAAAAAAACTCCTTCATTAACTGGATGAAACCTCTAGAATCAGATTCAATGTGGGCAGCCATCTGCCATCGACCGTTTGGGGTGAGCGGTGGAAAATGGGGAGGAGAGGGCAGATGGTTGGAAAAGAGGAGAGAGACATCAGGAACAGTTGTATAACCATCATTACAATAATGAGAATATTCTTTATTTGTACAGTGCTTTTTATAATGTCTCTGCACAAGGTCCATGGTTTAAAAGGGTTGTGCTCAAGTGACAACCAACCGTGACAACCACACTCCATAAACCACCTGTCGTATTGAAGCCTTGTTTTTTTATTTTGGTCATCACCATCTTAGTTGTTTAAACCCGAAGTAACCTGGCAAAATAGGATTTGCACATAAAAGCTTGTGTGGGCTGTATTCTAGTTTGCATTTCTTATTTTTTGAGTTTGCAAGTCATACTTTTGGGTAGAGTGGTTGTGGCTCAAGAGGTAGAGAGGGCCGTCTACAAACCAGAAGGTCGGTGGCTCGATCCCCACCCACTCCAGTCTGCACTCTAAAATTGCCCCTGATGGCTGTGCAAACAGTGGGAATGGTGTGTAATAGAAAAACAGCACTGCATATTGAAGCACTTGGCAAATGTCTGTGAAAATGGGTGAATGCAACTTCCTCTGCTCTTCTCTTATTTTCTGATTATTAGAGTTAAAGGAAAACTGTTCCTTTGTCAACAAAATCTGTAAGTTGTAACTTGCAAGGAACTCTGGGAAATAACCAAGCTGAAATTAAAGTTATTGTCATCAATGTTTTATCTAACTCCACAGCAGATAACGGATACTCTTATGAAATGTAATTTAAAACATCCACAGGACTAATTCGTTGTGAATACATGCTTACTCATCTATTATGATATTTTTAGCTACGTCCCTGCTCGGCCAGCCAGATCTGTTTTCATACCATTCAGCTCAGCCATGACATAAATCTCTACCATAATACACTTGCATTACTCCCACTAACTAACTGCTTCCATTCTATTAGGAATTTCTCTTAATAAATGAACCCAAACAGTGATTTGAATGTTGCTCCTAACAGTGCTTGTTACCTGCTAATGAAGTAAACTATAACTACTGCACTGTTGTGCTGAGACATACAATCATCTCACAAAATCAACATAAACACAGTTAAAGTTTGTTGTGTGTAGTCACATTACGGTGGTGACAGAAAACCGATACACAGCCCCTGGACCCTGTCTGAGCAGACGCATGTTGTTGTAGTATTTTGAACATAAATTTAAATCCAATGTGTAAGAAAAGCTGTGGTGTCAGGTGTAGAAAATGCTGTTTTAATGTGGATATGGTGTTTTACTGTTGGCAACCACACAGTGACTGATAGTAAACACTTTATGCAAGGCTCATCTGTAATCCGCCAACACAATATTCAGGGTTGAGATTTCATTCACTCTGTTGCACTGTCAAATGTTTTTTTAAACACCAAAGAACTGCTATGGTTTCTGTCCATTTGTGTTGTTACCTTTGATACCAGTGTATTTGTTGCTCTCAATGGAGGAGCTGTTTTTGACTCCACTGAATAATGTAACTGTCTTGTTGTGTTTTCTCTTTTATTCCCAGTCTTTAGAAACTAGGAGTAAGCTATGTCAGCGGTCCTATTTCATTACCCAACCCAAACCTATTGATTTGCACAAAGAACAATCATTTTCATGTACATTTTTCTGTGCTAGTAAACCGATTGAATGTTTCACAGTTAATGCAAAGAACATCGTAACGGCTTTGTTAAACCTGTATCTTTGCACTTCAGTGAAGGGCTTAGGCAAGGAGAGTTAATTTGCATGGCACCTTTTAACAAAAACAAAGTGCTGCAGTTTTCCTGTTTATTTAGCCAAAGTCAAAACACTGATTATGCTAATTTGGTTGTGTGACACAGAAGCAGAAGAGCGGTTAACAGTTTGTATACATTAAAACACTTATAATGGAGGAGGCTTAACGGAGGTTTTAACAGATGAGATTGTCTGCGGCACGGCTCAACACACTTTGGCTGACAGGAACAGTTTTTCAATTCAAATACAATTTAAAACAACTGTATTTGTCCCCAGAGGGCAATTCAAAGTAAAACTAAGAAAGAAACAATGATGACATCAGTGCAATATCCGTGGACAGATAAAAAACAGTGCAGTATACTGAAAATTAAAGAGTTATGTATATGAATGTTAAATGATGTTGAACAGGTTAACGGCTGTGAAAACAGATTATAAGAACGTATATAAATACTGAATGATTAAAGTGATAGGAGTGCAGTGAGGTAAGTAATACAGATGTAAAATTATGTACATATATACAGATAATGAGCAGTCAAGGTGAATACTGAGATGGAGAATATATGAACAGGATCGATGGCAGCGGATGAATAATTATTTTAGCTTATGAATAAATATATATACAGCAGATATGTAATATATGAATAAATATAGCAGCGTGTAAGTAAATCTCAGCCGATGAGTGTGTATAAATATGGTAGCTGTATGCAAAAAAAGTTTTTCTGTGTGGGGGGGGGTGGTGGTAAGTGAATGTCTGTCCTTGTTGGAGAGTGCAACAAGATTGTGACTTCACTGTTTGGGTGGGGGTTGGGGGTATTAGGAGTTGAGCAGTCCTTGGAACAAAGTTTGCTCTCCTCTGAGAGAGGCGAAGCCGACGTCCTGAGGGGAGACATTCAAAACGTTGGGAAGAAAGCATGTGCTGGGTTGAGAAGAATCTGACGTGCTAACCGTGTCTGCTGCTCATAGATGTTAGTGAGTGATCTCAGGCAAAGATGATTTTAGAGCAGACTGTGATGGTTCTCTGCAACCAGCTGATGGAGAATGTGTTGACGCTCTCAATAAAAGAGTGATAGAAAGTCTGGAGGATGTTCCTGCTGACACCAAAGGAATTCAGCTTCCTTAGGAGGTATTGCCACTGCTGGTATCTTGTACTCCTGAACGCACTCCACTGGGTCCCCGTGGATTGTGGTGGTGGCTGCTGTGCACACTTCCCTCTACCACTCCCTGGCACACTATTCCTTACTCTAAGATGCATTTCAAATCACTGTGGTGTAGGATCTTCCCTTTGTTTGTACATGGTAGGTGTCTCTGTGAATCCAAAATGGTGTCCAGTAGGTTGTTGTTTCTTCCTGAAGCTACAATTCGGTAGGTGGTGATGTCAGGCAGGGTGGTTGTCCTGTTTTTTAGTCTAGATAAAAACACTCAAAAAGAAGCTCCACAGGTTGGTTTTTTGTCATGCAGAGTTCACAGGGATAACCGTGAGATTTTAAATAAGGTCTTCAAGGGCAGAGCCCCACCACAAGTGATTAAAAACATCCTTTATCAATTATTGGAATTTAAAAAGTGACTGATAACCAATTAAAAAACAATTTTCAAAGTTAGGATAAAAGAAGGCAATACAAGAGTAAAAAGGGGGACATATTTTCAATATAGAATTGTATTTGATCAGCTGTAAGGTTTTCTTAAGTAAGTTATGTTGGTTACCCCCCAGATTTCAATCCATGGGTGCTCACCGGTCACTATCATGTGCTTTAGAAGGCATATTTTCCAGTGCCAATCTTGTTTTTTGAAAGCAGAAGTAACCATATTTATAGGAGTGGAGATCTGACCTTGAGCACAAGCATACTGCACGCCCATCTGCACCTGCCACCTGCACCCATTTGACGGCATTTGCTGCAAATCACACATATCCATGTTCTAATGCAAGCACAAAATGCTTTGTCTATTTAACTCGAAATGGGAAAATAATTTACAAAGATTATCATCCTGCTGTATCAATCACATATTCAGTTCAGGAAAATAAAACCAAATAATCATTGTGATTTTATTATACAGTTACCTTTATCCAACTCATGAGCAGCAACATTAGTATTTTATGAATAAAAAAACAAAAAATGTTATGTATAATTTATCCTTTGTCTATATTAATAAAACAATTAAAAAACATTACAATCATACATTTACTACACAAAAAGAACCGTAGTGTGCTCCGTACTCAATAGAGATTTTAAAGTAGCAACTTAAACACAATAAAGACAATACATTAACACACTGAAACATTCATGAACTATAGAGGACAGTAATAGGGGTAATATTAAAGCATCTGTTGATGTTTATAACATTTGAAACTAGGAGCACCAGCAGATCTCACCTCTCCTCATCTGGGCCAGGATGTACAGAGAAGTCACTTAACAAAATAAAAGCTCAGCAAAAGAGATTCTGAGCGAAACAAGAATGTACAGGGAAATATTCCCAAAATATAAATGAAGATACGACAATAATAAATCTATCACATGAGTACATGGTTTACGTAAGTAGGCTTTTTAAGGGAATATGATTTTATGAGGAGACCGATTTTTAAACAGGCATTAACCCTAAAGAGCCTTTTATAAACCAGTTTACTGTACTCCCAGTCCCCTCAGGAACCAAGCAGAAACCACCTGCTCTCAAAGTCCAGAACTATACCAATAACTAAGAAACTGTTACACCCTCCAGCTGTTCACTCACACCGTCAATGAGCATCTAGCAGCAGTGGAAACAGATGCAGAGCTTCTTGTTCCCCCCTTCACTTCACATTTTCCAGTCCAGCCTGGCACTAGTTTGTCTCAAACTCTGTTCCCTCTCTTTTCAAACAAGATGCCAACAGAGCCGTGTCAGTGCTGGTGTGTCTTCCGCTTATGCCATATGTGACTCCTCATTCTCTGTAGAAGGAAGCAAAAATTACGGAGTTCTTAGTTTAGACTTCTTCAGATAACGATGCATCTCTCTGTCTCTTCATCTTCTTGGCCGTGTCTTTCTCTCTGTATCAGATTCCTCTAAAGCCACAACGCTCACATCACAAAATAACAGCTACGAGCAAGAGAAAGTGCAGCATCTATGAATCAGTTGCGGGTTCATGGTCTCCTCTCATAAGCAGAGAAACAGTGAGGCATGATGGAAGTTAATGAGCTCTTGCACTCTGTTCTCTGCAGCGCTCCAGGACAGGGCTTAATGGAGAACTGCACTTCTTTCTGTCTGTCAGCCTAAAGAATATTCTCTTGCGCTTTCCTTGTGCCTTTCAATTTCATACATTCATAAGACTCTTCTCCTCTCTCGATCTGTCTCTCCTTCCAGTGTCATTTGTTGCAGAACACCCCCATATTAAGGACTCAAACTTCCTCGCTCTTTTCCTCTCTGACCTTCTCCATCCGCCCTCGGCGTCATTCATCTTGTTTGATGAGAGTTTGCAAACTGGATGTCGATAGAAAGCGGCTGCCAAAGCACAGCTCTCCACTTCTCAAGGATAGGAGGGACATGGTTTGCAGATGAAGTACCTAACCTATCTGGCAAATGCACTAATAGGCAGCATGTTGCAGGTGACTCCACGCTGTCAGACTGTTAAATCAGCAGGGGAATGTCTCCTAATGCACTAGCTCACATCTATCACTTTAAGAAACGCTTTTGTGGCTTTTTTATTCATGTGAAGAGATTTTTATACACCATATAGCTGTAACTCTGCAGTTCCAAGCTAAAGAGTGTTTCAGGGTCTTTCAGCTCACTGTTTCAGTTTAAGAACCCACAACTTCACCGTGTGGGCTTCAGCATTTAGCAGCTGGAGAGGAAGTTACTTTTAGGACTAGTGGAACTCAAACCACAATATATAAACCACAAGGGAGAGCGTGGATTAGTCCTCCATTTATTATTTGTTAATGATTTGTCCATGTTGTGTTTTTACCTTATTCCAATCAATACCTTTGGCCCAAATCTTCCTTTAAAATGAATACTTATTTTAGAGCGACACACCCTGGGTGGCTTATGAAAAATTTCAGGTGCAACTATCTTTTATTTCTATTATTACGTTTAGTCAAACAAAAAAAACAGCACATCGAAAACAGGGTCCTGCAATCATTTCCTGGTGACTGTCTTCATTACCATTTCTGTCCGTATGACACGACAGAGGCAAGATAAATAAAATTGTATATTCATTACTGAAACTGAGACAAAAGAATGCATGCTATGTTTTTTACCTGCATCAGGTTCTATGCTATAAATCTCAACTATTACAATTGGGTAGGGTTGCAGGATCCCATTTTGAAAATATGAAATACTCTAAACAAGCCAAGGTGCCAGGTTATACATCTGTCCAAGAGTGGATGAGCGAGTCAGGGCCCCATCTTACATCCCAGGAAAAGTGGCACAAAGCTGTTGGCATATTGTTACCTCTTCAGTGCCACCACTCATGACACCTAATGGACAGACCAGCTAGGAAGAAGTGCAATATCACTGACCATGCTACATTGTTTTGTTGGCCTTGACCTTTGATAAAGTGGATAATCTGGAGATACCCTTGCAAATAATATTCCAATCAAGTTTGGTGAAAATCGATCCATGCTACTAAGAGTTATTTTACACACACACACACACACACACCGGCTATAACAGTACCCTGATTCTTGCAAAGCCAGCAAGGTAATTATACAACTAATTAAAACAGACCGCAAATGCTACCTAACTGTGGTCAAAATTCAAAGATTATTACAATGGAAATTATGGCTCAAATATAAAGTCAAAGATAAAATGTATCCAAAAACTACAATGATGCTCATTTGAGTGCATACCAAGTCTGAACAAGCCATAAGCCATAACTACAACAGAGGGTATGAGCACGCACAAAGAGCTTTGACAACTTTACCCCAAATTATAACCAATTTAAACGTTTCACAATTTCATTGGGAAAACATTTGATATTGAGTTTAATAAGAATGATTAGAAAACGCTTGCAGTAAACCAATATTAACTTGATCTTGGTCTGTCGTGAATTTACTACAAGAGAAAGAGGATGAAATAGCAGGGATCTCTGAGGATAACAAAAATAATACACCCAAAGTGCACCAGCAGTGGATTATCCAGCAAAAGAATGTGCAAAAAAAACCAAAACAGAACAAGGATTGTACAGACATCACAAGTCTGTGAACTTCCCTAATTATCCAAATGTAGGCTTATTTACTTCTTTATTACCTCATCATATATATTCATTTTTAATTCACAAATTAAAACTCAGCTACTCATGTGCTGAAAAGGGGTATTTAGTAGTGAATGAGCGGTTAGTATTTTTTGTTGCTCCCTGTTTGAATTAGATTTTATCCAGGAGAACTCAAGATTAAAGTGTAGGACATATTTACAGATGGTAAATGGTGAGGTCTCTCACTATAAAGTCCGAACTTTTACAGTAACTTTAAACCTCAAATTCTACAAATACATATACTGTTTTCAACTGCATCCTAATCATTAAATCAGTAAATAATATTATGCAGCCTGCCTGACTTATACTGCATCTATTCAACTTTTCAGTGTAATAATGCAACTAAGTGAAAACTGCAACATAATCATAATATCACAAAACAACCACTTGCCTCAGGTTATGCTTTCGTAATGACACACAAATGCTGCTACCAATATCATTTTATTTAATGGCCACACCACACTGTGAAATGATTTTCAAATATTGGTCAGATATTACTGTTTTGCTTAGAATGAATGGACATGACCTAAAACAGCTGTATTTATATTGTTAGTTTCTATTGAGTCAAAGTCAATTTACTCAAGACGAATCAAATTAAGATGACCGACAACTGTGAAGTGTGCATCGGCCTCTAGAATAACTTTATCGCCCCATTGGGTCAACTCATACCATCAGACTAGAGTCGACGTACACCATTTCAGCAAGATCATTGGCTTTTTACTATGAGCAATTTCATGGCAGGGTACTTCAGCAAATTGTTGCTTAAAGGCCTGAACCTGAGCCGAGCACTGGTTACCATGGTTTGTGAAAACGTATTCAATTACTTCAAATGTGTACTGCAGTTGGGAAGGCACATCCATCATTCAGGACAATCTGTTCCTCAATAATAAAGACAATGCCTCTTTTCTTTTGGTTTTAGAGCGGCCTATCTTAACACCACCTTCAAGTTCAACCTCCTTGTACTTGTGGTTGCTGTTGCTTTTATTGGTGGTAACGGATTTTTTATACTCTTCTCGTGGCCTGCGCTACAAACACTAACACCAGTCCTTTGTGCAAGAAAGCTGCTGTGTTTTCACGGTAGATGCCAAGCTTATACAGTACATAGTAGTCATGATCATTTGTAGTTTGCTGGCACACAGAGGTCTTAAGTCACACAGTTCTCAAATAACAGGGCTACACTTTAGATTTACCAGACTGTGTGTCTAATCTGGACAATTGGGATTTGTCGTGAGAGTGCAGGTGCACCCTGTTCACTATAATGACCTGATTCGACTCAGGTAATGTCGAAGTCTGTGAAGAGTGGTGCGGTGACTGTGGTGGAAATATTTGCACTCTTTGAAAATAGTGCTTCATAGAATTTGGTAGCAGTGCAAAGTATTACAAAGATGTTAGAATCTTGATAAACATTGGCAAGGAATAAAGGCAAATGCTAATTGTGATTTTTACTAAAATATCTAAGGCCAAGTAAAACTGCCATAGTTTATTATCTTAAACTTTGATTATTTTGTTGCCTTGCTTTGCTACCTTCTCCACAAGCTTCACAAACAACCGAATTAATGAAGGTGTGAAATGGGTGATCACAAAAAGTAACACGTTCTTAAGCAACACATTTTCTACTGATTAACCCCCATTTCCCAAGTATTTAATGTATTACTTCTGCAATAAAGTTGTGTCTTTTTTCCAATAATGAAAACTGACTATAGAGTCATATCCAAATTACTTTTTTTAGGTGTTGCCGGTCCAGACAACATTTTGGCTGACCTCTATTAACAGCTATCTGCATATGAAAGCAGACAAATTAAAAAGCTGATAGCCGGTGCATTTCTGTCAATGTGTTTTGCTGTTTTTTGCTCTCAACAACGACCAAAACTTGCTCAAATGTGATTGGTCTAACTAGAAATTAAAACCAAAAGGCTTCTCGCCCTACAGCAAGTTCTAGAGATGAAACATTGGTTAACTGGGCTCAGTTGCAATTTAGTTACCAGCCTAATAGCTACCATCCTCACTGTTATGTTTATTTACAAAAAAACAATTCCAACGTCATCAGCCCAACATTTGCAACGTTTATCACATCCCATGACATAATTACAATGCATCAGAGACATCCCAGAATCTAGTAAAGAAACATAAGGGCTGCTGAGGTAACACTGTCCTGTCCAAGATCAAGAAGGACGGCTGACCAGCGGGTCCTTTTAGGAGCTAAGCAACATATATTTTAAAGAAGCAAATTGTAAGGTTGCTGTAAATTTCACAAATTCCATTGCAAAGAGTTAATGTTTTACCTAAGGAAAAAAAACGGTGTAATAGTTGTTAAAGGTATGAGTTTGGCACCTGTAGGATTATGACTTGTTCATTGACTATTAGGGGATTTACTGCCCCTAGTGTAGATTAAGATTTGCTCTGAAAGCTACGATAGGTACTTCCAGAACTTCTCTCTCCCTGCAAGTCCAAAAAATGTGCTAAACCTAACCTAAAGCCTTGTTACAAAAGAGGTAAACGATTTGTGTTCATATATTGACAGACAGCCGTGAGCTCTCACTCTCACTATGATCTTTGATCGGTTAGAATAGGTAAGGCTAGACTGCCTTCTGCATATACTACCTAAATGACCCTGTATCTGCCCAAATCAGGAAACATTATCGTTTTATCTTATAAAAATGCCATTTCATAGTAATGCAATTTCACCCCGTTTAATTTTTTTTTTTTTTAACCTAAATTAGATGTAACTCTAATTTACACTCTGATCCTGTTTATACCTGACTTTGGAAGAAAAAGCACATTTGAGGAACATGACATGAATTCATGCAAGGTTACCTTTTTTGTTCAAATGAATCCCTGGAGGGTGGGTCTCATTTTCTGAGAGCTCATATTTTCAGTCAAGTTCTGACTGGTTGCAGAGCAGGTAAGGAGCCTCTCTGTATCTCTCCTACTTGGTTAATGTGTCTCCCTCTGCCCCATCCCTTGCTCCTCTCTCACAGGCTTGCATTTACACACACTCCTATTCTCTGAACGTGTCAGGCCGGTGCAGTCGAGGACAGGAAATGGCCAGTAATAAAACGGCAGTGGGACTGTCAGCGGTTTTAATGAGCTGTAGTGTCACATAGATCTGGGGGCCCGTCCTGTCCCCTCTGGGGGAAAAAAAGACCATGTCTTTTAGTTTCACTGGAAACTTTTTAATGAACAAAGAGCTAAAACTGTATTCGCACGCCCGGGACACGCTGCCTGCGTGTGCGTGACAACCACCTCCCTGAAACAGCTGCATATTGGACATGTGTATGTATGTGTGTCCAGCTCTATCTTTCTACACCAAGTTTGCCCTCAATAATCTTTATTGATGATGACGATAAAAAATCCAATATTGACGGCTGGCCCAAATGGTGAAGAAATGGACCAGAAAGCAGTCATGTGACTTGTTTACCCTTCAGAGCAGAGGTGGGGCAAAACAGAAAAGCATTGTCCTTCACCCTATGAAACTAAAGTTAAAGGTGTTGGTTTTCTGTGATGTTGTTGAAGGTGCTGTTTGAATATGGATTGGATCTATTTATTCTAGAAAAAATGTGAGTCGTGCATGAAATATAAGTGACGCAGTGCAGCAGCTTGGCAAGAGGGGTGGTGTGGTAACATGAGCACCACAATGAACGCCAACGTGCAACACAAGAGTGTCCGAGGCCTCAGGGGGACTACAGCGAGTGCTGTCCTCCCCTCAGGGCAGGTTCTGTTCCTCAGAGTGGTAACTACAGTTTAACCTGTGTTAAAGCACCGGTTTGTATTACACATTACATTCATTTCAAAGCAAATGGACTGGATCTTAAATGTGTGACTCGATTTGTGGAGATGCTGTACTACATTCAGAGCAGAACAAATTAACCTGTCACTTCCACTTCCGCTCTCTTTAATCACAAGGAAATGTTGCATGAAGTTAGGCTGTGTAACTCTGTAAGACCTCACCATATCCTCTTTGTATCCTCAGTCCCTTTAAACTAAATCGTGAAGCATCACATCACTGCATGATGCTGATCCACTTACATCTACACTTTCAGGATGAACAAAAACAACTATTTATCGTTCCATGCTGAGAGGGGCATCAAGTGTCACACTTGCAGGCAAAAGCAAACATCCCATACCTCGACTCCACAAACACCAGAGGCTTGAGCTATTTTAGGACTGGAGCTGTGTGTCATTTAGCATAGCTACAGCCTGATGAGTCAACATCGCACACACTTCAATCACTGTGCAGCTACTCCTAATCCTAATCTTTACCCCGGTGTGACACATTTCCCAAAATACTCCTAATCATCAGTCATACATGGCTTTTAGCCGACACATCTGAAATTGAATCTGCTGCAACAGCGACTGCTCGTGGGTCAAACATAACACATATAACACATATTGCCCTTTTCCCCTTTAATTGTCTGCTTTCTCTTTTTGTATCAGTTTCATTGTAGACATGGGCAGTCCACAAGTGGTACAATTTACCTGCAGCTGTTTTACCTCTCGTGTTTGACTTTGTGGGACTTGGATATTTTATTTTAGCATTCTTTTCTTTGTATTTTGCAGCACCCCCTGCTGATAAAAATTATAAAGATGAAACCAGATTCTTTTTTGTGCATAAAAGCACCAGCAAATACAATTTATAAAACTGCACAAAGCAAACATAAGGTGCAAATACAAGAATATCTTATATAAATTTGTCCTACTCCCACTAGGTGCATCACGTGCTGTGAGTAGGACACCAAGTGCTGGAGGGGGCACCACAATTATGATCATCATCATAATCATGATAAGACTGGAAGATCTAACACAGTAATAAATACAGAAGTTATATCAGAAGTCTCACATAGCAGCTCCACTACAGAACCACAGCAGACAGGCTCCCTGTGTGAACAACAGACAACCGCGACACGCAGCCATTCTGCACCACAGCCGCAGTCAGTGTGGCCCGGCCGTCAGAATGTTGATTGGATGTTGCTTGGCAACCGACACTGCCTGTGGCTCTGTACGCTCTGGGCACCCTGGAGAGCAATCCTGGTGGCCTGGGTGATTCCTCCCAGGCTTGGTGGTGCTGTGTATGGGCTGTGCACAGTCTGGTCTGGGCAGTGGAGCTGTGCATGGCTCCTTGGATCCCTGCCCCAGTATGAAATGCAGATGCTTGCGTCTGTAGATCTTCCTGCAACTGCTTAAAATACCTGTTCTGTAGTTGAATATATACATAGTGCAGTTCTGTATTGCAGTATGTATATTTACACTGATTTAATTTTAAAACAGTGGCAACATTAATAATTAAAATGTGTTTCATCTCTTTGGTTTATTTTATTAAATGAGATTGTACTTTCAAATACATGTGTGTATGTGGATGTGTTTGTGTGTGTGTGTGTGTATACATACTGTCTTTGCAAAATGTGACATTTACAGTTATGTGTGTCTGATTAATTAAATGTTTCTGTTGGGGGGAAATTACGCCTAGGGCATCCAAATGGCCAAGAGCGGCCCTGGCTTGAATTAAATGATGGATTGTGTATCTTACTGTGCTCCGAGGGCCACGGACACTGTTTTTTGTATTTGTTTTTCTATAAGACAACAGATCATTCTCCTGCATGTGTGGCGACCCCTTTGATACCATCCACTCTGTGTGTATGCTGCTGTTCATGCTCTGGTTCAGCAGCGTGGCATTGATGGCAGCAAGAAAAAATTTCGAAATAATAATGACAAAATGAACAAAATATATCATTTTTTAACTTTATTTTATCACCCAATGTTCTCTGTTTTTGTGGT
The DNA here is from genome assembly GCF_024713975.1 of Paralichthys olivaceus. NCBI lineage: Eukaryota > Metazoa > Chordata > Actinopteri > Pleuronectiformes > Paralichthyidae > Paralichthys > Paralichthys olivaceus. The sequence continues at coordinate 21,344,962 of NC_091108.1, read as the reverse complement.
ACTTTTATATCAGCCGTCTGCTGTTCTTTATCTCCTCCTGTTTTATCAAAACATTTGTCTTTCTGAGTAGCTTTTTTGTGTTTAAAAACTGTATACAGCCCTGAAGCCCGAGGCTCCCCACCTCTGCAGGACTGCAGGAACAATCGCAAAGGAGATGACTTGTCGTCTCATCTGTGCGGTGATAGAAGGAAAATAGAGGGTCACCATTTAGTCTGTATTTTCTCATAACTGAAAAAATAAACTGGATAAAACCTCTGCAATATTTCCAGACACACCTCTCACACACTTTTTGAAAAACCAAAAATCTTTGGTAAAAACTCTCTTTAGTGTGAACTGTGTCCCTCTGGATCATGTCCCTCAACATGTATTAGTAGCCTTCTGAATGTGGTGGAGCAGCTTGATGGATAATATTTCTGCTTGCAGACGATATCAGAATTTTGAAACCTGACGGAGAGAAAAACCAGAGTACAGTAATAATAAGAATTTATTATGAGCAAACATATGATCCACCTTGTTAAACAACTGAGAAAGAATTAAATTTTCCAAGGCTTCAAATGCATGTGCTAAAGATAAGATAAGATAATCCTTTATTAGTTCCATAACGGATTTGGATTTGTCAAGTGCCTTTTGATCCACATACATTTAAAAATGGTGTGTCAAAGACTAAAACACTGAGACCACTAATACTCAGCGTGTTATGTCACCTTATGTTATCTTAACTGTGTCATTGTGTCTCTGTTTCCCCCTTGTGTGTGTGTGTCTCTGTGTGTGATGGGCATGTGTCTCACTCATTGCCTATCTGCACATCTGCAAATTCTCTACTTATCAGCCCAGCATTTTATCTACCCCTGTTCTTCTTCTGCTCTTCACCAGATTGCAGTTTCAGCCAATTTGGTATCACATGCTCAGGCGTCATATTTGTGTGTTAAGACTTTCACTGATAGACTGTGTATATCTCCACTTCCTCTCACTGTACAATACTCAAGCCAAAATACCCTTAATGCAGGAGCTACAATCTTGTGTTGTGGTAACATCATTTGGAGCCAGTCTATGTAGTAGTTAAGGACTGGAGGCAAGGTATCAAAGTCCCACTAATATACACTCAACCAAC